>NC_056732.1:12185875-12195875 GCF_019279795.1 Protopterus annectens | reverse complement strand
TTATGCAAATTCAAATCCTGTTATTCTATCAACTTTCTAACTTTGTTAGAGCAATATTTAAAAATTGTCCCTATTTTCAAGCCTTTGTCTCCCCATTATCCATGGCTTTGTCCAGATTTCTTGCTCTAAGAGGTTGAGAGGTATGGATTCAGGTAGTCAGACTACACTGGGCCTAGTCCTAATAATAAGATTCAGGTAGTCAAACTGTACTGGGCCCAATCCTACTAATAAGATTCAGGTAGTCAAACTGCACTTGGCCCAGTCCTGCTATGGTATAAGCACTCCCCAGAGAATTTATTGACAGAAACTATACTTATAGAAAATATCCTATTTTAAACATCATGAGACCTGAAATCAGTGATTGCTCCAGCCCCCACTGTGTAAACCTTTCCACTGAGTTTCTGTAACTTTAGAGTTGATACACAAGGTAAGGGATGGTTCAAGAATCCATGCCCAAAAACAAAGGAAGTTTCTGAGATGTTTTTCTATGTCACTATTTGATTTTATGCCACACAGTTCGGAACTGTAAATTTTGAGCAATTCCAAGTATTGGGTAAGTGAAGACTTCAGCATGTCATTTTCAATAAACTAAGGGTTTAGTTGAATGCACATCCTAGAAGATCCATCAGAAGAAAACAGGAAACCAAAATGATTTAAAATGTCACTGGGTTAATAACTCTTAAAGATCCCACCTCCTGATTTCAAGTATGACCCTATTCCATCAGTGTCCGTCCTTGAATTCCTCCTAGTCCCATGTATACCCTGCTAATTGCTTGATTATGGAGATTCTAGCAGGAAGGCAAACACATTATTTGGTAATAAACATGGTCAGACTGAGGCAAAGTTGACAAAACAATTGTTATGTTTTATTTAATCCACTATCTACTGCCTTAATTTTAAGTATCCTACAGATGACAAATAAAGGAAAGAAAAAAAGTACCATTCATCAACTTAGCACGTTTACTGTGGTAGGACTTATTGTCAATGGATCCTGCATGTATGTATGTACATACATTTGTATGTATAGAAAATACCAAAGGGGTTTCTTTTTCACGATAGTCCTGGGAGTAAGAAAAAACAATAAAAATAACAGTAGTATAGCTAAGTAATGTAAGAACTGATTGAGTAGTGGATCTGCCAGTTTGTAAAAATGATTACAATTTTGAGCTAATAATAAGCTGCATCCTTTGGTCCCTGGTTTGATTCCCTCAACCTCTAGTCACCTCCTGTGTGTCCTGCAGAAAGTCACTTAGTCAGAGCTCCTGGTCCGAGTTACAGAAAGGCCCATTTGAATCAGTGCTATACCCCAGTTAAACACAAGTTAATAAAATCATAATAATAATAATAAAAACAGAGGATTATGATTGGATCACCAACCATAATGAGCATATTATGTATTCGAGACATGGGTGAACCTTGGCATCCTTGTTGAGATGGTAAAAAGAAATGCAGAGTTTTGTATCAACATATGCATTCCCTGTCTGAGGGAAGCTGCTTAATTCAAAATAGTGTGTGTATTTTAGCAGACAGCAGGTATAAACGGAGGTTGAAAAAAAGCCATTTCAAGTTCTTCTGCTGCTGTTTTTTGGTCAATTCTGTCTACTTGTAGTGCAGAGCTGACCTTAACTACATGTAGGGATGCTTAACAGCTGTTAAGCACTAGTCTAAATATTGTTAAGGTCAGGTCTTGCACTATAGCAGCGCTGAACCAGAATATAATTTAGCCACCTTTTGAGTGTAATTAGAGAACTACAAATATGTTCTGTCTGTACAGAATAACAGATGCACTGGAATATTTGACATTAACGAACACCCACAGTTTTCCTAGCATACTCTGGATGCAAATGTACAGAAAGAGTGCATGCATATGGAAACTCAAAGTTTGACTTGTGAATATTATTATAAATGATTTCTTTGTAAGTGGAATGATTGCTAACACCACACAAAGAGCCTATAAACGCACAGTAAAACAAACTTTGCACGTATCAGGTTTAGACTTACAGCAAATGACTGACCATGGTCATACCTCTCAGCTGTACATAGTTTTGCAAAATGTCCAGATTTTTGCCTCATATTTTTGGCCTGTGTATACAATTGTGGTTTTATGGCAAATCCTTACCAAATCTTTGAGGACTGAAGTCAGGATATAATGGCAGACATTTGAGATTCAGACATTATGCCCTTCAGAAAATTCATGCCAATGCAAAATCTGTTATTCCATCAACTTTCTAAGTTTGTAAGAGCAATATTTAAAAATTGTCCCTCTTTTTTAGGCATTTGTCCCCCCATAATTTATGATTGTGTCCAGATTTCTTGCTGTAAGAGGTTAAGAGCTAGATCTGATGCTACAGTTTTTGTTATAGATATATAAATAAATGTAACCCATATAAAAGGAATCCTCTCAAAAAAGAAGCCTGACTAGCAAAAATATGTATGTAGTAGGAAAATACAAACTATTCATACTAGAACATCAAATATTACTCAAACAATTTTCATGTTTAAAACAAAGATCTATTGGAAATGTTTTAATAATTTATACAATATGTTTTCTGTTATGGACTCTGTACATAGTTTTGCTTGCTATTATCTGATTGTTTTCTTTTGTTATAATAATTTTTACTGATTAAAATCCAATAAAAAGTTAATGTCTGAGGAACCATACCAAAAAGTAAGACAATGAAATTAAACATTCTTGAGCCTGTTTTTTGGAGTTTCTGGATTTCCAGACTTTGACACAAGATATCATATTGAAAACTAGTCTGTTCTTTTTTTCAGGACAGATGATATATTTGCCCCTGTGATTCCACAGATGAGACAGCATGTTAGGTAAAGTTTAATACATTGTAATAAGTGAAGAGATAAATTTACTTTGCAATGATACACTCTCCATGAGACCCTACTGCAGATAACTTTGCACTGCGACAAAGTCTCCAGTCAAAGCTGAGATCAGTTATACTGACAATCGTTACACAGAAGGTACTGGGGGGGGGGGTAGCAGTAAGGCATTTTCTGATACCATCTGTGAAGTTAGAAAGGACTTCATCCAGCAGATAAACCCAACTTTGCTCTTGGCCTCTTCTTATATAGTTCACATTTTTATGTACTTTTCGGGTCAGAAACACGCCTGCATACCTTTGTCTAGCCCTGATTTGGCAGAGCATCTTTGATTTTGGTTCATATTTTTACCCTGTCCATTGCAAAATTTGGGATTTTTCTGGTAAATCACTTAAGACTGTAAAGGAGTTACTAATGTTAGAGTTTCATATGCTTATTTAACTAAAAATGCATGTTGATACAAAAAAGTGTTCTCATATCGCTCAACTGTCCAGATTTTTGCAGAATGCCCAGGTTTTTGTCCCCTGTATTTTGTCTGTTCCTCATAAAATATGTGGTTTCCTAGCAAATAGTTGATTAAAGTCATTAAATAATGACAGACCTTTAAGTTTCAGACTGCATATCCATTAGAAAAATGCATGCTAATGCACAATCTATTAATCTAGCAATTTCCTACATTTATAACAGTATTCTTTAAAATTCCTGATTTTGGGCCTTTGTCCACCAATTATTTTTGGATTTGTCCAGATATCTTGTGCTTAGAGGTTGAGAGGTATGTTTTCTATTAATGAATGAAGTGAAAAAAATATCCCTAATTTTGCACCTTTATCTCTCTGGGTTTTTTTTCAACTTTGTCCAGAATTCTTGAGTACAGATGATGAGACTGAAATAAAAGTTCACTTTAATGCCAGTCCTGCTAGAGGGGAAGTCTGTTATCAGAACTGACTTACCTACATATAAAACATGGTTGCTTATGATTGCATCCTTCCTGTAATAGAAGATCCATATTTATTTACCAAGATATGCCAACTATCTGTTTGTATAACTGCAGAGAAGCATATAATTGGTGTCATGCAGAGTTTGGCTTTTTTCTATGTAGAACATGAACATTGAAAAGGTACATCTCAGTTCTCATCCAGACAGTGCAAGGTATTTGTAAAATCATTCTGAAAAGACATTTTCTTACAAAAGTCCGCTGACAGTGCTGTGGAATGCTACATAGTTTGCAACATAATACCACTCAGATCGTGTGCTTTACTAAATCACATCGTCACATCACATTGCTGGACTTGTTTTCCAGAACCCAGCCTGTCACTTGTGTGGATAAAGATACACTCTGAATTCTGTAAGAGCTAGAAACTGCTCTTGTGGTTAACTTCCTGACTGCATAGTGTACAAGTGGATGGGATGCCACGGAACAAAGGACATAAGTGCTGAAGTAACTGCTTAACTACAACTGAAAGAGTTACTCAGGATTCTGATCAGGGAAAAACAGAACCCAGTTACTACAGAAAGAATAGTGCTACAAAGGTTGCCTTATCTGCATGACTGTATTCGTCACTGATGTTGCATAAGGCTTAATGCCCGCATTCATAAAATTCACATATTGGTGACCGATTGGTGTTATGATTAAATTCCAAATTGATTTCACTGCAGCAATTGTTGTAGCTGTAACAAAGGTTGCTTAAACTGTAATAAGCACTTTTATTCCAGACAGTGGCTCTTATTTTTTTATTCCAGACAGTGGCTCTTATTTTGTTCATGTACAGTAAAATGATTTACCAGTTACTCTGAAAAAAAAGACACGAGGTGAATATTTTTGTCCATTAGTAATTTAACAAATCAGCGCTTAAAATTAGACCCTAGTTCATTATAGTTTTGGCAGCAAAATGAGAAAATTTAAGCCAAACTTCCCTTACTTATGAAGTCCTGGGAAATATTTTACTAAAATAAAGTTCTAATAGTGGATTTTTAATTCCTGAGAAAGAATGCAAATGAGCAAAGCTAAAACTGTCAAAGTATAAGTCCTCTTTCTGTGTAGTAGAGGCTTAGGTTTTCAGAGAGATTGATTATTTTAAAGAAGTAAAAAAATGAAATATACGAAATACTGATAGCAGGACAGCAGTACAATATTGTGCATTTCAGTAAGAAGCCTGAAACTCAAACAAGTGATTCTCAAAGGGATAGTGGTTTAATAGCTATCTCTCCAATAGGCAGCAATCCAACAAGTGGCAACAGTCTTTCTCTCCCTTCCTCAGTACTTCAACACGGGTACCCCAAGGCTCCATACTTGGTACTCTCTTATTTAACATCTTTATTAACAACTTTCACTCCACTCTCCCACAATGCTCAGTAATCCAGTATGCTGACAATTCTACAATAATGTCCACATTAAATTCCAACTATGAACTCCACCAAATCACCCAGAATGCTCTCACCTCTACTGAATCTTGGATGCTTAACAATCATCTTGCCCTAAATCTGAAAAAAATAAATAAACTAGTAATTTTTACCCCTAAGAAAAAAAAAACTAGTAATTTTTCCCCCTAAGAAAACTACTCCCCTAGATACAAAATTCTTCACTATACAAGCCCAAGACAATATCACTATAAAAGTTGTCCCACACACTAAATTTCTAGGCATTATTATAGATGAAAACCTTAACTTTGACCTACATATATACAATAACATCAAAAAACACACCAAAAGCTCGCTATGCTCTATAGGCACCAATACTTTCTTAGCCTCTCTACTAGACAAACCCTTGCAACTACCTTTTTATTACCCTCTCCTTTTATGGTGCCCCACTCCTCACTAATATCCCAAATTCTGAAAGCTCATAACTTGCTATGTGTTACAACAGAATAGACAAATTTGCCACCAAGGCCAAATTCTCAGCCCACCACTGTAAGTCACTGAAACAATTAGGGTGGCTGGAACTCCCCCACCATCTCTCATTCACCCAACTACTGTGCACAAAATAATCTACAGACCCACAGACTGTCCTGCTCTCTCAACTCTACTTGCCAAATACCAACCCAGCAGGCAACTAAGATCTGAAAATCATCTGCTTCTAAAAGTAGAAAAGTCAACCTTACCTATTGGTCAACTCCTCTATTCCTTCACCATCGCCAAACTATGGAACTCACTTCCACCTTCTATAAGAAACACAGGCAGCACCACCACCTTCAAACAAATACTGAAAAATCATCTCATCTCTTCCTGGCTATGTACCTGCTCTGTAACAACCCTTCCTGGCTATGTACCTGCTCTATAACAACCCTTCCTGACTATGTACCTGCTCTATAACAACCCTTCCTGGCTATGTACCTGCTCTATATCAACCCTTCCTGGCTTTGTACCTGCTCTATAACAACCCTTCCTGGCTTTGTACCTGCTCTATAACAACCCTTCCTGGCTGTGTACCTGCTCTATAACAACCCTTCCTGGCTATGTACCTGCTCTATAACAACTCTTCCTGGCTTTGTACCTGCTCTATAACAACCCTTCCTGACTATGTACCTGCTCTATATCAACCCTTCCTGACTATGTTCCTGCTCTATAACAACCCTTCCTGGCTATGTACCTGCTCTATAACAACCCTTCCTGGCTGTGTACCTGCTCTATAACAACCCTTCCTGGCTGTGTGCCTGCTACCTGCTCTATAACAACCCTTCCTGGCTGTGTGCCTGCTCAATAACAACCCTTCCTGGCTCTGTACCTGTTCTATAACAACATTTCCTGGCTATGTAAATGCTCTGTAAAAACCCTTCCTGGCTATGTACCTGCTCTATAACAACCCTTCCTGACTATGTACCTGCTCTATAACAACCCTTCCTGACTATGTACCTGCTCTATAACAACCCTTCCTGGCTTTGTACCTGCTCTATAACAACCCTTCCTGGCTATGTACCTGCTCTATAACAACCCTTCCTGACTATGTACCTGCTCTATAACAACCCTTCCTGGCTGTGTTCCTGCTCTATAACAACCCTTCCTGGCTATGTACCTGCTCTATAACAACCCTTCCTGGCTTTGTACCTGCTCTATAACAACCCTTCCTGACTATGTACCTGCTCTATAACAACCCTTCCTGACTATGTTCCTGCTCTATAACAACCCTTCCTGGCTATGTACCTGCTCTATAACAACCCTTCCTGGCTTTGTACCTGCTCTATAACAACCCTTCCTGGCTTTGTACCTGCTCTATAACAACCCTTCCTGGCTGTGTTCCTGCTCTATAACAACCCTTCCTGGCTATGTACCTGCTCTATAACAACCCTTCCTGGCTTTGTACCTGCTCTATAACAACCCTTCCTGACTATGTACCTGCTCTATAACAACCCTTCCTGGCTATGTACCTGCTCTATAACAACCCTTCCTGGCTATGTACCTGCTCTATAACAACCCTTCCTGGCTTTGTACCTGCTCTATAACAACCCTTCCTGGCTGTGTACCTGCTCTATAACAACCCTTCCTGGCTGTGTACCTGCTCTATAACAACCCTTCCTGGCTATGTACCTGCTCTATAACAACCCTTCCTGGCTTTGTACCTGCTCTATAACAACCCTTCCTGGCTGTGTACCTGCTCTATAACAACCCTTCCTGTCTATGTACCTGCTCTATAACAACCCTTCCTGGCTTTGTACCTGCTCTAAAACAACCCTTCCTGGCTGTGTTCCTGCTCTATAACAACCCTTCCTGGCTATGTACCTGCTCTATAACAAACCTTCCTGGCTATGTACCTGCTCTATAACAACCCTTCCTGACTATGTACCTGCTCTATAACAACCCCTTCTGACTATGTTCCTGCTCTATAACAACCCTTCCTGGCTATGTACCTGCTCTATAACAACCCTTCCTAACTACGTTCCTGCTCTATAACAACCCTTCCTGGCTATGTACCTGCTCTATAACAACCCTTTCTGACTATGTTCCTGCTCTATAACAACCATTCCTGGCTATGTACCTGCTCTATAACAACCATTCCTGACTATGTTCCTGCTCTATAACAACCCTTCCTGGCTTTGTACCTGCTCTATAACAACCCTTCTTGGCTTTGTAGCTGCTCTATAACAACCTTTCCTGGCTGTGTACCTGCTCTATAACAACCCTTCCTGGCTGTGTTCCTGCTCTATAACAACCCTTCCTGGCTTTGTACCTGCTCTATAACAACCCTTCCTGGCTGTGTTCCCGCTCTATAACAGCCCTTCCTGGCTGTGTACCTGCTCTATATCATCCCTTCCTGGCTGTGTTCCTGCTCTATAGCATCCCTTCATGGCTGTGTTCCTGCTCTATAACAGCCCTTCATGGCAGTGTACCTGCTCTATAACAACCCTTCCTGGCTGTGTTCCTGCTCTATAACACCCCTTCCTGGCTATGTTCCTGCTCTATGACAACCCTTCCTGGCTGTGTTCCTGCTCTATAACATCCCTTCCTGGCTGTGTTCCTGCTCTATAACAACCATTCCTGGCTATGTTCCTGCTCTATAACAGCCCTTCCTGGCTGTGTTCCTGCTCCATAACAACCCTTCGTGGCTGTGTTCCTGCTCTATAACAACCCTTCCTGGCTGTGTTCCTGCTCTATAACAACCCTTCCTGGCTGTGTTCCTGCTCTATAACAAACCTTCCTGGCTTTGTACCTGCTCTATAACAACCCTTCCTGGCTGTGTACCTGCTCTATAACAACCCTTCATGGCTGTGTACCTGCTCTATAACAACCCTTCCTGGCTGTGTTCCTGCTCTATAACAACCCTTCCTGGCTGTGTACCTGCTCTATAATAACCCTTCCTGGCTTTGTACCTGCTCTACAGCAAAACTTCCTGGCTGTGTACCTGCTCTATAACAACCCTTCCTGGTTGTGTACCTGCTCTATAACAACCCTTCCTGGCTATGTACCTGCTCTATAACAACCCTTCCTGGCTATGTACCTGCTCTATAACAACCCTTCCTGGCTTTGTACCTGCTCTATAACAACCCTTCCTGGCTTTGTACCTGCTCTATAACAACCCTTCCTGGCTGTGTTCCTGCTCTATAACAACCCTTCCTGGCTTGTGTTCCTGCTCTATAACAACCCTTCCTGGCTGTGTACCTGCTCTATAACAACCCTTCCTGGCTGTGTACCTGCTCTATAACAACCCTTCCTGGCTGTGTACCTGCTCTATAACAACCCTTCCTGGCTGTGTTCCTGCTCTATAACAACCCTTCCTGGCTGTGTTCCTGCTCTATAACAGCCCTTCCTGGCTGTGTTCCTGCTCTATAACAACCCTTCCTGTCTGTGTTCCTGCTCTATAACAACCCTTCCTGGCTGTGTTCCTGCTCTATAACAGCCCTTCCTGACTGTGTTCCTGCTCTATAACAACCCTTCCTGGCTGTGTTCCTGCTCTATAACAGCCCTTCCTGGCTGTGTACCTGCTCTATAACATCCCTTCCTGGCTGTGTTCCTGCTCTATAACATCCCTTCCTGACTGTGTTCCTGCTCTATAACAGCCCTTCATGGCAGTGTACCTGCTCTATAACAACCCTTCCTGGCTGTGTTCCTGCTCTATAACACCCTTTCCTGGCTGTGTTCCTGCTCCATAACAACCCTTCCTGGCTGTGTTTCTGCTCTATAACAACCCTTCCTGGCTGTGTACCTGCTCTATAACAACGTTTCCTGGCTGTGTACCTGCTCTATAACATCCCTTCCTGGCTGTGTTCCTGCTCTCTAACATCCCTTCCTGACTGTGTTCCTGCTCTATAACAGCCCTTCATGGCAGTGTACCTGCTCTATAACAACCCTTCCTGGCTGTGTTCCTGCTCTATAACACCCCTTCCTGGCTGTGTTCCTGCTCCATAACAACCCTTCCTGGCTGTGTTTCTGCTCTATAACAACCCTTCCTGGCTGTGTACCTGCTCTATAACAACGTTTCCTGGCTGTGTTCCTGCTCTATAACAACCCTTCCTGGCTGTGTTCCTGCTCTATAACAGCCCTTCCTGGCTGTGTTCCTGCTCTATAACAACCCTTCCTGGCTGTGTTCCTGCTCTATAACAACCCTTCCTGGCTGTGTTCCTGCTCTATAACAACCATTCCTGGCTGTGTTCCTGCTCTATAACAGCCCTTCCTGGCTGTGTTCCTGCTCTATAACAACCCTTCCTGGCTGTGTTCCTGCTCTATAACAACCCTT
>NC_056732.1:12168375-12178375 GCF_019279795.1 Protopterus annectens | reverse complement strand
ATTTCTCATACTGGTATCCTGCTTTGGAAGGATGTGTCATGGGTTTCTAGTGCAGTACAGCCATGCAGGGTGCATACTATGGGTTCCTAGTGCAGTACAGCCATGCATTGTTCATACTATGGGTTCCTAATGCAGTACAGCCATGCATTTCACAGACTGTTATCCTGCTTTGGAAGGATGTGTCACTGGTTCCTAGTGCAGTACAGCCATCCATTTCTCATACTGGTATCCTTCTTTGGAAGGATGTGTCATGGGTTCTTAGTGCAGTACAGCCATGCATTTCTCATACTGTGGGTTCCTAGTGCAGTACAACTGTGCATTTCTCAGACTGTTATCCTGCTTTGGAAGGATGTGTCATGGGTTCCTAGTGCAGTACAGCCGTGCATTTCTCATACTGGTATCCTGCTTTGGAAGGATGTGTCATGGGTTCCTAGTGCAGTACAGCCGTGCATTTCTCAGACTGTTATCCTGCTTTGGAAGGATTTGTCATGGGTTTCTAGTGCAGTACAGCCGTGCATTTCTCATACTATGGGTTCCTAGTGCAGTACAGCCATGCATTTCCCAGACTGTTATCCTGCTTTGGAAGGATGTGTCATGGGTTCCTAGTGCAGTACAGCCATGCATTTCTCATACTGGTATCCGTCTTTAGAAGGATGTTTCATGGGTTCCTAGCAGCCATGCATTTCTCATACTGTGGGTTCCTAGTGCAGTACACCTATGCATTTCTCAGACTGTTATCCTGCTTTGGAAGGATGTGTCATGGGTTCCTAGTGCAGTACAGCCGTGCATTTCTCATACTGGTATCCTGCTTTGGAAGGATGTGTCATGGGTTCCTAGTGCAGTACAGCCGTGCATTTCTCATACTGGTATCCTGCTTTGGAAGGATGTGTCATGGGTTCCTAGTGCAGTACAGCCGTGCATTTCTCATACTGGTATCCTGCTTTGGAAGGATGTGTCATGGGTTCCTAGTGCAGTACAGCCGTGCATTTTTCAGACTGTTATCCTGTTTTGGAAAGATGTGTCATGGGTTCCTAGTGCAGTACAGCCATGCATTTCTCATACTATGGGTTCCTAGTGCAGTACAGCCATGCATTTCTCAGACTGTTATCCTGCTTTGGAAGGATGTGTCATGAGTTCCTAGTGCAGTACATCCATGCATTTCTCATACTGGTATCCTGCTTTGGAATGATGTGTCATGGGTTCCTAGTGCAGTACAGCCGTGCATTTCTCAGACTTTTATCCTGCTTTGGAAGGATGTGTCATGGGTTCCTAGTGCAGTAGCTGTGTGCATTGAAGGATGTGTCATGGGTTCCTAGTGCAGTACAGCCATCCATTTCTCTCATGGTATCCTTCTTTTTGGAAGGGATGTGCATGTTCTAGTGTGCAGTACAGCCATGCATTTCTCTAGTGCAGTACAGCTGTGCATTTCTCATACTATGGGTTCCTAATGCAGTACAGCCATGCATTTCTCAGACTGTTATCCTGCTTTGGAAGGATGTGTCATGGGTTCCTAGTGCAGTACAGCCGTGCATTTCTCATACTGGTACCCTGCTTTGGAAGGATGTGCCATGGTTTCCTAGTGCAGTACAGCCGTGCATTTCTCATACTGGTATCCTCCTTTGAAAGGATGTGTCATAAGTTCCTAGTGCAGTACAGCTGTGCATTTCTCATACTGGTATCCTGCTTTGGAAGGATGTGTCATGGGTTCCTAGTGCAGTACAGACGTGCATTTCTCATACTGGTATCCTGCTTTGGAAGGATGTGTCATGGGTTCCTAGTGCAGTACAGACGTGCATTTCTCAGCCTGTTATCCTGTTTTGGAAGGATTTGTTATGAGTTCCTAGTGCAGTACAGCCATGCATTTCTCATACTGGTATCCTGCTTTTGAAGGATGTGTCATGGGTTCCTAGTGCAGTACAGCCGTCCATTTCTCATACTGGTATCTTTCTTTGGAAGGATGTGTCATGGGTTCCTAGTGCAGTACAGCCATGCATTTCTCTAGTGTAGTACAGCCGTGCATTTCTCATACTATGAGTTCCTAATGCAGTACAGCCATGCATTTCTCAGACTGTTATCCTGCTTTGGAAGGATGTGTCATGGGTTCCTAGTGCAGTACAGCCATGCATTTCTCATACTGGTATCTGTCTTTGGAAGGATGTTTCATGGGTTCCTAGTGCAGTACACCTATGCATTTCTCAGACTGTTATCTTGCTTTGGAAGGATGTGTCATGGGATCCTAGTGCAGTACAGCCGTGCATTTCTCAGACTGTTATCCTGCTTTGGAAGGATGTGTCATGGGTTCCTAGTGCAGTACAGCTCATACTGGTACCCTGCTTTGGAAGGATGTGTCATGGGTTCCTAGTGCAGTACAGCCGTGCATTTCTCATACTGGTATCTGCTTTGGAAGGATGTGTCATGTGTTCCTAGTGCAGTACAGCTGTGCATTTCTCATACTGGTATCCTGCTTTGGAAGGATGTGTCATGGGTTCCTAGTGCAGTACAGCCGTGCATTTCTCATACTGGTATCCTGCTTTGGAAGGATGTGTCATGGTTCCTAGTGCAGTACAGCCGTGCATTTCTCAGCCTGTTATCCTGTTTTGGAAGGATGTGTCATGAGTTCCTAGTGCAGTACAGCCGTGTATTTCTCATACTGGTATCCTGCTTTTAAACGATGTCTCATGGCTTCCTAGTGCAGTACAGCCATGCATTTCTCATACTATGGGTTCCTAGTGCAGTACAGCCATGCATTTCTCAGACTGTTATCCTGCTTTGGAAGGATGTGTCATGAGTTCCTAGTGCCGTACAGCCGTGCATTTCTCATACTGGTATCCTGCTTTGGAAGGATGTGTCATGGGTTCCTAGTGCAGTACAGCCGTGCATTTCTCAGACTGTTATCCTGCTTTGGAAGGATGTGTCATGGGTTCCTAGTGCAGTACAGCCATGCATTTCTCGTACTATGGGTTCCTAATGCAGTACAGCCATGCATTTCTCAGACTGTTATCCTGCTTTGGAAGGATGTGTCATGGGTTTCTAGTGCAGTACAGCCGTCCATTTCTCATACTGGTATCTTTCTTTGGAAGGATGTGTCATGGGTTCCTAGTGCAGTACAGCCATGCATTTCTCTAGTGCAGTACAGCCGTGCATTTCTCATACTATGGGTTCCTATTGCAGTACAGGCATGCATTTCTCAGACTGTTATCCTGGTTTGGAAGGATGTGTCATGGGTTCCTAGTGCAGTACAGCCATCCATTTCTCATACTGGTATCCATCTTTGGAAGGATGTTTCATGGGTTCCTAGTGCAGTACATCCATGCATTTCTCATACTGTGGGTTCCTAGTGCAGTACAACTATGCATTTCTCAGACTGTTATCCTCCTTTGGAAGGATGTTTCATGGGTTCCTGGTGCAGTACAGCCGTGCATTTCTCATACTGGTATCCTGCTTTGGAAGGATGTGTCATGGGTTCCTAGTGGAGTACAGCCATGCATTTCTCATACTGGTATCCTGCTTTGGAAGGATGTGTCATGGGTTCCTATTGTAGTACAGCCATGCGTTTCTCATACCTTGGGTTTCTAGTGCAGTGCAGCCATGCATTTCTCAGACTGTTATCCTGCTTTGGAAGGATGTGTCATGAGTTCCTAGTGCAGTACAGCCGTGCATTTCTCATACTGGTATCCTGCTTTGGAAGGATGTGTCATGGGATCCTAGTGCAGTACAGCCATGCATTTCTCATACTGTTATCCTGCTTTGGAAGGATGTGTCATGGGTTCCTAGTGCAGTACAGCCATGCATTTCTCATACTATGGGTTCCTAATGCAGTACAGCCATGCATTTCTCAGACTGTTATCCTGCTTTGGAAGGATGTGTCATGGGTTCCTAATGCAGTACATCCGTCCATTTCTCATACTGGTATCCTTCTTTGGAAGGATGTGTCATGGGTTCCTAGTGCAGTACAGCCATGCATTTCTCTAGTGCAGTACAGCCGTGCATTTCTCATACTATGGGTTCCTAATGCAGTACAGCCATGCATTTCTCAGGCTGTTATCCTGCATTGGAAGGATGTATCATGGGTTCCTAGTGCAGTACAGCCATCCATTTCTCATACTGGTGTCCTTCTTTGGAAGGACGTTTCATGGGTTCCTAGTGCAGTACAGCCATGCATTTCTCATACTGTGGGTTCCTAGTGCAGTACAACTATGCATTTCTCAGACTGTTATCTTGCTTTGGAAGGATGTGCCATGGGTTCCTAGTGCAGTACAGCCATGCATTTCTCATACTGGTATCCTGCTTTGGAAGGATGTGTCATGGGTTCCTAGTGCAGTACAGCCGTGCATGTCTCATGCTAGTATCATTCTTTGGAAGGATGTGTCATGGGTTCCTAGTGCAGTACAGCCGTGCATTTCTTATACTGGTATCCTGCTTTGGAAGGATGTGTCATGAGTTCCTAGTTCAGTAAAGCCGTGCATTTCTCATACTGGTATCCTGCTTTGGAAGGATGTGTCATGGGTTCCTAGTGCAGTACAGCCATGCATTTCTCATACTGGTATCCTGCTTTGGAAGGATGTGTCATGGCTTCCTAGTGCAGTACAGCCGTGCATTTCTCAGACTGTTATCCTGTTTTGGAAGGATGTGTCATGAGTTCTTAGTGCATTACAGCCGTGCATTTCTCATACTGGTATCCTGCTTTTGTTTGGGTTTATTGGTTTTTGCTTTCCAAAGTACAGGAGTTAGAAGTCCGAACGTCTAGATTGGTTAATTGGGTAAGTGACCTGGTCACTGATAATGATATCAAAGCATGATAAAAGAAAAGTATTAGCATATACATACATAAAAAGATTACAATAAAATATTAACAGTGATATATTGGTATTAGAGATATTTAAAGAGAGGCATTTTGATGTGTGGAAGTCATTCTTAAAAATCTGCATCACTAAAACAACTGCATTTAGTTTCAGTATGTGTTCAATTAATTTAAAATTTAGATTGTTTTTACATCTTTTGAAAGTGTATTCCAAATAGCAGATCCCACCCCGGAAAGACTGTTTCACCAGTAATATTCTTGAACTTTGGTCAAGTGTGTCAACTTGTGTGTTTCTTAGTGAGTAATCTACATTCCTTGCCAATAGCAACTTTTATAGGCATGGGCAGTAACCAGTTTAGATTATTTTATAAATCAGTGTCGCATATAGTCCACAGCGATACTTGCATGGATTAGCCAGAAGTGCAAATATAATTTATTGTCAATAGTTTGTAATCTGCCTGTATTCTGTTCTTATTTTGGGGACACAAGGGGTAGCCCATACTCCCTGCATTCTGTGCTAATTTTGGGAACATGAGAGGTAACCCGTAATCCTTGTACTGTGTGCTGATTTTGGGGACATGAGGGGTAGCCCATACCCCCTGTATTCCATGCTGATTTTGGGACATGACGGGTAGCCCATATCCCTGTATTCTGTGCTGATTGTGGGGTCACAAGGGGGTAGCCCGTACCCCTGTATTTTGTGCTGTTTTTCGGGACAGGATGGGTAGCCCATACCCCCTGTATTCTGTGCTGATTTTGGGGACATAAGGGGGTGGCCCATACACCCTGTACTCTGTGCTGATTTTGGAGACATGTGGGATAGCCCGTGTGATGTCTCACCACTGGAGCTATAATCAAGTAGCCTCAGTCCTCACCACTGGCACCAGTGGGGGATGTACATTGGGAGGATAACAAGGCACACACACAGTATTTCCAGATGCAGTTTTCTGCATCAAGTGCAATTTCCCTTAAGAGCACACAGAGACCACAGTCACTCTGTGGCTGGTCTCTCCTTTTTTCTCCAGATCCCCAATAAGTCTTCCCACTGATACAACTATAGAGCTGAGATTTCAGTTGAGTGGCCAAGCCAAGGCCTCCAGGGTCCTCTCTGTCCAACCAGTGCTTTGTGTCCCTGCCCAAGTAAGTAGCTTACACACACACTCTTTGAGGTTTGATTTGTACACACACTCATATACATGCACGCATGCACACATGCGCACACACACACACACACACACACACACACACACACACACACACACCCCTGGGAAAGGTTGGCACAGGTTGACTAGCTGTGCCCCCTTTTGCCCATGCTATAAGGTAGTTATCACTGCCACCAGCCAACTCTTTATCAGCTACTTTAAGGCCCTTAACAAAGGGTGTCCAATCTTACTGTGTAATGTTACTATTAATACAAATGGTAGTTTGACCAAGAACAAGGCTATTATGAGTGGCCTACAAAGTGTCACCAAATAAATATGCAAGTACCCTTAGGACTTAAATATCTCTAGACAGATCAGCCACAATGAAAGGTTTAAATATATTTAATAATAAATAATACAAGAAAAAGACAATAGTACATATTCACATTGACATCAGAGTTCAAAACCACAGGAAATATTTAAAACAACATTACAGGACAGTCTCAAATAAATAAAGAAAAACATCTCAACTGTGCTTCACTATATTCCTGACTATATCTAAGAGAATTACTGTACCCTAGTTATCTTACTTAAGAGCAAGGCAGATGTGGTGAATGGATCTTCTAGGTGTTTTCAGGTCCAAGACAGAATACTGTGCCTCTCTAAGAGACCTCTCAAATTAATATCTCAAATATTACTGCTGGGCTAGCTTGCAGAATTACATCATTTCTTGTCATCTGACATCTAGTCCCCAGACCCAGAAAAACCATCGATGGCAGCTGGTAGCATTTAGCATCTACCTGTAAAAATACATAGACAAGGGCTTTTCTTCAGATCTTTGGCAGATGCTGGAAGTCTTAAAACATTAAAATACTTTCAAAACAATACAGAACGTTCCCTAGGTTTAGACATTGTGTCTTCTTGCTGCATTGAAACTGAAAGATATCATCTTTTATTGCGTAGCCATAAAGTAATTTCATTTCAGCTATTTTTCTAAAATTTACTAGACTGAAGTTAACCTCCTGTGTCCCAGTTTCCACTGTTAAAATATGTACATTTTAAACAGTTATAATAGTGCATGTACATTGCTGTTCTTTTCCAGTAGGATACAATGTGGTTACATTTCAAACAGCACTTTGCAAATACCTTCAAGCAGTTTGATATACACATGACATACAGTTCTAATACATTTGTAACACAAGCATCTTGTATACATCATGTTGATATTCACGAATTACATATAACTATTTACAACATTCCAGATAGCTGTGCTGGCAGTATCCCCCTTTATCACAGCCCATACCCCCTTTATTCTGTGCAGATTTTAGGGACACAAGGGGTAGCCCATCCTCTCATTTTGGTAATAGTACATATTTTGATATAGCTTAGCATGCTTATAGTTATAGTAAGTGTGATGTGTGGTAACAGAGTTTTAGCTGGGAAAGTACCTTTAAGGTAGTATTCTCAGTATGAGTGGTAAAGCTAAGGACACGTGGGTGTCCTAGATACTTTTGTTGTTTCACGTTTGGATTGAGATTTCCTTTATTATCTCCAAGAAGTAATTGTGTGTGTGTGTGTGTGTGTGTGTGTGTGTGTGTGTGTGTGTGTGTGTGTGTGTGTGTGTGTGTGTGTGTGTGTGTGTGTGTGTGTGAGGGAGTGTTTCATAATTTAGCAACAGTTTATTGTTTAATAGCCAGAAAGTTAAATCTGAGAAATTTATTCTAACCCCAGATCACCTGACTACACCCTCCTCCAATCAAAGACCTCCCATGCACACCCCTTATTAAATTTCTACCTTAAAAAGGTACATAGTATCTACTTGCCATGCATTCACATTCACACCCATACTTGAACCCCAAAGCCAATAAGACCCAACCACTACTCCCTCATAAAATACCATTAATCCTAGGATTTCTCTTCCTAACCTTCACATGCCTAACAAACATCACATCAGTATATACAAACACATCACTAGAAAACACATCATTCCACATAACACTTTCTCAAACAAATGCACTTACACATTTTCTTTCCGGTCTCTTCTACATTATTTAAAGACAGCTTAATCCTACACATTCATAAGTCTCACACAACACCATCTTACACTAGAAAAGCATCATTTTGATCCAACATAGACATAGTGCACACAATTAAACACATACTGTTTATCACTAAAAATCTACTTATATCTGGAGACATACACTCAAACCATGGACCACAAAACTGTCTGCTCTCTGCTAGGCAAATCTCTGACCTATTGATTCTGAATGTCAACATCAGAAGTATCTCTAACAAACTTTCTAACCTACATACATTTCTAGCTCTCTAATCACCTGACATACTAACCATTACCAAGACGTGGCTAAAACCTAGTACCCAAAATGAAGAAATTCCCCCACCAGGATATAATATCCTAAGACTGGATTGAGTGGGCAAAAAGGGAGGTGGAGTTGCTATCCTTTACAAAAATACAGTCAACATTAAACCTCTACAAACCCCCATACCTAAATGTCAAAATGCCAAAACCTTAGGTTCAACCCTAAGCATAAATGACACAAAAACTGTCATTATTTTCTGCTGTTATATTCCCCCAGGTAATAACTCTCCCATCATTGAAGAAATGTTATGATGGGCCACAGATAATCTCCCCCAAGAAACCATCTTACTAGGTGACTTGAACACTGATTGGTCAGCCTGTACCTCTAACAACCCCACTAACCATATTAATCTTTATAGTTTTACCCAACTTATCCAAGAACCCACTAGAATCGACAAAAAAAACCCATAAACGATTGGACACTAGTTAACTGCCCCAAACAAAACTATCAGACAGGATCCTGCCTTCCTGATGGTCTTAGTGACCATCTCCCCACCTTCCTCCTGCGGAAACGTACCAATATAGCCAAATCCATTGTTTTTAATCAAGTCAGAGATGATCGCAAACTAAATATACAAGAACTAAACAGTATTCTAAAACATAGTAACTGGAAACCACTACTAACCCTAAATCTATACCAAACCGTTGACTACTTCAACAATATTCTCATCAATATCCTTGATAGACTCGCACCAGTTAGGAAAATAAGAACCAGGTCAAACCATGCATCATGGCTAACTAGGGAAACTAGAGCCCTTCTAAAGTCACGGGATAAGGCTTGGAGAATTTGGAAGAAATACAATACTAGCCTAGCCAAACAAAATTACCTACAACTTAGAAATCAGGCCACAAGACTAATTAAACTCGATAGACAAAATTACTTCCTCGATATTCAAAACAAACATTCCAAAGATCCCCAAAAGTTTTGGAATGCCATTAACTCTCTCCTAAAACCAGGCAAAACTACCACTCCCACTCCCAACTCCATGAATGACAACAAGGACATTGCCTCCCAATTCAATCACCACTTTACAGAATCCATCTTAACACTATCCTCCCAACTATCCAAAAACAGCCCTACATATAACCCAACCAAATGTCTTGACAACATCCCATCCTTTATGCTCTCACGCATTCCCACCTCAACAATAAAAAAACACTTCCTAAAACTAAAACTTACCACCCTTGCCACTGACAATCTACCAGCCAACTTCCTAAAAATAGCTGCTGAATCCTTATCCTACCCTATTTCTATTCTTATCAATCGCTCCATACAAGAAGCATATGTCCCACAGCTATGGAAGGTGTCATACATTATTCCACTACATAAAGGTGGAAACTCTTACAAATACTCAAATTATTGCCCCATTGCCATTCTGTCATCCTTATCTAAAATACTAGAGAAATGTATACATTCTCAGGTAACACAATTCCTAAACTGACACCATCTCCTCTCCCCCACACAGCATGGCTTCCGACAACACCATAGCACAACCACCACTCTGCTCTCTTTCACCAATTTGATCAACCAACATAGAAGTAATAATAACTTTGTATCTGCAATATTTCTAGACCTCTCTAAAGCATTTGACATGGTTTCACATTCCTTACTATTAGACACCCTGACATCCCTATCCTTTGCCCCTTCTGCTATAGCCTAGTTTAAAAGCTATCTGTCAA
>NC_056732.1:12125875-12163375 GCF_019279795.1 Protopterus annectens | reverse complement strand
ATGAGTTGATGGGAAATAGAAAATTCACCCCGGGGATCACTCCAGTGGCTCTACTCGACAGAGGCGCTAGGAACTAAGGTTGGGTGGCACGATGCCAGGGTAATCCTATGGGCTAGGCTTGTAAAGGCTCCAGGGCCATTAGCTTAGTACGCACCAATGAACCTATAAAAGAAGGAAATTAATGAAAAGTTGTAAGAACTAGTAACTTCTACTTAAACTGTGAAAAAGGCTCTAAAACCTCAAAGTGAAGCAGTGCACGTGGAGTTAAGCACTTTCATCCACCAGTAACTGGACACTTAGGACTGAGCACCTTCACTGCTTTGTTTTGAGTTTTTTTTAGTTGTTTTTACATGAAATGTTGTTGGTTTGTTTTTCAGTCTTTATAAGTTTTGTTTCATTTTTGAACAAAACATTTTTGGTGCATTTTCAACATGCATCTATCTGGTGATCATTTGAACATCTGTGCTGGGACTGTTATTTTGGGTATAGCATTTTGGGGCACCTGGCAGTTCTGCAGTTTTGGTTTTATGCTTAACATTTTTCTAAGCATTTTCAGAAGCCCCAGACCTACACAATCCATCTGACTTCATAAAGCTCACCTATTGTTATCCAAGTGCTGTTACACTCAATATTGTGAATTTTTTTCTCCAGCATTCACTTCCTAAAAAAGTTAACACATGAGCCACAAAGTCACTTTTTATGTGCTACTATTATAGCAAAATCTAAATAGTAGCAGCTGTTGTGTAGCGCATGAGGTAAAGTAGCAATTTAGATACATTGTTATTGTGTAAAATGTGAGGCTGTATATTAATGCTGGTTCACGTTATAAATCACATGTACATTTTTACTTAGGGTCACTAGCACTGCCCCCAAGTAAAGTCAGATGGAGCCCCCCCACCTCCATGAGTTGAGTGATGAAACCTGCAGCAGCAGGTTGGGGGTTCATGTAATGGTTAAGGTGTTTATCTCACAGTCAAGAAAAACAAGGTTTGATTCTCATGAAGGGAAACTGGTTAAACTTAAAATGGTCTACAAGGGCAGCTAACCTAGTACTTACCTATGAACTGTGTCCATACACTGAACAGCTAGCCTAGTACTTACCTATGAACTGTGTCCATACACTGAACAGCTAGCCTAGTACTTACCTATGAACTGTGTCCGTACACTGAACAGCTAGCCTAGTACTTACCTATGAACTGTGCCTGCACACAGCTAGCCTAGTACTTACATATGAACTGTGTCCATACACTGAACAGCTAGCCTAGTACTTACCTAGGAACTGTGTCCATACACTGAACAGCTAGCGTAGTACTTACCTATGAACTGTGTCCATACACCGAACAGCTAGCCTAGTACTTACCTATGAACTGTGTCCATACACTGAACAGCTGGCCTAGTACTTACCTATAAACTGTGTCCGTACACTGAACAGCTAGCCTAGTACTTACCTATGAACTGTGTCCAAACACTGAACAGCTAGCCTAGTACTTACCTATGAACTGTGTCCATACACTGAACAGCTAGCCTACTAGTTACCTATGAACTGTATCCATACACTGAACAGCTAGCCTACTACTTACCTATGAACTATGTCCATACACTGAACAGCTAGCCGAGTACTTACCTATGAACTGTGTCCATACACTGAACAGCTAGCCTAGCACTTACATATTAACTGTGTCCATACACTGAACAGCTAGCCGAGTACTTACCTATGAACTGTGTCCATACACTGAACAGCTAGCCTACTAGTTACCTATGAACTGTATCCATACACTGAACAGCTAGCCTACTACTTACCTATGAACTATGTCCATACACTGAACAGCTAGCCGAGTACTTACCTATGAACTGTGTCCATACACTGAACAGCTAGCCTAGCACTTACCTATGAACTGTGTCCATACACTGAACAGCTAGCCTAGTACTTACCTATGAACTGTGTCCATACACTGAACAGCTAGCCTAGCACTTACCTATGAACTGTGTCCATACACTGAACAGCTAGCCTAGTACTTACCTATGAACTGTGTCCATACACTGAACAGCTAGCCTAGTACTTACCTATGGACTGTGTCCATACACTGAACAGCTAGGTGTCCGTACACTGAACAGCTAGCCTAGCACTTACCTATGAACTGTGTCCATACACTGAACAGCTAGCCTAGTACTTACCTATGAACTGTGTCCATACACTGAACAGCTAGCCTAGTACTTACCTATGGACTGTGTCCATACACTGAACAGCTAGCCTAGTACTTACCTATGGACTGTGTCCATACACTGAAGCAATTATCCTTTATGCTCCGTTATGCATGCCCGACACATATCTGTAGTTGACTGTGGGGATCCATGAACACATTTATCTATGTATTGTATAACTTGTTCATAATGTAAGAAAGTTCAGATGAATCTTCTACAAAGGCTGCCCTGAGAGAACTGTCTGGAATATGTTGCTTTTTTAATACTCCTGGTTTCCTCATTGCATTCCTCAGGTCACTATTTCCATCATTTATTGATGAATGTACATATTTAAGTCATTCTCTCTCTTGCTTTCACTCTTTCTCATCCCCCATCTCACTCATTATGCCTTAAGAAACAACTGCTCACTTTAAGCATCCTGTTTTGTGGTGTTATTTTAGCAACATATTATAAAGGGTCTATATTATAACAACGAATGATCAGATGATCGAACGTTGTTATATCGACTCCTAAATCCTGAAAAATCATATTAGAGAACAACCAGAACAGCGATTTTTCCCAGGGAAACTAATCGCTGGTCCCCCCAAAAAAAGAAACACTAAACACTAAATATTATTTATTTATTTATTTTACATGTGTTGACCAGGCTAGTCCAACTGGATACATGTCCATTTTCAGTGGAGGCCCGGGGAGAAAAGCTCCAGTTACAAAGCATAATAAAAATATACAAAAACATTCTATAACATTTAGATTTTACAGTTGTAGCAATAGACATTTTAAAATCACCATTGTGAGTCAATGCAAGGAAAACAAAAATAGGCAATGACATTTGTATGGAGAATAGTTCTAGAGTTATCAAAAATAAGAATAAGACAAGCAAATGGTTACTAGGATTATAGATCAAAAGTAATTCTCAGGGAAGAGAGTGCAAAGACTAAGGAGAAGGGTTAGTTATAATGAAATGATGAGAAGTAGAGATTTATGGTAGAAAATAAAATTTTGTTAGTGTCAGGTAGTAAGTAAAAGAAAATGGTTAGTCAGGGTTGTTACAAGAGCATAACCAGTGACTGGAGAGAAAGAGTTTTAGTTTGGTTTTAAATAGTGGGAGAGAGGTGAAGGTAGTCGGGTCATTTGGTAGTTGATTCCATATTTTACCCACGGAGTTTGAAAAAAGATTTACCTGCTAAGTTATTTGAGAAGGAAGTGTGCATCAACATTTTGTTGGCAGAGCGCAGACTCTTCAAATTATTATAAGGTCTTATAAGGGTAGAGAGAATTGGGGTGTTATTAGGTTGGTGAAGGGCTTTGTGGGTGATTATAAGTTGGTTAAATTGTAGTAGTAGCGGTAATTCAAGCCATCCTAGCTGTTTTAGATTCTGACAGTGGTGGGTCCTATAAGGGGAGTTGGTCGCAAATCTAGCAATATTATTGTATGATCTAGTCAGATTGTTAAGATTATGTTTAGAAAGATTGGTATATATGGGGGAAGCGTATAACAGGGTAGAGATTAAGTGAGTTCTAGCGATTGTGGCTCTGGCTACTGGTGTCAGGAAAGGTTTAATGTGGTAGAGGGATCCAAGTTTTTTATTAATAGATTTAATTGTAGAATTTATATGAGAGTCAAACTTTAGTTGATTGTCAATAGTAATTCCAAGGAGTTTGGTGGTGGGATCAGATGAGATAATGGTGCCATCGTCAGATGTAAGTGTGAAATGGGGAGGGGGAGATAGATGAGATGGGGTAAAGAGCAGTAGTTTGGTTTTTTTTAGGGTTAAGGAGAAGACAGTGGTTAGAGAACCATTTTTCAATAGTAGAGAAGGCTTTTTGTGTGTGAGAATGAAGATTAGTTTGGGATGAGGCAGAACAAATGATAGTAGAGTCATCGGCGTATTGGATACAGGTAGACTGTGGAATGGAGAGATGAAGGTCATTTATGAAGATGGAAAACAGTAATGGCCCTAAAATAGAGCCTTGTGGGACACCTAGAGAGGTAGGAAGAAGGTCAGAAAGATGGTTTTACTAGAGAACGGCTTGTTTTCAGTTGTCCAGATAGGATGTGAACCAGTTCATGGCAGGATGGTCGAAGGAGAGGGACTTCAGTAGGTGGAGGAGAAGTTGATGATTAACCATGCTGAAGGCTTTAGATAGGTCTACAAAGAAAGCAGAGGATAGAGTATTATTGTTACGATTTTTGTTGATACAGTTAGTAAAGGACAGTAAGTCTGTGGTGGTACTATGAAATGGCCGAAAACCGTGTTGACAGTTAGCTAGGAGCTGATGGTGGAGTAGGTGGGTTATAAGTTGTTTATGGATACATTTCTCCATGATTTTAGCAAGTGGGGAGAGAAGAGCAATGGGATGAAAGTTAGAGAAATCAGTAGAGTCGCCACCTTTATGAAGAGGAATAATATATGAGATTTTCCAGATTGATGGGTTTAAGCCTTCTTTTAAGGTTCTATTGATTAATATAGAGATTGGGTAGGCAATGGCTTTGGCTCCTATTTTGAGGTATTCGGCTGGAAGTTGGTCAGCTGAGGGGGTGTTAGGTTTTAGTTTTTGAAGTAGAGAGGAGATATAGGAGGTAGATATAGGTTCTAGGTGAAGAGGGGGAGGAGTAGAGCTTGGTCTGGGCAAGTTAGATGTATCTGGGTTTTGGTGATTGGCTAGTTTTAGTATAGTGGTAGTAAAGAAAGAATTAAAGGCATTAGCTGTTTGCATTGGACAGTCTGGGTTGGAGCCTAATGGAGTGGGTGATTCAACTCTGCCTGGGGATAGTAGTGTGTTAATAGTAGACCAGAATTTTTGTGGTTGTTGAAGGGATGTTTGTTGTAGTTGTATATAAAAGTTCTTTTTGTCCTGTAGGATAGCTTTTTTTGTAATATTTATTTGTTGTTTAAAGGTTTGGTGGTCAGTTATATTCTTTGTGGACCGCCATTTAGCCCAAGATTTGTTCCTATTGTGGATAAGTTTCCTAGTTTGATTTGAGAGCCATGGAGCTGGTTTATTTTTCATTGTTATGGAACGGATTGGGGCATGTTGGTCTAGGATTGCTAGGAAGGTGTTATTAAAGTAATTAACAGCTTCATCTATAGGGAGAAACTTTAGGGGAGACCAGCTACATTGTTTAAGTTCGGTTAGAAACAGTTCTTGGTCAAGGTGTTTTTTACTGCGGATGGTTCTGACTGAATAGGGGATATTTAAGCATGTTTTATGTCCGATAATATATATGACAGAGTGGTCACTAAGGTCATCTGGGAGGGTTCCTGTTGTAAAGTTTTGTTGTGGACAGTTTGTTAGAATCCAGTCTAAGATGTTTTTTTTATTGTTATGTTTGTTTGTTCTGGTTGGAGTGTTTATAGCCTGAGAAAAGCCATAGAGGTTAATAAGGGAAGAAGGATTGGCGTTATTACATAAATTCCAATCAATATTAAAATCTCCTAGTAGAATTGTTTCTTGAGGAAGATTAGTGGAAAGCCAATTTAGGAGGTCTTCTAATATAGTCAGATTTTTACTTGGGGGAAGGTAGGAGCAGATGATGTAAACTGATTTATGGGAGTTAAGCATCAGTTTGATAATAATTATTTCAATGCTGTTATCAGAGGGTAGGTTATAATTCATTTTGCTGATTTGCAGTCCTGTTTTATATATAATTGCAACCCCTCCACCTTTTTTATTCAATCAAATTTTATTCAAATAAATTGGGGGCTTAGCCCCCCACACCCACCATGTGGGGGGCTTCGACCCCCACACCCCCCTACTTAAATATAGAAATTCTGAGATTGGATTACAGTGGAGAAAACAGCACAATCTGGAAGGCCGGCCCAGTGATTTCTTTCCCTGGGAAAACAATTTGCTGTTCCGGCCATTCGCTATTTTGCCAGTTCGACATTTAGTGTTCGACCTAACAGCATTTGATCATCTGATCATTTACTGAAGTAAAGTAGACCCATTACAAAGCTGTGGTTTGTGGAACTTAAATTTCACACAAAGTGTCACTGGTTATTGGAGATGAGACTGTTATATCCCTCATTTGATTTTCACTTCTGTGAATGTTTGGGTCACAGAACGTCAGCACTGTGCTTACTCTTTACACAGCGGATCTTAAGTTGTCTGTAGTTACTCAGAAGTCCTGGCCCAGTTTACATCCCATCAGAAGTACCATTACTAGGCATGCCCAAACCCTACTTCCATTAGTCCTTAATTGGCACACTGCCAGCCAAGTACTTTGATTTTTGATGTATTCTTTTTCATTAATTTCTACTGCATTTTTTCCTGTTACAGAGTTTGTGTCATCAAGTGTGCACACTTTTCATTCTGCCCATAGGATCATATGAGATACCAAAAGCAGGATAATAAAGTTACCGGTCAGGTCTTATTTTTGATTTTTGCTTCAGTACCTGTTTGCCAAAAGAATTTTGCATTGTAATAACTAAAGTGATGCAAGTAAAATTAGTGCCTACTGTACTAGTTAAATAATTTCTGAAATTATATTAAAACACTTTGAATGGCTTCATTTTGCTTAGAGTAATACCACTTTTACAAATTAACTTGATAGTGTCTGTGTCCATAGATTAAGAATCTCCTCCGACAGTAGTAATGGTGCCGTAGTACATGACATTATATGTACAACTCATGTGTTACACCTACGTGCATCACTGCTATTCAGATATTTAATAACTGAATCCAAAGTGGGATCATTAAATTCTTAAACATTCTGTAGAATTATCTGTTAATCAAAACTGTGCTTTAACAAATAGATACTTACACATATCAGGAAAAATACAGGCATATATTTCCACACTTTGTGGCCTGCCAATCATCAGCCTCCTCACAATCAGTCAGCTCTTTTGTTCTCCATCACTGGTATGAGGGGAAACTGAGAGGTGTCACCCATTTGTCTGCCATGACTGAGGTGAACTCATACCTGCCCAGTGTGCCACAAAGTTCATGCAGTCCAATCAAGTCCCCCCAGGAGATAAGAATGAATAATGCCCCCTCACCCCTCTCCCTCCCTGCCTGGCTCCTGTACTGTGAATCACACCCCGGTCATCTGGGTTTCACTCCAGACCCCATTCTACAGCACAACAGATCACAGGAAGTATAGGCAGGTAAACATTGAGGAATCACAACTTTATACTTTAGTGTTAAGAATCCTGACCGAACCTTACTCACTGTAATCACTATAAACAATTTAGTTATAACTACTTTATATACAGATCAGTGCAGTTACAAATAATAAAACATCTGTCAGTCATCTTTTACCAGTGACTGACTATCCACAAACTTAAAAGGAGACAACAATTCATCCTTACAATTTCATTTTTTTTAATACTTTTGAATTTTAGTAGCAAATAAACATGACCAAAACATAATAAATGCTGGTGATGAGCAGTACAGTAGTATTAGCCTAAGAATTTCTAATAAACTAAAACTGGCAGTTAGTAACAGCAGTTTAGTTGAGTAGTATATAAACGAGGAAGGTATGTAGCTCATTCGTACATCACCCAGATACAGAGTTATAAATAATCAGAAGTGTCAATACGTAGACTCTACATATATATATATATATATATATATATATATGTATATATATATATATATCTGTGTGTGTGTGTGTGTGTGTGTGGATTCACTTTATAATCTCTAAATACTGAAATATCGAATTTCAGTATCTCTAGACTATAAAGCTGAAAAACCAAAACACCAAAACCCGAAAACCGTGAAATTCAAAACATCAAACATAAACACACCATACACCACACAACACGTACACTGGCCTCCCCCCTTTAGAACAAACAAACAAAACACACACAAACACAACAATACAAATAAATAAACCTACCATACTTATAAGCAGGGGGGCAAGCCCCCCTGTTCCTCCCACACCTCCACTACTTATATATACTAACTCCATGGTCGCACCAAACAGAAAAAGACAGTAAACTCGCCACTACACATACTACAGTCCCCTCGCACACACACATCACAAATGTACAACTACCACCACTTTCAACACTTACACACTCATATTCTTACCTATCTACCCTAACCCACACCTAAAACTTCTGAATACACTCACATACATTCAAATCCCTACCTAAAACCCATAAAAAATATTCACTTACCTTAATCTCCAACCATATCCACATACCAAAGGTAAATCAGGCACACAGTACATCCCATGTCACATAGCTCACCAACAAAACCGCAAATTCGACATTTCCGGATTCACGGTCATGGGGTTTCACTATTTTGGAAGTTTGGCTTTATAGCATCGAAATACTGAAATTCGATATTTCAGTATTTCGAGAATATAAAGTGAATCCACACACACACACACACACATATATATATATATATATATATATATATATATATATATATATATATATATATATGGGAGCGCTACAGAATCCTGAAAGCTCAAAATCCTGAAGACCAAAATCCTGAGACCAAAATCCTGAAAGTTCAAAATCCTGAAAACTCAAAATACTGAAAACACAAAATCCTGAAAACACACAGGATACCTATTCCTGCACAAGTACATACAAAAAGAAATAAAACACAAACTATATTACTGTTTTTCAAGTATAAGCAGGGGGGCAAGCACCCCCCACACCCCCTGCTACTTAAATATATCAACTTCAAGATTGCACTTAGTGTAGTGAAGTGCAATCTCGGAGTTGATATATTTAAGTAGCAGGGGGTGTGGGGGGTGCAGTCCCCACATGGGGGGGGCAGGGGGGCTTGCCCCTCTGCATATAATTGAAGAGTAATATGTTTCTGTATATACTTGTAGTGGAATATAGTAAGTGTTTGTATCCTGTGTGTTTTCAGGATTTTAAGTTTTCAGTATTTTGAATTTTCAGGATTTTGAACTTTCAGGATTTTGGTCTCAGGATTTTGGTTTTCAGGATTTTGGGCTTTCAGGATTCTGTAGCGCTCCCATATGTATATATATATATATATATATATATATATATATATATATATATATATATATATATATATATATATATATATATATATAATGTAAAGTGAATCCACGTATATGTATATATATCATCATCATCATCTTCTTTCGGCTGTTCCCGTTAGGGGTCGCCACAGTAGATCTTCTGTTTCCATTTCTTCCTGTCCTCTGCATCATGCTCTTTCACACCAGCTGCCTGCATGCCCTCTCTCACCACATCCATAAACCTTATCTTAGGCCTTCCTCTTTTCCTCTTACCTGGCAGCTCCATCCTTAGCATCCTTTCCCCAATATACCCAGCATCCCTCCACAGCACATGTCCAAACCAATGCAATCTCGCCTCTCTTGCTTTGTCTCCAAATTGTCCAACCTGAGCTGATCCTCTAATATACTGATTCCTAATCCTGTCCATCCTAGTCACACCCAGTGCAAATCTTAACATCTTTAACTCTGCCACATCCAGCTCTGACTCCTGCCTTTTCATCAATGCTACCGTCTCCAACCCATATAACATAGCTGGTCTCACTACCCTCTTGTAGTCCTTCCCTTTCACTCTTACTGGTACCCGTCTGTCACAAATCACTCCTGACACTCTTCTCCACCTATTCCACCCTGCCTGTACTCTCTTCTTCACCTCTCTTCCACACTCACCATTACTCTGAACTGTTGATCCCAAGTACTTAAACTCATCCACCTTTACCAATTCTACTCCCTGCATCCTCACCATTCCTCTACCCTCCCTCAAATTTACACACATATATTCTGTTTTAGCCCTGCTGCTGACCTTCATTCCGCTCCTCTTTAAAGCATATCTCCACCTCTCCAGGGTCTCCTCAACCTGGTCCCTACTCTCACTACATATCACAATGTCATCTGCAAACATCATAGTCCACAGGGCCTCCTGCCTGATCTCATTTGTCAACCTGTCCATCACCACTGCAAATAAGAAAGGACTCAGAGCTGATCCTTGATGTAATCCCACCTCCACCTTAAATGTATCTGTCACTCCACCGTAGTCCTCACCAATGTCACACTGCCCTCGTACATATCCTGTACCACTTTTACATACTTCTCTGCCACTCCCGACTTCCTCATACAATACCACAACTCCTCTCTGGGTACCCTGTCGTATGCTTTCTCTAAGTCCACAAAGACACAATGCAACTCCTTCTGACCTCTGTACTTCTCCAACACTCTCAGAGCAAATATTGCATCTGTAGTGCTCTTTCCTGGCATGAAACCATACTGCTGATCACTAATCATCACCTCCCGTCTTAACATAGCTTCCGCTACTCTTTCCCATAACTTCAAGCTGTGACTGATCAATTTTATCCCTCTGTAGTTACTGCAGCTCTGCACATCACCCTTATTCTTAAAGATAGGTACCAAAACACTTTTTCTCCACTCCTCAGGCATCCTCTGACTTTCCAAAATTTCATTAAACAATCTGGTTAAAAATTCCACTGCCATTTCACCTAAGCACCTCCATGCTTCCACTGGTATGTCATCTGGGCCAACAGCCTTTCCATTCTTCATCCTCTTCATAGCTGTCCTTACTTCCTCCTTGCTAATCTGTTTCACTTCCTGATTCACTATCCCCACATCATCTAACCTTCTTTCTCTCTCATTCTCTTCATTCATCAGCTCTTCAAAGTACTCTTTCCATCTACTCAACACACGCTCCTCACTTGTGAGTACGTTTCCCTCACTATCCTTTATCACCTTTACCTGCTACACATCTTTCCCAGCTCTGTCCCTCTGTCTAGCCAATCGGTACAGGTCCTTTTCTCCCTCTTTAGTGTCCAATCTCTCATACAACTCTCCATATGCCTTATCCTTAGCCTTCACCACCTCTCTCTTTGCCATGCATCTCATCTCCTTATACTCATGTCTACTTTCTTCATCTCTTTGACAATCCCACTTCTTCTTCGCCAGCCTCTTCCTCTGTATACTCTCCTCTACTTCCTCATTCCACCACCCGGTCTCCTTGTCCTCCTTCCTCTGTCCAGATATCACACCAAGCACCTTTCTAGCAGTCTCCCTTACTAGCTCTACTGTAGTTACCCAGCTATTCGGTAACTCTCCACTGCCTCCCAGTGCCTGTCTTAACTCTTCCCTGAACTCCACCTCACAATCACCCTTTTTTAACTTCCACCATTTAATCCTTGGCACTGCTTTCACACTCCTCCTCCTCTTCTTGATCACAAACGTCATCCTACAGGCCACCATCCTATGCTGCCTAACTACACTTTCTCCGGTCACCACTTTACAGTCCCCAATCTCCTTCAGACTGGCCCTCCTACATAGGATATACTCCACCTGTGTGCATCTTCCTCCACTCTTGTATGTCACCCTATGCTCCTCCCTCTTCTTAAAATACGTATTCACCACAGCCATGTCCATCCTTTTCACAAAATCCACAATCATCTGACCTCCTGCATTCCCCTCCTTAATACCATGCCTACCCATCACTTCCTCATCCCCTCTGTTCACTTCACCAACATGCCCATTGAGGTCCGCTCCAATCACTAGTCTCTCACCCTTGGGTACACTCACCACCACTTCATCCAACTCACTCCAAAATTTTTCTTTCTCATTCATCGCACACCCAACTTGTGGAGCATATGCACTAACAACATTCATCATTGCACCATCAATTTCAAGCTTCATAAACATCACTCTATCAGACACTCTGTTCACCTCCAAAACACTCTTGGCATGCTGTTCCTTTAGGATAACCCCTACACCATTTCTCCTGCCATCCACACCATGACAGAACAATCTGAACCCACCTCCTACACACCTGGCCTTACTTCCCTTCCATCTGGTCTCTTGCACGCACAATATATCAACCTTCCTTTTCCATCATATCAGCTAGCTCTCTCCCTATACCAGTCATACTGCCAACATTCAAAGTTCCTACACTCACCACTACACTCCTAACCTTCCTCCTCTCTTCCTGCAATCAGGCATGCCTTCCCCCTCCTCTTCTCCTTCGGCCAACAGTAGCCCAATTTCCGCCAGCACCCTGTTGGCTAACAGAACTGGTGGCTGTTGTTGTTAACCCGGGCCTTGACGGATCCGGTATGGAAATATGAAATGTTCTCCTCATAAGTAATTTGGCAGAGGTTTTACGCTGGATGCCCTTCCTGACGCAACCCTCCCCATTTATCCGGGCTTGGGACCGGCACAAAGAAGCACTGGCTTATGCATCCCCAGTGGCTGGGTTTTATATATATATATATATATATATATATATATATATATACAACGTATATATATATATATATATATATATATATATATATATATATATAGTATATATATAATCTATCTATATCTATATATGGGTCTGCTTTGTTTCATTGAATCTCATTTCACTGAATTTTATTTCAACCCGACCACTTCGCTGAACACTCAAATTGCTGAAAACACATTTCATTGAATCTCATTTCACTGACCTGCAGTTAGTATATATGGCACTGTGTAGAGTACACTGACCTGCAGTTAGTATATATGGCACTGTGTAGAGACCTGCAGTTAGTATATATGGCACTGTGTAGAGACCTGCAGTTAGTATATATGGCACTGTGTAGAGACCTGCAGTTAGTATATATGGCACTGTGTAGAGACCTGCAGTTAGTATATATGGCACTGTGTAGAGACCTGCAGTTAGTATATATGGCACTGTGTAGAGACCTGCAGTTAGTATATATGGCACTGTGTAGAGACCTGCAGTTAGTATATATGGCACTGTGTAGAGACCTGCAGTTAGTATATATGGCACTGTGTAGAGACCTGCAGTTAGTATATATGGCACTGTGTAGAGACCTGCAGTTAGTATATATGGCACTGTGTAGAGACCTGCAGTTAGTATATATGGCACTGTGTAGAGACCTGCAGTTAGTATATATGGCACTGTGTAGAGACCTGCAGTTAGTATATATGGCACTGTGTAGAGACCTGCAGTTAGTATATATGGCACTGTGTAGAGACCTGCAGTTAGTATATATGGCACTGTGTAGAGACCTGCAGTTAGTATATATGGCACTGTGTAGAGACCTGCAGTTAGTATATATGGCACTGTGTAGAGACCTGCAGTTAGTATATATGGCACTGTGTAGAGACCTGCAGTTAGTATATATGGCACTGTGTAGAGACCTGCAGTTAGTATATATGGCACTGTGTAGAGACCTGCAGTTAGTATATATGGCACTGTGTAGAGACCTGCAGTTAGTATATATGGCACTGTGTAGAGACCTGCAGTTAGTATATATGGCACTGTGTAGAGACCTGCAGTTAGTATATATGGCACTGTGTAGAGACCTGCAGTTAGTATATATGGCACTGTGTAGAGACCTGCAGTTAGTATATATGGCACTGTGTAGAGACCTGCAGTTAGTATATATGGCACTGTGTAGAGACCTGCAGTTAGTATATATGGCACTGTGTAGAGACCTGCAGTTAGTATATATGGCACTGTGTAGAGACCTGCAGTTAGTATATATGGCACTGTGTAGAGACCTGCAGTTAGTATATATGGCACTGTGTAGAGACCTGCAGTTAGTATATATGGCACTGTGTAGAGACCTGCAGTTAGTATATATGGCACTGTGTAGAGACCTGCAGTTAGTATATATGGCACTGTGTAGAGACCTGCAGTTAGTATATATGGCACTGTGTAGAGACCTGCAGTTAGTATATATGGCACTGTGTAGAGACCTGCAGTTAGTATATATGGCACTGTGTAGAGACCTGCAGTTAGTATATATGGCACTGTGTAGAGACCTGCAGTTAGTATATATGGCACTGTGTAGAGACCTGCAGTTAGTATATATGGCACTGTGTAGAGACCTGCAGTTAGTATATATGGCACTGTGTAGAGACCTGCAGTTAGTATATATGGCACTGTGTAGAGACCTGCAGTTAGTATATATGGCACTGTGTAGAGACCTGCAGTTAGTATATATGGCACTGTGTAGAGACCTGCAGTTAGTATATATGGCACTGTGTAGAGACCTGCAGTTAGTATATATGGCACTGTGTAGAGACCTGCAGTTAGTATATATGGCACTGTGTAGAGACCTGCAGTTAGTATATATGGCACTGTGTAGAGACCTGCAGTTAGTATATATGGCACTGTGTAGAGACCTGCAGTTAGTATATATGGCACTGTGTAGAGACCTGCAGTTAGTATATATGGCACTGTGTAGAGACCTGCAGTTAGTATATATGGCACTGTGTAGAGACCTGCAGTTAGTATATATGGCACTGTGTAGAGACCTGCAGTTAGTATATATGGCACTGTGTAGAGACCTGCAGTTAGTATATATGGCACTGTGTAGAGACCTGCAGTTAGTATATATGGCACTGTGTAGAGACCTGCAGTTAGTATATATGGCACTGTGTAGAGACCTGCAGTTAGTATATATGGCACTGTGTAGAGACCTGCAGTTAGTATATATGGCACTGTGTAGAGACCTGCAGTTAGTATATATGGCACTGTGTAGAGACCTGCAGTTAGTATATATGGCACTGTGTAGAGACCTGCAGTTAGTATATATGGCACTGTGTAGAGACCTGCAGTTAGTATATATGGCACTGTGTAGAGACCTGCAGTTAGTATATATGGCACTGTGTAGAGACCTGCAGTTAGTATATATGGCACTGTGTAGAGACCTGCAGTTAGTATATATGGCACTGTGTAGAGACCTGCAGTTAGTATATATGGCACTGTGTAGAGACCTGCAGTTAGTATATATGGCACTGTGTAGAGACCTGCAGTTAGTATATATGGCACTGTGTAGAGACCTGCAGTTAGTATATATGGCACTGTGTAGAGACCTGCAGTTAGTATATATGGCACTGTGTAGAGACCTGCAGTTAGTATATATGGCACTGTGTAGAGACCTGCAGTTAGTATATATGGCACTGTGTAGAGACCTGCAGTTAGTATATATGGCACTGTGTAGAGACCTGCAGTTAGTATATATGGCACTGTGTAGAGACCTGCAGTTAGTATATATGGCACTGTGTAGAGACCTGCAGTTAGTATATATGGCACTGTGTAGAGACCTGCAGTTAGTATATATGGCACTGTGTAGAGACCTGCAGTTAGTATATATGGCACTGTGTAGAGACCTGCAGTTAGTATATATGGCACTGTGTAGAGACCTGCAGTTAGTATATATGGCACTGTGTAGAGACCTGCAGTTAGTATATATGGCACTGTGTAGAGACCTGCAGTTAGTATATATGGCACTGTGTAGAGACCTGCAGTTAGTATATATGGCACTGTGTAGAGACCTGCAGTTAGTATATATGGCACTGTGTAGAGACCTGCAGTTAGTATATATGGCACTGTGTAGAGACCTGCAGTTAGTATATATGGCACTGTGTAGAGACCTGCAGTTAGTATATATATGGCACTGTGTAGAGACCTGCAGTTAGTATATATGGCACTGTGTAGAGACCTGCAGTTAGTATATATGGCACTGTGTAGAGACCTGCAGTTAGTATATATGGCACTGTGTAGAGACCTGCAGTTAGTATATATGGCACTGTGTAGAGACCTGCAGTTAGTATATATGGCACTGTGTAGAGACCTGCAGTTAGTATATATGGCACTGTGTAGAGACCTGCAGTTAGTATATATGGCACTGTGTAGAGACCTGCAGTTAGTATATATGGCACTGTGTAGAGACCTGCAGTTAGTATATATGGCACTGTGTAGAGACCTGCAGTTAGTATATATGGCACTGTGTAGAGACCTGCAGTTAGTATATATGGCACTGTGTAGAGACCTGCAGTTAGTATATATGGCACTGTGTAGAGACCTGCAGTTAGTATATATGGCACTGTGTAGAGACCTGCAGTTAGTATATATGGCACTGTGTAGAGACCTGCAGTTAGTATATATGGCACTGTGTAGAGACCTGCAGTTAGTATATATGGCACTGTGTAGAGACCTGCAGTTAGTATATATGGCACTGTGTAGAGACCTGCAGTTAGTATATATGGCACTGTGTAGAGACCTGCAGTTAGTATATATGGCACTGTGTAGAGACCTGCAGTTAGTATATATGGCACTGTGTAGAGACCTGCAGTTAGTATATATGGCACTGTGTAGAGACCTGCAGTTAGTATATATGGCACTGTGTAGAGACCTGCAGTTAGTATATATGGCACTGTGTAGAGACCTGCAGTTAGTATATATGGCACTGTGTAGAGACCTGCAGTTAGTATATATGGCACTGTGTAGAGACCTGCAGTTAGTATATATGGCACTGTGTAGAGACCTGCAGTTAGTATATATGGCACTGTGTAGAGACCTGCAGTTAGTATATATGGCACTGTGTAGAGACCTGCAGTTAGTATATATGGCACTGTGTAGAGACCTGCAGTTAGTATATATGGCACTGTGTAGAGACCTGCAGTTAGTATATATGGCACTGTGTAGAGACCTGCAGTTAGTATATATGGCACTGTGTAGAGACCTGCAGTTAGTATATATGGCACTGTGTAGAGACCTGCAGTTAGTATATATGGCACTGTGTAGAGACCTGCAGTTAGTATATATGGCACTGTGTAGAGACCTGCAGTTAGTATATATGGCACTGTGTAGAGACCTGCAGTTAGTATATATGGCACTGTGTAGAGACCTGCAGTTAGTATATATGGCACTGTGTAGAGACCTGCAGTTAGTATATATGGCACTGTGTAGAGACCTGCAGTTAGTATATATGGCACTGTGTAGAGACCTGCAGTTAGTATATATGGCACTGTGTAGAGACCTGCAGTTAGTATATATGGCACTGTGTAGAGACCTGCAGTTAGTATATATGGCACTGTGTAGAGACCTGCAGTTAGTATATATGGCACTGTGTAGAGACCTGCAGTTAGTATATATGGCACTGTGTAGAGACCTGCAGTTAGTATATATGGCACTGTGTAGAGACCTGCAGTTAGTATATATGGCACTGTGTAGAGACCTGCAGTTAGTATATATGGCACTGTGTAGAGACCTGCAGTTAGTATATATGGCACTGTGTAGAGACCTGCAGTTAGTATATATGGCACTGTGTAGAGACCTGCAGTTAGTATATATGGCACTGTGTAGAGACCTGCAGTTAGTATATATGGCACTGTGTAGAGACCTGCAGTTAGTATATATGGCACTGTGTAGAGACCTGCAGTTAGTATATATGGCACTGTGTAGAGACCTGCAGTTAGTATATATGGCACTGTGTAGAGACCTGCAGTTAGTATATATGGCACTGTGTAGAGACCTGCAGTTAGTATATATGGCACTGTGTAGAGACCTGCAGTTAGTATATATGGCACTGTGTAGAGACCTGCAGTTAGTATATATGGCACTGTGTAGAGACCTGCAGTTAGTATATATGGCACTGTGTAGAGACCTGCAGTTAGTATATATGGCACTGTGTAGAGACCTGCAGTTAGTATATATGGCACTGTGTAGAGACCTGCAGTTAGTATATATATGGCACTGTGTAGAGACCTGCAGTTAGTATATATGGCACTGTGTAGAGACCTGCAGTTAGTATATATGGCACTGTGTAGAGACCTGCAGTTAGTATATATGGCACTGTGTAGAGACCTGCAGTTAGTATATATGGCACTGTGTAGAGACCTGCAGTTAGTATATATGGCACTGTGTAGAGACCTGCAGTTAGTATATATGGCACTGTGTAGAGACCTGCAGTTAGTATATATGGCACTGTGTAGAGACCTGCAGTTAGTATATATGGCACTGTGTAGAGACCTGCAGTTAGTATATATGGCACTGTGTAGAGACCTGCAGTTAGTATATATGGCACTGTGTAGAGACCTGCAGTTAGTATATATGGCACTGTGTAGAGACCTGCAGTTAGTATATATGGCACTGTGTAGAGACCTGCAGTTAGTATATATGGCACTGTGTAGAGACCTGCAGTTAGTATATATGGCACTGTGTAGAGACCTGCAGTTAGTATATATGGCACTGTGTAGAGACCTGCAGTTAGTATATATATGGCACTGTGTAGAGACCTGCAGTTAGTATATATGGCACTGTGTAGAGACCTGCAGTTAGTATATATGGCACTGTGTAGAGACCTGCAGTTAGTATATATGGCACTGTGTAGAGACCTGCAGTTAGTATATATGGCACTGTGTAGAGACCTGCAGTTAGTATATATGGCACTGTGTAGAGACCTGCAGTTAGTATATATGGCACTGTGTAGAGACCTGCAGTTAGTATATATGGCACTGTGTAGAGACCTGCAGTTAGTATATATGGCACTGTGTAGAGACCTGCAGTTAGTATATATGGCACTGTGTAGAGACCTGCAGTTAGTATATATGGCACTGTGTAGAGACCTGCAGTTAGTATATATGGCACTGTGTAGAGACCTGCAGTTAGTATATATGGCACTGTGTAGAGACCTGCAGTTAGTATATATGGCACTGTGTAGAGACCTGCAGTTAGTATATATGGCACTGTGTAGAGACCTGCAGTTAGTATATATGGCACTGTGTAGAGACCTGCAGTTAGTATATATGGCACTGTGTAGAGACCTGCAGTTAGTATATATGGCACTGTGTAGAGACCTGCAGTTAGTATATATGGCACTGTGTAGAGACCTGCAGTTAGTATATATATGGCACTGTGTAGAGACCTGCAGTTAGTATATATGGCACTGTGTAGAGACCTGCAGTTAGTATATATGGCACTGTGTAGAGACCTGCAGTTAGTATATATGGCACTGTGTAGAGACCTGCAGTTAGTATATATGGCACTGTGTAGAGACCTGCAGTTAGTATATATGGCACTGTGTAGAGACCTGCAGTTAGTATATATGGCACTGTGTAGAGACCTGCAGTTAGTATATATGGCACTGTGTAGAGCACTGTAAGGAAAGTAAAAGGCACATGCCCTTTTATGGCACTGTGTAGAGCACTGTAAGGAAAGTAAAAGGCACATGCCCTTTTATGGCACTGTGTAGAGCACTGTAAGGAAAGTAAAAGGCACATGCCCTTTTATGGCACTGTGTAGAGCACTGTAAGGAAAGTAAAGGCACATGCCCTTTTATGGCACTGTGTAGAGCACTGTAAGGAAAGTAAAAGGCACATGCCCTTTATGGCACTGTGTAGAGCACTGTAAGGAAAGTAAAGGCACATGCCCTTTTATGGCACTGTGTAGAGCACTGTAAGGAAAGTAAAAGGCACATGCCCTTTTATGGCACTGTGTAGAGCACTGTAAGGACAGTAAAGGCACATGCCCTTTTATGGCACTGTGTAGAGCACTGTAAGGAAAGTAAAAGGCACATGCCCTTTTATGGCACTGTGTAGAGCACTGTAAGGAAAGTAAAGGCACATGCCCTTTTATGGCACTGTGTAGAGCACTGTAAGGAAAGTAAAAGGCACATGCCCTTTTATGGCACTGTGTAGAGCACTGTAAGGAAAGTAAAAGGCACATGCCCTTTTATGGCACTGTGTAGAGCACTGTAAGGAAAGTAAAGGCACATGCCCTTTTATGGCACTGTGTAGAGCACTGTAAGGAAAGTAAAAGGCACATGCCCTTTATGGCACTGTGTAGAGCACTGTAAGGAAAGTAAAAGGCACATGCCCTTTTATGGCACTGTGTAGAGCACTGTAAGGAAAGTAAAAGGCACATGCCCTTTTATGGCACTGTGTAGAGCACTGTAAGGAAAGTAAAAGGCACATGCCCTTTTATGGCACTGTGTAGAGCACTGTAAGGAAAGTAAAGGCACATGCCCTTTTATGGCACTGTGTAGAGCACTGTAAGGAAAGTAAAAGGCACATGCCCTTTTATGGCACTGTGTAGAGCACTGTAAGGAAAGTAAAAGGCACATGCCCTTTTATGGCACTGTGTAGAGCACTGTAAGGAAAGTAAAAGGCACATGCCCTTTTCCGCAGTGTAGTGCAATCCTGGAGTTAATATATATAGTTAAGGAGGGTGTGGGGGGACAGCCCCCCACATTGGGGGGTGTGGGGGGACATAGCCCCCACCTTAGTTTGAGTAGATATTGTCTTCTGGAGAGAGGTATTGCAACTATGCATGTCTATTGTTTAAAATCTGTTGTTTTGAAGTTTTTGGTAAAATACAATATAAAACAAACAAGGCATGGGGGCTATGCTCCCTACACCCCCCATGTGGGGGGCTGTGTCCACCACACAACCCCAACTATATAGCCTAATTCCATGACCTCACTACAGTGGGGAAAAGGGCATATACCTTTACTTGCCTTACACTACTCTACACATTGCCATATATACTAATTGCAGTTCAGTGAAATAAGATTCAGTGAAATTAGTTTTCAGTAATTTGTGTTTTCAGCGATGTGGTCGGGGTGAAATGAAATTCAATTAAACCAAGCCGACCCATATATATGTATATAAATATATATATATATATATATATCTCTGTGTGTATATACATGCATATATATATGTAATATACATATATACACACGTATATCATGGGCAAAAGATAAAACTTTTTTTTTTTTTTTTGCAGGAGACCCCATGCCCTTCTCTGCTGGCATAACGTTGCAATGCAGACAGCTGCTTTAGTATTATTTCCAAGTGTCAGCCATGAAAACAGCAGTTCTATGCTGAGAAGAATTCATTCTACAAATCATTATTTCACTGCGTATTATATGTCACTAATACAGAAAAAGAACCAAAGGGGGGGGCACTGTTGGGGTTTCACAAGAATGTTTGATTATTAACCATTTTCTGTTACTGGCCCCGCTTTAAAAAACTCAGTTTTTGGCAGTAGCCTTTTTCTTTGTTTGCAGACTATTTTAGGCACAGAGCTGATAACACTTCCTCCAGTAACATGCAGATAAGCACAGGCTTAGTCCTTGATGGGGTCCATTACGGCTTAGTCTTTAGCTGTCACTTATTTTTTCATTTTTATTAATGAATTGACCTCGTATTTCAAAAGGATAAGAGCTACATTATATGTCAATGCTGCAGCTTTTTGCATCTCGGTGTGTACTGTCCATCCCTCCAAACTAATCTGCAACAATACTTCTGAGAGGTCTGCGATTTTATTCTTGCCAAAATGCTGGCCAACAAGAAAAGCAGGATTAGTGTTCTTTTCTGACACCGCCAAGACCTTGTCATATCTTCTTCCTCTTGTTTTACTGGATCCTAATAATTGTATTAAGTGTACAGTTCCCGCATTTCAAATATCCAGGGCCTAGTTGGTTCCTACTCTGGTCTTCAGTATGTACTCTGATGGATGAGTAACTGGACACCTGCTCATCACAAAATTTCCTTTAAAACAACTAAGCTACTATTAACAAATACCAGAGATGCTAAAAACAAGGACTCTCTTATACCTGAACTATAATGCATCCTTCCAATTTTGACGTTGACCTTCTAGAGTATATGTATATTTTTAAAACTAGTTTTATTAATTTTAAAATATAAGTATTATTTTTCACATTAAAATACAACATTGAAATAGAAGTGACATTCTAGAGTATATTAACAGTCTACAAAGTTGCCCACACAAAATCTGAATATATGTATTTATGTATGTGTGTGTATATATATATATATATGGGTCCACTTTGTAATTTTGAAATACTGAAATCTTGACTTTCAGTTTTTCAAAATCACAAAGCCAAAACCCAACCACAACTCACAATTCGAAAACACACAATGGCGAAATTCAAAATCCCGTAATTATGCTACACATACAGTACACACAAACATACACAAACCCCCCCACAATCAAACAAATTCATCTAAACTACATATAAGCAGGTGGGCAAGCCCCCCTGCACCCCCCTTATGGGGGGCTGCGCCCCCCACACCCCCTACTTATATATTCTAACTCTGAGATCGCACAAACAGAAACACAAATGAAACTCAGATACACACATCTTACAGTCCTTCAAACGCACACATAACAGTCACAACACACACTTACACACACTAAACCCCTAACCAACATACTTACACACACCAACTTAGCAAAATTAAACCCAAACATCCACATACCATACCACCGGAAGCAGAAATTCAAAATATCTGTGCTTCGGGATTTTAAATTTCACTCTTCTGCTGGTTTCGGAAATGTGAGTATGCAGCTTTGTAAGTTCGAAATACTGAAATTCGAGATTTCAGTATTTCAAAATTACAAAGTGGACCCATATATATATATATATATATATATATATATATATATATATATATATATATATATATATATATATATGGGTCTACTTCAGTAGACTGAACTTTTACTTACCCGACACTAAAGTTTCCCAGATGAAAGCACCGACAACTTCAGAAGACCGACATCCATAACACTGACTTTGCACGTGAGGTAAGTAACCTCTTGGCCATCCTGTTGAACTTTGCCCCTTACCCCTAGTGGTAGTGCAATCTCGGAGTTAGTATATCCACATCAATGGGTTTAGTTTAGTTTCATTAAGTGTTTTTGTTCGGAATGGCCATGTAGTTACTTACCTTGCATGCAAAGTCAATGTTCCGGATGTCGGTCTTCTATAGTTGTCGGTGCTTTCGTCTAGGGCAAGCAAGTGTTGGGTAAGTAAAAGTTCGGTCTACCGAAGTAGGCCCATATATATATAAATGAAGAGGGAATTTTCTTGTTCCATGTACTGATTGGCAAAAACAGACAGGTTATGCAATATTTTGTGAAGAACATGAGATGAGTGCTTGAAGTACACGACTCCCTCCCATCTACATGGTCTTGCCATGCTGAAACGTAAGATGAGGGATAGAAACATAAGTTTCATGCAATATTAGAAGTCCTACACTAAACCAACCTCTTATTGAATTCTGTTATTACCAGGACCCCTTCCCCATGTGGCAAAAACATGCTTCCATTCAGCAAATATTTGTAGCCTCAAGCACAGCCACTAGGGTAACTTACTGTATGCCATATTTGTAGGCTACATAAACTAGAACAAGCACTGCAATGAACAGCAGTCATTTCACTTACCAGCTCAGAGGATTCCTTTGTAGCAAACTTTATTTTGGAGCCACAGATCTGTAATATTTCTACTCCATACAACTTTGCCCAGTTAAAGCAACACCCCACATAACAACCAACACCATAATATATTACCATTCCTTCACCAAATGCTTCCTACAAAAATATTTATCTTGCTGTCTGTCCCTTCTTCCACTTCCCAGTGCTAATTACTCCTTCCACTTCCCAGTGCGACTTACCCCTTCCACTTCCCAGTGCTACTTACACCTTCCACTTCCCAGTGATACTACTCATTCCACTTCCCAGTTCTACTTACTCCTTCCACTTCCCAGTGCTACTTACCCCTTCCACTTCCCAATGCTACTACTCCTTCCACTTCCCAGTGCTACTTACTCCTTCCACTTACCAGTGCTACTTACCCCTTCCACTTCTCAGTGCTACTTACCCCTTCCACTTCTCAGTGCTACTTACCCCTTTCACTTCCCGGTGCTACTACTCCTTCCACTTCCGAGTGCTACTTACTAGTTCCACTTCCTAGTGCTACTTACCCTTTCCACTTCCCAGTGCTACTACTCCTTCCACTTCCCAGTGCTACTTACTTCTTCCACTTCCCAGTGCTACTTACTCCTTCCACTTCCCAGTGCTACTACTCCTTCCACTTCCCAGTGCTATTTACCCCTTCCACTTCACAGTGCTACTACCCCTTTCACTTCCCAGTGCTACTTACCCTTTCCACTTCACAGTGCTACTACTCCTTCCACTTCTCAGTGCTACTTACCCCTTCCACTTCCCAGTGCTACTACTCCTTCCACTTCCCAGTGCTACTTACCCCTTCCACTTCCCAGTGCTACTCACTTCTTCTACTTCCCAGTGCTACTTACCCCTTCCACTTCCCAGTGCTACTACTCCTTCCACTTCCCAGTGCTACTTACCCCTTCCACTTCCCAGTGCTACTACCCCTTCCATTTCCCAGTGCTACTTACTCCTTCCACTTCCCAGTGCTACTTACCCCTTCCACTTCTCAGTGCTACTTATCCCTTCCACTTCCCAGTGCTACTTACTTCTTCCACTTCCCAGTGCTACTACTCCTTCCACTTCCCAGTGTTACTTACTCCTTCCACTTCCCAGTACTTCTTACCCCTTCCAATTCCCAGTACTACTACTCCTTCCACTTCCCAGTGCTACTTACCCCTTCCACTTACCAGTGCTACTACTTCTTCCACTTCCCAGTGCTACTTACCCCTTCCACTTCCCAGTGCTACTACTCCTTCCACTTCTCAGTGCTACTACTCCTTCCACTTCTCAGTGCTACTTACCCCTTCCACTTCCCAGTGCTGCTTACTCCTTCACTTCCCAGTTCTACTTACTCCTTCCACTTCCCAGTGCTACTTACCCCTTCCATTTCCCAGTGCTACTTACCCCTTCCACTTCTCAGTGCTACTTACCCCTTCCACTTCCCAGTGCTACTACTCCCTCCACTTCCTAGTTCTACTTACTCCTTCCACTTCCCAGTGCTACTTACCCCTTCCACTTCTCAGTGCTACTTACCCCTTCCACTTCCCAGTGCTATTACTCCTTCCACTTCCCAGTGCTACTTAATCCTTCCACTTCCCAGTGCTATTACTCCTTCCACTTCCCAGTGCTACTTACTCCTTCCTCTTCCCAGTGCTACTACTCCACAGCCCCCATTTCAAAACTTAATCTCATTCTGACCACATTTATAATATCCTCTCCAATAATGCCACTCCTTTGAACTAACATAGGACCTCACCAACAGCCACCTAACCTCAAGTCACTCTCTGTGCTGTAGTCAGTTCCAAAAGTATACATAACAAGCTGGATCACATCAGCACCTTTCCTAGCCTTCCACTCTCCTGATGTATTAGCTATTACAGAGTCATGGTTCAAACATGATCACAACCATATTCACCATTGTTCTATTACAGAGTCATGGTTCAAACATGATCACAACCATATTCACCATTGTTCTATTACAGAGTCATGGTTCAAACATGATCACAACCATATTCACCATTGTTCTATTACAGAGTCATGGTACAAACATTATCACAACCATATTCACCAGTGTTCTATTACGGAGTCATGATTCAAACATGATCACAACCATATTCACCATTGTTCTATTACAGAGTCATGGTTCAAACATGATCACAACCATATTCACCATTGTTCTATTACAGTGTCATGGTTCAAACATGATCACAACCATATTCACCATTGTTCTGTTACAGAGTCATGGTTCAGACATGATCACAACCATATTCACCATTGTTCTGTTACAGAGTCATGGTTCAAACATGATCACAACCATATTCACCATTGTTCTGTTACAGAGTCATGGTTCAAACATGATCACAACCATATTCACCATTGTTCTGTTACAGAGTCATGGTTCAAACATGATCACAACCATATTCACCATTGTTCTGTCACAGAGTCATGGTTCAAACATGATCACAACCATATTCACCATTGTTCTGTCACAGAGTCATGGTTCAAACATGATCACAACCATATTCACCATTGTTCTGTTACAGAGTCATGGTTCAAACATGATCACAACCATATTCACCATTGTTCTGTTACAGAGTCATGGTTCAAACATGATCACAACCATATTCACCATTGTTCTGTTACAGAGTCATGGTTCAAACATGATCACAACCATATTCACCACTGTTCTGTTACAGAGTCATGGTTCAAACATGATCACAACCATATTCACCACTGTTCTATTACAGAGTCATGGTTCAAACATGATCACAACCATATTCACCACTGTTCTATTACAGAGTCATGGTTCAAACATGATCACAACCATATTCACCACTGTTCTATTACAGAGTCATGGTTCAAACATGATCACAACCATATTCACCATTGTTCTATTACAGAGTCATGGTTCAAACATGATCACAACCATATTCACCATTGCTCCTAGTTCAAAACTATAATTTTGATTCCTGCCCCAGAGGAAGGAATGGCAGTGGTGTAATGTTCCTACATAAAGCAACATTCATTTTCTATAGTTACCCAGGCTAACCTTTGTACTGATCATGAGTCAAACTGGATTCTCAGTAGACTGCCTCCCAAGTCATCTCCCTCTGATACATTGTACATACTTCCCTTTCACCCCCTGTCAAGATTACAAAATCCAAATCATTTCTGCATAACATTCCAGTTGTTTCATTTCCTAGAAACCTATCATTATCATTGGTGATTTTAACCTTAACTGCTTGGACTCATCAAGTTAATATTTCTGAATTTCTTGCTTACATGAAACTACTTCAACTGGTAACTTAGCCAATCAGACCTAATCGAAAAAAATCGCCACTCACTTGTACACCTCTTTAATTCTTCCCAACCTTCTAACATCTCATCTATCTCCATCCTCCCACCATCCTTCAGTGACCCCTACCCTGTAACATTCCACATACAGAACTGAAAATCAGATACCCACCAAAGATTGTCTCCTCCAGATGCAGGTCTCCTCACAAACTTTGCAGATTGTAAAACATTCACTTCCCATTGTCTGCAGACTATTTATACATGCCAGTACTGCATGGTTCATCAAATAATTGAAATCCTTGGTGCAAGTCTGAGATGAAAAACTGCAAAAAAATCTTTCAGTCACAAATACAGAATGCAGGACTGTCTTATGGAATCTCACTAAGTAAGCAATTCATAGGCATGTGAACCTAAATACCAGGAATTTGAGTAAACTACAGTCCTATACTCCTAGACAATTCTGACATGAAGTAAATAACATTTCTGACAGAGCTCATCCAAAGAAACCTTCCTCACCATTACCTGTCATGCCATCAGCCATACCTGTTCTGCCTTCCTGAAGTAAATCTCCAACTGAACCTCCACACTCAGAATTCCTTCTTCTCCTTACCAAATAGATCCCACCTCTCACTCCCACCACATGGAGTACTACCCCACCTCTCACCCCCACTACATGAAGTACTTCCCCACCTCTCACCCCCACCACATGGTATACTTCCCCACCTCACCCCCACCACATGGAGTACTTCCCCACATTCTACTTTGCTAAAATCACTGTTAAGAAATTATTCCATTAATTGAACAAATTCCACTTGACTCTCCCTCTGGACTGGACAATTTGTGACCTTGGTTTCTTCAGCACAGATTACATTATCACACCAATAAAATGTGTCTCTAACTTTGGTCTCACATGAGCACCATGCATGCAGTCTGGAAGACAGTCTTCCTCAGACCTGTTCTTAAAGATCAAAATGCCTCCTCCAGCAGCACTACCAACACATCTCGATGCTTCCTACCCTCAGCACTCCTCCAGCTGGCACTACCAACACATCTCCATGCTTCCAACCCTCAGCACTCCTCCAGCTGGTACTACCAACACATCTCCATGCTTCCTTCCCTCAGCACTCCTCCAGCAGGTACTATCAACACATCTCCATGCTTCCTACCCTCAGCACTCCTCCAGCTGGTACTACCAACATATCTCCATGCTTCCTACCCTCAGCACTCCTCCAGCAGTATTAACAACACATCTCCATGCTTCCTACCCTCAGCACTCCTCCAGCAGTATTACCAACACATCTCCATGCTTCCTTCCCTCAGCACTCCTCCAGCACGTACTACCAACACATCTCCATGCTTCCTCCCCTCAGCACTCCTCCAGCTGGTACTACCAACATATCTCGATGCTTCCTACCCTCAGCACTCCTCCAGCTGGTACTACCAACATATCTTGATGCTTCCTACACTCAGCACTCCTCCAGCAGTATTACCAACACATCTCCATGCTTCCTACACTCAGCACTCCTCCAGCAGGTACTACCAAAACATCTCCATGCTCCCTACCCTCAGCACTCCTTCAGCAGGTACTACCAACACATCTCCATGCTTCCTACCCTCAGCAAATTACTTTAAAAAACTATATGTATTCAAGTTACATCATATCTGAAAAACAAAAATATGCTCTTCAACAAGGAACACAGCTGCTGGGCAGGAATTGTAGATTGACTTCTGACTTCCCGCTGGATTCTAACCAGCAACATACTAACCAACCTGGATAAAGAAAATCTTAATGGTGTTTGATTATCCTGGTGGAGTTCTTGTGACACTGTGTTCCAAGCTTGCTCATCCTTTGGTGGTAAAAATCTTACTGGTGCCGTTTTCAGTGACCTGACCCACGCATTTGATAAAGTGTATTACCAAACCATCAAATACACAATGGCATCAGCACTGAAGCTGAACTGGGATTCAAAGACTTCCTGCCTAAAAGATTCTTTACTAGAAAGGTTGGTTTCTGTCAATCTCTGGCTGCATAGACTCATATAGGTGTACCATGGGGATCAATACTTGCCCCAATACTTTTTTAAATTTTTATAAACATGTTATCCCAGTTACACCCCCCTCTTATATGCCAATGACATGGTGATGTACAGATACAGCACAGCCCACCCCCCTGTTATATGGCAATGACATGGTGACATACAGATACAGCACGGCCCACCCCCCCTGTTATATGGCAATGACATGGTGACTTACAGATACAGCGCAGCCCACCCCCCTCTTATATGCCAATGACATGGTGACTTACAGATACAGCACAGCCCACCCCCCTCTTATATGCCAATGACATGGTGACATACAGATACAGCACAGTACATACCCTGCTTATATGCCAATGACATGGTGATGTACAGATACAGCACAGTACATCCCCCCCTCTTATATACCAATCACATGGTGCCGTACAGGTACAGCACACCCCCATCTTATATGCCAATGACATGGTGATGTACAGATACAGCACAGCACACCCCCCTCTTATATGCCAATGACATGGTGATGTACAGATACAGCACAGCACACCCCCCTCTTATATGCCAATGACATGGTGATGTACAGATACAGCACAGCACACCCCTCTTATATGCCAATGACATGGTGACATACAGATACAGCACAGCACACCCTCTTCTTATATTCCAATGACATGGTGACATACAGATACAGCACAGCACACCCCCTCTTATATGCCAATGACATGGTGACGTACAGATACAGCACAGCACACCCCCTTTTTATATGCCCATGACATGGTGACGTACAGATACAGTACAGCACGCCCCCCTTATATATGCCAGTGATGTGGTGATATACAGATACAGTACAGCACACCCCCCTCTTATATTCCAATGACATGATGACATACAGATACAGCACAGCAAACACCCCTCTTATATTCCAATGACATGATGACATACAGATACAGCACAGCAAACACCCCTCTTATATGCCAATGACATGGCGACGTACAGATACAGCATAGCACACCACCCTCTTATATGCCAATGATATGGTGACTTACAGATACAGCACAGGACACCCCCCTCTTATATGCCAGTGACATGGTGACATGCAGTTACAGCATAGCACACACCCCTCTTATATGGCAGTGACATGGTGACATACAGATACAGCACAGCAGACCTCCCTCTTATATGCCAGTGACATGGTGACGTAAAGATACAGCACAGCACACCCCCTCTTATATGCCCATGACATGGTGACGTACAGATACAGTACAGCACACCCCCCTTATATATGCCAGTGATGTGGTGATATACAGATACAGCACAGCACACCCCCCTCTTATATTCCAATGACATGATGACATACAGATACAGCACAGCAAACCCCCCTCTTATATGCCAATGACATGGTGACGTACAGATACAGCACAGCACACTTCCTTTTTATATGCCCATGACATGGTGACGTACAGATACAGCACAGCAGACCCCCCTCTTATATGCCAGTGACATGGTGACGTACAGATACAGTACAGCACACCCCCCTTATATATGCCAGTGATGTGGTGATGTACAGATACAGCACAACACCCCCCCTCTTATATGCCAGTGACGTGGTGATGTACAGATACAGCACAGCCCAACATGGCATCCAAACTCATTGCTATTCGGGTCCTAAAACATCCTAAAAGCATTTTCTTAACCACCCTCCACCCCCAAAAACAAGATAATGCTCTTTGCTAGTAAGAAAATACTTTGAAAAGCTCTCTGCTACCTCAAGCTTTTGGACAAGTGCAATAACTTTAATTAGACCACCACTTCATTCAGATACCTAGGTATGTGTCTCAAACAATATTTTAAGTTTCAAGAGCATATTAAAACTTAGATCTGACATTAGCTATCTCTGTTTCTGGGCTCAGAGAATACCTCATTGCCTTTCATTACGATCTGTGGTAGCTAATGGAAGAGGTGACCAACTTGTACAACTTGAGTACGGCTTGCACTTTTTTGCCACCTCCTCTATCAAAACCACATCACCCCTACTGCTGTTATCTGGAAAAGTGGCCATTTCATGAACAACTCCCATCACCTTGAATGGCATTCCCTTACTTTGTCCAAGGCAAACCATCTCCCACTCCAAGCTGGATCCAACCTTCTTATGGCTCCAACTATTCAGATGACTCCACCAAGATGTCTTGCATCCACTTGCAGTGAAACTAATCAGTGCCACCCCAACATACAACATTATATGCCAGGGTACAGTTGACCCCATGCTCCAACCTACATGTGTTAGCTCTAACTCTAGCTTCTGTGTACTTGTTGCAAGACCATTGAGATCCCTTCCTCAACATCTGAAAGAGATACTAAGTATGCTAAGTTCAGGCCTTGACTCAAATAGTATCTGAACATTACAACTGCAAATGTCCGAACACATGACGTATACCTTAATACTACACTGCGTTAGATCAAGTCATCCCAGTTGCACCGCTTTTGTTCAGCACAGTGCTTCTGCTTCTTGTAAATATGTACACCTCTTCTCTTTCTCCTTTCTTCTTGCTTACTGTCATCTTACAAGTTTTACCTTTCGCAGGCCCTGGGTCTCCTTGGTCGCAGTGTCGTTATCAATAATTATCGTTGGTCGCAGTGTCGTTATCAATAATTATCACTTGCTTTGTCCTTGTTAAGTTATCTTTTACAATTTCCAAGGGTAAACCTGCTGTTCACGCTTTCCTTACTATTGCTCTATTTCCTTGTTTTCATGTGCAACATGTACACATTGACATGGTGTAAAGTTTGCACATAGTATTTCTTTTACTTGTGACTAGTTTGTATTACCTTTGTGTTACACTGTTGGTTGCGACAGTGACATTTTGTTAGCAGTATTTTTTAATGTAGCCTGCAGATGTTGTTTTGTGTTTCACTGTTGCAGTCATCACATTTGGGTTATCCCTGCCAGGGTAGCCCTCGGCCAACCCGAATACGAGAGGCTTTGTATTTCTGCATCAGTTGCTGTCACTTCAGGACCTACAACAGGTTGTCAGTAGTATAAAGTAAGGCAGCCGACGCCATTACATCAGTTTTTCTTGCCATGGAGTTCGAAGCAGAAGCAGTTCACATGAGTGCCAGTCGGCCGCTACCTGAGTTTCATCTACTGAATTGAAGTTGAAGTCCTGTAAATCTAAGTACCCCATTGGGGATCCTTTTTTCTTGCACTAACTGTCAGAAAAAGTTAACAATTGTCTCGCCTGTGGAAAGCAAATACCACACCGAGACTTTCATTCTTACTGCATCACTTGTTTATGCACAGACCATGACATCCCCCATTGTCGCTTCTGTGCTTTGTTCAATGCCAGAGCTATCCATCGTTGGGTCCTTATTGTAGCTAGATATTTTTGCTTACAGTCCTGGAACTCAAATATGGCTTCGGTAAGCCATCCAACTGCAGATCTTCTGAAAAAACATAAAGATAAAGACAAAGACAGACCGCCCAGGTCCAAACCTACCAACAACGCTCCTGTTAAGCTAGTCATCAGTTCTCCAGTCCTCAGTGAGGCACATTTGCAGCCCCTGATGCCCGCTTCTGTGGATTCGCAGGCCACTTCCAAGACCCTTTCTGAGTTCGGTATGCCTCAAAACTCTTCTTCGACTAAGGATCCTGCAGTCGTCTCTACATTAGATGGGTCCAGAGTCACTGAGTAGGCACCATCTTCTGAGGAAGTCCTTCGCACTACTGATTCTGGACACAAACAAAAGTCTGCTTTCACGACTACCGTTCTTTTGAAAATGACAGAGTTTCTTAGGTCCAAGGTACGAACCACACCCAGGAAACAGATTACCTAATCTCAGGCACCTGCTTCCTTGCCTCAGTTTCAAATGCTTAAAATGGTGGAAGATCTTATCATGCTGAGCAGGGGAATCCATGCTACCCCCTCCAAAAGGAAAAGAAATCTGTCCCCTGTAGTTTTGTCTGAACAAGAGTCAGATGACTCTGATGCATCTGAATATGAAGACATGCAACCCTTCTCTACTTATGAGGATTCTGATGCACAGGATTCCATCCCTTCAGCCTCTTCCCCAGAGGATTTTTCCTTTGGGCAAACCCTTCATACCTTAAGGGAGCATTTTCAATGGGAGAGTCAGGACTACCCTCAGTCTAAAAAGAGACTCAGGGAATTCTTAGCTCTTCCACGGCACAGACAGTTGGCCATCCCCCCAGTCCTGGATGTTGTGGAGGATGTTATCCTGGAATTCAGCTTGACTCCTGACACCTTTCCTTTTGCACCCAGAAAACCATAAAGGTGCTATAGAGTCCCTGATTCACACAAATTTCTTTTTAAAAATCCTACTGCTGACCCTGAGGTAATTTCTCAAGGCCCTAAAGGGATTAAAGCAACCTGTGCTAAGAATCCCACCTCTTCAGACAGGGATTCCCGTGCTCTAGACAGATGGGGTTAAAAAAGTAAACACCTCAGCTACTCTTGCTATCAGGGCACTAAATTGTCAGTTCCATATGCTAAAATTTCAGCAACATACCCTGGAACTCCTCAAACAAAAAATGTCTTCCTTTCCTGCTTGTGCAAAATCTAAAGAGTTACAAGAGTTAATGCATTCTGCAAGTCAAGTAACTAAACACACCTTGCACTGTGGATTTGATGCCCTAGAAGCTTCTTGCAGGGCAGCAGTCACTGGATCTGTCATTAGAAGGCATGCATGACTTAAGGAACAGCCCTTGCCAGACTATGTCAAATCTAAATCGTTGGATGCCCCCTTGAACAAAGACAACTTATTTGGCACTAAGGCAGAAGAGGTCTTAAAAAGACAGGAGAAAAAGCAAAATCTATGCAGACAGTTAAGGATTTGTTACAGGTCCAACCACCCAGGTTCAGCAGGCATTGTCCGCCAAGCACTGGTCCTTTCCTGCTCCCACTAAGCCAGTCCAGTCCAGGACTCGGGGAACCAGACCCCCCAGACAGCAACCACAGGGAATGCAGAGATCTAAGCAGTGGACTACCTCCACTTCAAAACCAGGGAATTCTAATCCACCCCCTTATGGTAAGAACTCACAATGACTCACCTCCCCCACCCCCTCTCTCTGCCCACCTTCACTTACCCCTAGGAGAAAAACTATCCTTTCACGGAAGCACCTGGGCCACCATTACCAATGACCACTGGATTCTCAACATAGTGTCCCAGGAAAACAAATTTTCTTTCTACACCCTTTCAACCCCAAAAGGGTTCCCAGATCTACCTCCAAACCAGTGGGCAGAGGCTTAAAAGCAAATCCTTTCCCTGCTTTCTATGAGGGCAGTAGAGCATGTTCCTGCAGAACAGACAGGCCAAGGTTTCTACTCCAGACGTTTTCTGGTGCCCTGAAAAGAGGGCACCTGGTGCCCCATCCTTGATCTATCCATTCTAAACACCTTCCTGGTGATCCCAAAATTCAAAATGCTCACCCACCAGGAGCTGCTACCTGTGCTCTCCAAGGACGCTTGGCTAGCAACCCTAGATCTAAAAGAGGCCTACCTCCACATTCCTATCAGGGAATCATGCAGGAAATATCTCCGTTTCAGGGCAGGATCTCAGCACTTTCAGTTCTCTGTGCTTCCCTTTGGCTTATCTACTGCTCCCAGAGTTTTCACAAAATGTCTTTCTCTGGCCATTGCCTTTTGCAGACAAAGGAATATTCAGATTTACCCATACCTAGATGACTGCCTAATTCAGACAGACAGCCAGGAAAAGCTGCTCAAGCACCTGGCCTTTGTAAAGTCCCTACTAACCTCCCTAGGGTACACAATCAATGAAAAGAAATCCAAACAGGTGCCCACCCAAAGGATTATCTTCCTAGGAGCAAGCCTGGACACAGCATCTCAGATGGCATTCCTTACAACAGTAAAACAAATTTTCCTGACAGCCTACTTCTGTCAAGTAGCCACCAGGCCCCAGTTATCTGCAAGGAAGATCCTGCAAGCTTTGGGGTTCATGGCATCTTGCATACTACTCATTCCATATGCCAGACTGCATATGAGGAAACTTCAGTGGTACCTAAAAAGCCTTTGGTGTCAACACTCTTAAGACCTGGCCACTCTTCTACCTATAATTCCTTGCCTCAGAAAAGATTTTCTTTGGTGAGCAACAGCATGCTCCCACAACAAGGGACTACCTTTCTCACCACCCCCCGCTGCCCAGACCCTCATCACAGATGCATCAGACTATGCTTAGGGTGCACACCTAGATGGCAGGTGCATACAGGGCCAATGCAGCCTGCAGCAAATCCCTCTGCACATCAACCAAAAAGAGATGATGGCTGTGCAGCACGCCTTGATAGCTTTCAAGCCCCTTCTCTCCCCAGGGGCTCTCCTGATCAAAACAGACAACACCACTGTGATGTGGTATATCAACAAGCAGGGAGGGACACACTCCTACCCTCTATGCAGGCTGGCCATGACCCTTTGGCACACAGCCTCTGCCATGCAACTGCACCTCTTAGCACAATTCCTACCAGGTTCTCTCAACTATCTGGCAGACCAGTTAAGCAGAAAACATCAGTACCCACACGAGTGGCTGCTCAACAGAAGAATCTTCACCCTAATAAATCAGAAATGGGGCACCCCGAAGGTCGACCTATTTGCCTCCCACACCAACCATCAGCTCAGCAAATTCTGCACCAGGGAGCTTCACTGCATGGCTTGAAAAGTGTATGCCGTTTCCTTCCCCTTGGTCAATCTGTCGTTCTATGCCTTTCCTCCACTGTCTCTCATCCCCAGAGTACTGCTCAAAATAAAGGAGGAAAAACCAAGGACAATTCTTATAGCTCCAGACTGGCCTCACCAGCACTGGTACCCCTTGCTGCATAGCTTGTCCCCACTGCCACTATGGCATCTTCCTCAGATTCCAAACCTCCTGACCCAGAGGGAAGGGGAATTCATGCATCCGCAATTGCAGACACTCAGTTTGGCAGCTCGGCTTATTCCCTAATCTCAATCCATCTGACAACCTCAGTAAACAGGTTCTAGATGTTATACATGAGGCCAGATGCCCTAGCACTAGAAAGTCTTATACTGACAAATGGAAAAGGTTCAGCACCTGGATTCGGGCTAAGGGAGCCAATACGGCACAGCCCTCCCTCCCTCTCATCCCGGATTAATTAGCTGACCTACTACACAGTGGTGTCTCTTTCTCCTCTTTAAAAATTCATGCTTCTGCTATCTCTGCTCATTTCCCAGTGAGGAGCCCCTTTTCTCACACCTTTGATCAAACAGTTCCTAAGAAGGGCTAGCAACTTGAAGCCACACAGAAGAGCATCAACCCCAGCTTGGGACCTTAACTTTGTGTTGGAAAAGCTCACCCTGTCCCCTTTCGATTCCGCTTCATCTGCAGAGCTCTCCTGGAAGACAGCTTTCCTTCTGGCCATCACTTCAGCCAGAAGAGTCTCCGAGCTGCAAGCGCTCATGGCTGTGGAACCCTTCATCATCTTCCATGCTGACAGGGTATCCCTCAGAACTAACCCATCCTTCATGCCCAAGGTGGTGTCCAGTGTGGGTTTCAACCAATCCATTCTTTGCCCACCTTTTTTCCTCATCCCCAGAACAAGGGGGAAAGGATCCTGCACTTTCTAGATTAGCACAGACAGCTCAGATTCTATCTAGACAGGAATAAATCCTTCAGAAAGTCTAATCAATTGCTGGTTAGCTTTGCTACAGGGGCAGAAGGCAAAGCCATCTCCAAACAAACCATTTCCAGTTGGATAGCACACTGCATCCATTTCTGCTACAAACAACAGGGAAAGCCTCCCCCCAAGGGGGTCAGGACTCAATCCACCAGAGCAGCCTCCACCTCTGCAGCTTTTCTCAGAGGAGTCCCCACCTGGACATCTGTTTACACCTTCACCAAACATTACCACCTGCCTATCCTCTCTAAATCTAGGGCAGGGTTTGCCTCTGCAGTCTTGCAGGGCATCCTAGCCAGCCTGCCCCTAGTTTCCTTGACTGCCTCCACCCTTTTCCACAGCTTTGGGAATCTACCCAAATGTGATGACTGCAACAGTGGAACACGAAGAACATAGTCCAGTTGTGTACACTTACCATAAATGTAGATGTTAGAGTATATTCACTGTTGCAATCCTGGTTTCCCTCCCTCCATCCCCCTTTTTTCTTCTCTTTCCTTACAAGGGACATATTGGTATTTACTTTCTACTGGTGGGATTCTTCCTCCACAACCTGGCTCCTACTTGGGGGCTCCTGACAGGTTAGGGCAAGAAAAACTGATGTAATGGTGTCGGCTGCCCTACTTTATACTACTGATGACCTGACGTCAGTCCTGAAGTGACAGCAACTGACGCAGAAATACTAAGCCTCTGGTATTTGGGCCAGCCGAGGGCTACGCTGGCAAGGATAACCCAAATGTGATGACTGCAACAGTGAATACACTCGAACATCTACATTTATGGTAAGTGTACACAACTGTACTTTTGTCATGCTGTGATTGGTGCTTTAGCCCAGAACCAAAATATATATATAAATAAATGATTACGTTAATTTGAGCAACTATCACACATACAACAGATTACATGCAAATTAGTACTTCAGACTTTTTTATTGCGCTCACACACTGATTGTTTAGCTCAACAGATGACTCAGGAAAAATGAATGAACAGGTTTATTAAGCATAACTTCAGTCGCAATGATAAATTATGATGTTTTCTGAATCTCTTCAGATGCAGAACAAAGATGGGACGTAAGTAACTGCAATCATATGAATACTCACAAAAGCATTTTAGGATATGATATATGTCTGTCAGTCCCCACAGTGGAGCATAATTCCCAACCATCCAAATTTTCACAGAATGTCCACATTTTTACGTCATATTTTTCGTCTGATAATTATAAAATATGTAGTTTTCTGGCAAACCACTGAGAATTGAAGTCACTAAATAATGACTTAAATTTTAGTTTCAGACTTCATATCCTTCAGTAAAAGCATACTAACACACCCTG
>NC_056732.1:12070875-12120875 GCF_019279795.1 Protopterus annectens | reverse complement strand
AGGGAGAGTTGGCTGTGGTGATGACTGTAGAGTCATCTGCGTATTGCACTAAAGATGACTGAGGACAGGAGGTATAGAGCTGATTAGTAAAGATATTAAAAAGTAAAGGCCCTAGGATAGACCCTTGAGGTGCACCAATTTTTACAGGGAGAGGATGGGAGAGTGCAGAGTGCCATCTGACTGATTTAGATTTATCAGTGAGGTAGCTGGAGAACCATGCAACAGTATCAGAGAAGAAGTTGAGGTTATGCAGTTTGTGCAGCAGAAGAGAGTGTGAGACAGTGTTGAAAGTTTTTGAGAGGTCCAAGAATAGGCAAGAAATACGTTTATGGTCATCCATGGCTGTAGAGACAGTGTTGAGGAAGGATAATAGAGCTGTAGTGGTGCTATGTTTGGTCTGAAGCTGTGTTGAGTGGGTATGAGCAGATTTTCCTGTATTAAATACTGCATAACTTGTTTATGAATACATTTTTCTAGTACTTTAGAGAGAGGGGAGAGGATAGTGATAGGTCTAAAGTTGGAGATATCAGAGGAGTTACCTCCTTTGTGTATAGGTAGAGTGTAGCATTGTTTCCAGATGGAAGGGACTTTAGACTCAGAGATAGAGCGATTAATTAGGATAGATACAGGGAGAGCAAGAGAGTCAGCTGCTAGTAGAAGAAAAGTGGAAGGAATATTGTCAGCTGATGCTGAGCATGGTTTTAATTTAGAGAGTAGAGTTTTGATGTAGCTAGTAGGTACAGGTTTGAGGGAGAAGGTATTTGAGGAGATAGTATTAGCAGTAGGTTCAGAAAAGTTGGAGATGTTAGTAGTAGAGGAGTTTGGGTTAGGGTTCAGTAGCTTAGATATTGAATCGATAAAATAGGTATTGAAGATAGAGGCAGTTTCTTCAGATGTCTTGTCTGGGCATGGATTGGGGAGCTAAGATTACTTATTATTATTATTATTATTATTATTATACTTATTAAGATTACAAGGCATTTGTTTGAATACTTCTCCCGATGTCTGGCATGTGTTGACCTATTCTCATTTTAATTTTCTTGCTGTCTTGCCTATATGGTATGCTTCGCACTTGCAGCAGTTTGCTATGTATATTAAGTGTTGTGTGTAGCAATTACCAAATGCTCTTAGTTCAAAAACTACATCTTTGACTGGATGTCTAACAAACTTGCAAAAACTGCAATCATTATATCTCTATGTTCCTTGCTTTTTAGTGTAAAAGTAAGATGTATTTTTTGGTTGCTCTTTATAACAAAGAATGTTTTTTAAGTTGCTAGCTCTTCTGTAACTAAAACTTGATGAATCTGATACGACATTCCGTATCTCAGGTATCTCAGTTAATATAGACCAGTATTTTTTGATAGTGTTCTTTATGACTGGTGTATTTCTATCATGTGTAAGAGTGTATCTTAATTTGATATGATTATGACTGGTGGACATTCGTACATCTCTGTTGGTGGTTAACAGAGGTGTGTATTCTGTGGATCTCTCATTTTTATAATGTCTCGTTTAATTGTTTTTACTTGTTGTTGACTTTAACCTCCCTGTATGAATTCTGAAGCAGTCCTTTCAAGTTGCTGTTCCATTAGTGAATCATTTGTAGTTCATTTAGCTGTCCTAACAAACTGATTTTTAATAATGTTCGGATGAATATGTGATGGGTGTAAGCTGGTTCTATGTAGATATATATTTTTCCTGGATGGTTTTCTGTACATAGTAGTAACTATCTGACCAGTAAGAAGTTTGTTTAGGTTATGTCAAGAAAATTAATTGTATGATAGGATACGTCACATTTAAACTTTAAGAAATCAGTGGTTATAGAGATGTGCAACTCAAATTTCCTGAATTCTTCTAGTGTACCTTCTCATAATAAGAAAAGGTCAACCACATACCTTTTTATACAATTTCACATTTCTGAGTTAGAAAGTATTAACACTGACTATATGTTGTTTCTCCCACTGGTAGATTACAATGTTGGCGTAGGTGTTGGCGACTGGGCTACCCATTGCCACACCTATTGCCTGTTTGTAAAACTTCTTTTGATATAAAAATATATTATTGGTAAGTATAATGTCCACTCATTCACAAATAACATTAATGTGATACTATGTATCACTAGAGAATTCAAGTAAATGTTTAACAAATGGAATTCCTATCTCATTTAGAATAGCTGTAAACAATTAGTCTGTATCTAATGTAACAAGAAAACAGTCTTGTGCTGGGTGTAACATAAGCCGTTCTGATAGATGAGAAATGAAATCAGTTGTGTCCTTGATAATGGTACCTGTTACATGTAAATATTTCTTAAGCTGCTTATTAAGGTAGGTCGATAAGGGCTCTGTCACCCATCCTCTTGCTAACACTATTGGTCTAAGCAGAGGAGGTACAAGGGATTTATGGACTTTAGGTTTGCCATATTTCACAGGTACAAAAGAACTATCAGTTCTAAAGTACTGGTATAATTCTTCTCCAGTGAGGTTGTCCTTCAGCATATTTTCTAGTCCAGTTGTTTGTGTATTTGCTTATAATCCAGAGTGGCTAGCATAGAGAGCATTTGATTGTTATAGTAGTCAGAGTTCATAATCACAGTTCCACCACCTTTGTCTGCTGGTTTTATGACTATGTCTGAATTTGTAGTAAGATTCTTGACTGCCTGTGTCTCTGAGGCAGTCAAGTTAAAGTATTTATTCTGCTTGTCACTGTAAAAATGTTTATATAGCTTATTTTCTACTGATTTTTCAAAGGCCAAAACAAGCGGATTGTTAGGTGGTACAAAGGCAATTGAACATTTGGGCACATTCAATGGAGCATTATTTTCTTTGAACAGAATGTTAAGGTTAAGAGAACACATAAATATTTAAGTTCTAGCAACATTTGAGCAATATCCATTTGAGTTGAGGGTTCAAATGTTAATCCTTTGGATAAAACTGACAGTTCATCTGAATTTAAAGTGTAAGATGATAAATGTATTACCATTGATTTGTTGTATGTCGGAACTTCATTTGGCTCCTCATTATGGGGCTGTTGTTGTTCCTCCTTTTGTTGTTTATGTTCCTGTTCTGTCGAGGTTCTGACATCGGGTGGGGTTCTGTCACCAGAATTGTAAAATCCAAGGGATCCAGAGCAGCAACATTGTTGGCATTTGCTAAGGTTATTGGCCATAGCATTTCCCTGCTGCATGGGCTCAGTAGGCATATCCTCAGTAGTTAGTAGTTGTACATTGATTGGTTCTTGTTGTGGTCAGTTACATTGGTTACTGGTTCTGTTGGTTGGCCAAGTAAAAACCTTTCCATGTTTAAAATCATTTGTGTCTCTATGAAGTTCCCTTTTCTTTGTTTCTATTAACCTCTGTTCAAATGCTGTAATGTGGTCTAATGTTTCTTGTAAAAGATGAGAATGTTCATTTACTTCGATACTTGTAATGAAATCCTGGTAGATTACTTCTACTTCCTTGCTTAGTTGCTGTTCAGTTGGATTAAAGAAGGCAAGCATAAGTTCCATGTAATGAAAAGAGCAGATAAGATTCACTAACTGCCAGCATCTGAATAGATCTGTATATTGTTCTCTATAAGAGGGAATTTTTAGTATGTGTAGCCCTCTTGGTACTATCTTTTTTTGTACATAAACTGAAAAGCTTAAGTGCTGCCATTGCAAGCGTTTAAAGGCAAAAACAGTTTAGAGACATTAATGATTTCAGAAATTGGTGTAATTTTCCTGGGTGGCATGTTGCTGGTTGAAGGTACCTTTATTATTTATTACATGTCTTACTGTTATTGTCATCTACATTTTTACTACATGCAATTTTACATGTATTTTACTTATTTTTATCTTAACATGTGACTACAGTTTTAACATGACTAGATCATGTGACTACACCTTGATTATATAAGCAAAGCACAATGTGTTGCTCAGTTTCTTTGCCTGATGAAGCCTAGATGGGTGAAAGTGCCTTCTGTACTTGCAACTTTTTAAGTGTGTTTATGGATTTTAAACTTGTGGAATAAGCAGCAACTTTTTAAGTACGTTGTGGATTTTAAACATGTGGAATAAGCACTTCTAACTACAATAAGGATTTAAAACTCTTGAAATAAACAGCTATTACTTTTTAAAAAAGCAACTCTTTTAAGTAAGTTGTGGTGTTTGAATTTTTGAATTAACTACTGTTTATCCCTGCTCATGTTTCCAGTTACTTTTTTGTTTTGCTAATAATGCTGCAGTCAGTTCACTCCCTAATAATTCTGCAGTCAGCTGTCTGACCAGTCACTAATAATGCTGTAGTCACTTGCCTGAAGTGTGATTAATAATATTGTAGTCCGTTATCTGAGCTGTTACTAATGCTGTAGTCAGTTACCTCAGCTGTCTGATACAAATAAATATGTGTAATTTCCTACCTGGTCTGATCAGATAAAAAAGCAGTAAGCCTTGAAATAGATAAAAAGGCTGAATTCCCAGCATACCCCAGAACCTTTAAGAATTTTTCCAAGACTAAAGATTAACTGCCTCCTATAAAGTGAATGCATAGCAAAATTCCAAGCCCTCCTCCAACTCGAGTGGTCTGTTTGAAAATGTTTATGGAAACTCTATACAAGCTTGTAAATAACTGTATATAAACAACAGTACCAAACCAAAAGAAACTTAAAACAAACTTCAAAAACAAGCCCCTTTGATGGACCTCCAGTATAAATGGGTTGGATAACGAAAGAAAATTATGTCCAAAAACAGGAAGGGCTAGGTGCAAATTACAAAAAAAAAAACTCCCTCATCTGTTTAAGCAAGCAACTCAAAGGACTAATAAAGTCCACCAAAGCCAACTTCAAGACAAAAATAGCCTCCCACGCTAAGGGTATTTATAAGCCATTTTTCAATTATATGTGCAACCTTAAAGGGAACACCCAACAGTGTGCTGAACTAATAGCAAATGAAACTTTCTATACTGAACTAATGAAACTTTCTATACTGAACTGAGGAATATAGCAAATTTTCTGGCTGATAAATTTAGATCCAATTTCACCCCATTATCACCCACAGGTCCCCCCAGTTATACCCTCTATCATTTCCCCACCAACTGTCACTAAACAACAAGCCCTCACTGCAGTCTCCTGAGCTAAAACCCTGAGCTAAATATTATCAGTGGGTCCTGATAATATCCCAGGATGCCTCCTAAATAGCTTGAAATATGACCTGTCAGGCCCACTAAAATCTGTATTCAACCACAGCCTCCAGACATGCTTCTCTCTAGGGAATGGAAGACTAAAATTGTTATCCCTCTACATAAAGGCAGAACATCAACAGACCCAGGGAAATACAGACTCATACGTTTGACTAGTGTTGTATACAAGGTCATGGAAAGAATTTTTGTGGCACTGATAAACAAAGACACAGGAAATCTTCAAATAGTGGACCCATCTCAGTTTGGTTTTGATAAGGGCAAGTAATGTTTAAACTTGGTGGACTTCTTTGAGAGGGTCGCTAGAGCCATGGACAAGGTCAAAATGGTACATACTGCATACCTTGACCTGTCAAAGGCATTTGACAAAATATCTCATTTGGGTATTATAGAAAAACTCACAAATTTAGGCATAAATCCTTATGTCACCCAATGGATACCCAAATACCTCAAAGATAGGGCATATTACATGAAGTTAGGATGGGGGAATACACCTCCACCAAGAGGCCAGTTACTAGTGGTGTCCCACAGAGCTCAGTACTCGAACCTCTCCTGCTTGAAAGATACTTTTCTGAAGTCAAGGCAAATGCAGAGGGCCTTTGACTGACCTAATTTGCAGATGACTGCAAGCTGGGTGCAAGCATTGAATCCCTCAAAGATACAGATATCCTTCAGGAAGGTCCAATGCAGACAAATAACTGGTGCCATTGCCCTTTGGGAAGACAGCCATCCCTGCAAATTATAACGTTGATAACATGCCTCTGAGAGTAGATGCGGTGGTAAAAAACTTGGGAACTCTGACTGAAAGTAACCTGAACTTTGATCACCATGTGTCCATGGAAGTGAGAACATCCTTCTGCATGGCACAAATTATAAGTAAGGTCATGGCATACAGATCTGAGGGGATCAGCATCCTACTACCCTCAGCCCTCATTAGACCAATAATCAAGTACAGTGTACTCTTCAGCATGTACCTGACCAGGCATTTGCAACAGTTGGGGTAGCCGCACAGGTTCCTCACTAAAGAATATAAGGTGCAAATAATATGTCATATGCACACTGCCTCAAAGTTCTGTCCCTGTACTCGGTCTCGTACAGACTACTGAGGGGCGGTCTATGCCTAACCTACAAGACATTCTCTGATCCACCCCTGATGGATCTGCTACACATTTACAAAACAAACAACATGAGAATTACCAGATCTAAGGATCAAAACCTAATTTGTGGCATAAACAAAACATGTTGGAAGGACAGTTATGTGTCATAGAAAGTTCCCCTTCTCTGGAACAGACTCCCAATTTATGTCAAATAGAGCTCTTCCCAAAGCCTCTTCAAACATAATTTGGACAAATGGATGGTAAATCACAAATTCACCCCAACTTGTCACCTGTAAATCTTATGGACAGAGGTAGTTTGTAGATGCCTTAAGGCACAGGCATATACCAAAATCATTCTAATCCATGGACAATGATACTTGGGACAATTGGGGAATGAATGGCTAGGCTTAAAAGGATGAAGGGATGTTAGGCTACTAAACACCTGTGATCCTATGTCACTAATCATGACTGCAGGCAGTTATCTGAGATGATATTAACAATGCTGCAGTTAGTTATCTGAGCTATCACTAATGCTGCAGTTAGTTATCTGAGCTATAACTAATGCTGTAGACAGTTATCTGAGCTATCACTAATGCTGCAGTTAGTTATCTGAGCTATCACTAATGCTGCAGTTAGTTATCTGAGCTATCACTATTGCTGCAGTTAGTTATCCGAGCTATCACTAATGCTGCAGTTAGTTATCGGAGCTATCACTAATGCTGCAGTCAGTTATCTGAGCTATCACTATTGCTGCAGTTAGTTATCCGAGCTATCACTAAAGCTGCAGTTAGTTATCTGAGCTATCACTATTGCTGCAGTTAGCTATATCTGAGCTATCACTATTGCTGCAGTTAGCTATCTGAGCTATCACTAATGCTGCAGTTAGTTATCGGAGCTATCACTAATGCTGCAGTCAGTTATCTGAGCTATCACTATTGCTGCAGTTAGTTATCCGCGCTATCACTAAAGCTGCAGTTAGTTATCTGAGCTATCACTAAAGCTGCAGTTAGTTATCTGAGCTATCATTAATTCTACAGTTAGTTATCCTAGCTGTCACTAATGCTGTAAGCAATTATCTGAGCTATCACTAATGCTGCAGTTAGTTATGCAAGCTATCACTAATGCTGCAGTTAGTTATCCAAGCTATCACTAAAGCTGCAGTTAGTTATTTGAGCTATCACTATTGCTGCAGTTAGTTATCTGAGCTATCACTAATGCTGCAGTTAGTTATCCAAGCTGTCACTAATGCTGCAGTTCATTATCTGAACTATCACTATTGCTGCAGTTAGTTATCTGAGCTATCACTAATGCTGCAGTTAGTTATCCAAGCTGTCACTAATGCTGCAGTTCATTATCTGAACTATCACTATTGCTGCCGTTAGTTATCCAAGCTATCACTAAAGCTGCAGTAAGTTATCTGAGATATCACTACTATTGCAGTTAGTTATCTGAGCTATCACTATTGCTGCTGTTAGTTATCTGAGCTATCTCTAATGCTGCAGTTAGCTATCCAAGCTATCACTAATGCTGTAGTCAGTTATCTGAGCAATGACTAATGCTGCAGTTAGTTATCCAAGCTATCAGTAATGCTGCAGTTAGTTATCCGAGCTATCACTATTGCTGCAGTTAGTTATCCGAGCTATCACTAAAGCTGCAGTTAGTTATCTGAGCTATCACTAAAGCTACAGTTAGTTATCTGAGCTATCAATATTGCTGCAGTTAGTTATCCGAGCTATCACTAATGCTGTAGTCAATTATCTGAGCTATCACTAATGCTGCAGTTAGTTATACAAGCTATCAGTAATGCTGCAGTTAATTATCTGAGCTACCACTATTGCTGCAGTTAGTTATCTAGGATATCACTAAAGCTGCAGTTAGTTATCCTTGCTATCACTAAAGCTGCAGTTAGTTATCCGAGCTATCACTAAAGCTACAGTAGTTATCCAAGCTATCAATATTGCTGCAGTTAGTTATCCGAGCTAACACTAAAGCTGCTGTTAGCTATCTGTTATCTGAGCTATGACTAATGCTGCAGTTAGTTATCCAAGCTATCAGTAATGCTGCAGTTAGTTATCCGAGCTATCACTATTGCTGCAGTTAGTTATCCAAGCTATCACTAAAGCTGCAGTTAGTTATCTGAGCTATCACTAAAGTTACAGTTAGTTATCTGAGCTATCACTATTGCTGCAGTTAGTTATCTGAGCTATCACTAAGGCTCTAGTCAATTATCTGAGCAATCACTAATGCTGCAGTTACTTATACAAGCTATCAGCAATGCTGCAGTTAATTATCTGAGCTATCACTAAAGCTGCAATTAGTTATCCAAGCTATCACTAAAGCTGCAATTAGTTATCCGAGCTACCACTAAAGCTGCTGTTAGTTATCTGAGCTATCACTATTGCTGCAGTTAGTTATCTGAGCTATCTCTAATGCTGCAGTTAGTTATCCAAGCTATCACTAATGCCGTAGTCAGTTATCTGAGCTATGACTAATGCTGCAGTTAGTTATCCAAGCTATCACTAAAGCTGCAGTTAGTTATATGAGCTATCACTATTGCTGCAGTTAGTTATCCGAGCTATCACTATTGCTGCAGTTAGTTATCTGAGCTATCACTAAAGCTGCAGTTAGTTATCTGAGCTATCACTAAAGTTACAGTTAGTTATCTGAGCTATCACTATTGCTGCAGTTAGTTATCCGAGCTGTCACTAATGCTGTAGTCAATTATCTGAGCTATCAATAATGCTGCAGTTAGTTATACAAGCTATCAGCAATGCTGCAGTTAATTATCTGAGCTACCACTATTGCTGCAGTTAGTTATCTAAGCTATCACTAAAGCTGCAGTTAGTTATCTGAGCTATCACTAAAGCTGCAGTTAGTTATCTGAGCTATCATTAAAGCTGCAGTTAGTTATCTGAGCTATCACTATTGCTGCAGTTAGTTATCTGAGATATCACTATTGCTGCACTTATCTGAGCTATCACTAATGCTGAAGTTAGTTTTCCAAGCTATTACTAAAGCTGCTATTAGTTATATGAGCTATCACTATTGCTGCAGTTAGTTATCTCAGCTATCACTAATGCTGAAGTTAGTTATCCAAGCTATCAGTAATGCTGCAGTTAGTTATTTGAGCTATCACTAAAGCTGCAGTTAGTTATCTGAGCTATCACTATTGCTGCAGTTAGTTATCTGAGCTATCATTATTGCTGCAGTTAGTTATCTGAGCTATCACTATTGCTGCAGTTAGTTATCTAAGCTATCACTAATGCTGTAGGCAGTTATCTGAGCTATCACTATTGCTGCAATCAATTATCTGAGCTATCACTAATGCTGCAGTTAGTTATGCAAGCTATCACTAATGCTGCAGTTAGTTATCCAAGCTATCACTAAATCTGCAGTTAGTTATTTGAGCTATCACTATTGCTGCAGTTAGTTATCTGAGCTATCACTAATGCTGCAGTTAGTTATCCAAGCTACCACTAAAGCTGCTGTTAGTTATCTGAGCTATCACTATTGCTGCAGTTAGTTATCTGAGCTATCACTAATGCTGCAGTTAGTTATCCAAGCTGTCACTAATGCTGTAGTCAGTTATCCGAGCTATCACTATTGCTGCCATTAGTTATCCGAGCTACCACTAAAGCTGCAGTTAGTTATCTGAGCTATCACTAATGTTGCAGTTAGTTATCCAATCTATGACTGCAGTTAGTTATCTGAGCTATCATTATTGATGCATTTAGTTATCTGAGCTATCTCTAATGCTGCAGTTAGATATCCAAGCTATCACTAATGCTGAGTCAGTTATCTGAGCAATGACTAATGCTGCAGTTAGTTATCCAAGCTATCAGTAATGCTGCAGTTAGTTATCCGAGCTATCACCATTGCTGCAGTTAGTTATCCGAGCTATCACTAAAGCTGCAGTTAGTTATCTGAGCTATCACTAAAGCTACAGTTAGTTATCTGAGCTATCAATATTGCTGCAGTTAGTTATCCGAGCTATCACTAATGCTGTAGTCAATTATCTGAGCTATCACTAATGCTGCAGTTAGTTATACAAGCTATCAGTAATGCTGCAGTTAATTATCTGAGCTACCACTATTGCTGCAGTTAGTTATCTAAGATATCACTAAAGCTGCAGTTAGTTATCCTTGCTATCACTAAAGCTGCAGTTAGTTATCCGAGCTATCACTAAAGCTGCAGTAGTTATCCGAGCTATCACTAAAGTTGCAGTTAGTTATCCGAGCTACCACTAAAGCTGCTGTTAGCTATCTGAGCTATCACTATTGCTGCAGTTAGTTATCTGAGCTATCTCTAATGCTGCAGTTAGTTATCCAAGCTATCACTAATGCCGTAGTCAGTTATCTGAGCTATGACTAATGCTGCAGTTATTTATCCAAGCTATCAGTAATGCTGCAGTTAGTTATCCGAGCTATCACTATTTCTGCAGTTAGTTATCTGAGCTATCACTAAAGCTGCAGTTAGTTATCTGAGCTATCACTAATGCTGCAGTTAGTTATCCGAGCTATCACTATTGCTGCAGTTAGTTATCCGAGCTATCACTAAAGCTGCAGTTAGTTATCTGCGCTATCACTAAAGTTACAGTTCGTTATCTGAGCTATCACTATTGCTGCAGTTAGTTATCCGAGATATCACTAATGCTATAGTCAATTATCTGAGCTATCACTAATGCTGCAGTTAGTTATACAAGCTATCAACAATGCTGCAGTTAATTATCTGAGCTATCACTAAAGCTGCAGTTAGTTATCCGAGCTATCACTAAAGCTGCAGTAGTTATCCGAGCTATCACTAAAGTTACAGTTAGTTATCCGAGCTACCACTAAAGCTGCTGTTAGCTATCTGAGCTATCACTATTGCTGCAGTTATTTATCTGAGCTATCACTAATTCTGCAGTTAGTTATCTGAGCAATCACTAACGCTGTAGACAATTATCTGAGTTATCATTAATGCTGCAGTTAGTTATCCAAGGTATCAGTAATGCTGCAGTTAGTTATCTGAGCTATCACTAAAGCTGCAGTTAATTGTCTGAGCTATCACTATTGCTGCAATTAGTTATCTGAGCTTTCACTATTGCTGCAGTTAGTTATCTGAGCTATCACTATTGCTGCAGTCAGTTATCTGAGCTATGACTAATGCTGCAGTTAGTTATCCAAGCTATCAGTAATGCTGCAGTTAGTTATCCGAGCTATCACTATTGCTGCAGTTAGTTATCCGAGCTATCACTAAAGCTGCAGTTAGTTATCTGCGCTATCACTAAAGTTACAGTTAGTTATCTGAGCTATCACTATTGCTGCAGTTAGTTATCCGAGCTATCACTAATGCTGTAGTCAATTATCTGAGCTATCACTAATGCTGCAGTTAGTTATACAAGCTATCAGCAATGCTGCAGTTAATTATCTGAGCTATCACTAAAGCTGCAGTTAGTTATCCGAGCTATCACTAAAGCTGCAGTAGTTATCCGAGCTATCACTAAAGTTGCAGTTAGTTATCCGAGCTACCACTAAAGCTGCTGTTAGCTATCTGAGCTATCACTATTGCTGCAGTTAGTTATCTGAGCTATCTCTAATTCCGCAGTTAGTTATCTGAACAATCACTAACGCTGTAGACAATTATCTGAGCTATCATTAATGCTGCAGTTAGTTATCCAAGCTATCAGTAATGCTGCAGTTAGTTATCTGAGCTATCACTAAAGCTGCAGTTAATTGTCTGAGCTATCACTATTGCTGCAATTAGTTATCTGAGCTTTCACTATTGCTGCAGTTAGTTATCTGAGCTATCACTATTGCTGCAGTCAGTTATCTGAGCTATGACTAATGCTGCAGTTAGTTATCCAAGCTATCAGTAATGCTGCAGTTAGTTATCCGAGCTATCACTATTGCTGCAGTTAGTTATCCGAGCTATCACTAAAGCTGCAGTTAGTTATCTGCGCTATCACTAAAGTTACAGTTAGTTATCTGAGCTATCACTATTGCTGCAGTTAGTTATCCAAGCTATCACTAATGCTGTAGTCAATTATCTGAGCTATCACTAATGCTGCAGTTAGTTATACAAGCTATCAGCAATGCTGCAGTTAATTATCTGAGCTATCACTAAAGCTGCAGTTAGTTATCCGAGCTATCACTAAAGCTGCAGTAGTTATCCGAGCTATCACTAAAGTTGCAGTTAGTTATCCGAGCTACCACTAAAGCTGCTGTTAGCTATCTGAGCTATCACTATTGCTGCAGTTAGTTATCTGAGCTATCTCTAATGCTGCAGTTAGTTATCCAAGCTATCACTAATGCCGTAGTCAGTTATCTGGGCTATGACTAATGCTGCAGTTATTTATATAAGCTATCAGTAATGCTGCAGTTAGTTATCCGAGCTATCACTATTGCTGCAGTTAGTTATCCGAGCTATCACTAAAGCTGCAGTTAGTTACCTGAGCTATCACTAAAGTTACAGTTAGTTATCTGAGCTATCACTATTGCTGCAGTTAGTTATCCGAGCTATCACTAATGCTGTAGTCAATTATCTGAGCTATCAATAATGCTGCAGTTAGTTATACAGGCTATCAGCAATGCTGCAGTTAATTATCTGAGCTACCACTATTGCTGCAGTTAGTTATCTGAGCTATCTCTAATGCTGCAGTTAGTTATCCAAGCTATCACTAATGCCGTAGTCAGTTATCTGAGCTATGACTAATGCTGCAGTTAGTTATCCAAGCTATCACTAAAGCTGCAGTTAGTTATATGAGCTATCACTATTGCTGCAGTTAGTTATCCGAGCTATCACTATTGCTGCAGTTAGTTATCCGAGCTATCACTAAAGCTGCAGTTAGTTATCTGAGCTATCACTAAAGTTACAGTTAGTTATCTGAGCTATCACAATTGCTGCAGTTAGTTATCCGAGCTGTCACTAATGCTGTAGTCAATTATCTGAGCTATCAATAATGCTGCAGTTAGTTATACAAGCTATCAGCAATGCTGCAGTTAATTATCTGAGCTACCACTATTGCTGCAGTTAGTTATCTAAGCTTTCGCTAAAGCTGCAGTTAGTTATCTGAGCTATCACTAAAGCTGCAGTAGTTAGCCGAGCTATCACTAAAGTTGCAGTTAGTTATCCGAGCTACCACTAAAGCTGCTGTTAGCTATCTGAGCTATCACTATTGCTGCAGTTAGTTATCTGAGCTATCTCTAATGCTGCAGTTAGTTATCCAAGCTATCACTAATGCCGTAGTCAGTTATCTGGGCTATGACTAATGCTGCAGTTATTTATCTAAGCTATCAGTAATGCTGCAGTTAGTTATCCGAGCTATCACTATTGCTGCAGTTAGTTATCCGAGCTATCACTAAAGCTGCAGTTAGTTACCTGAGCTATCACTAAAGTTACAGTTAGTTATCTGAGCTATCACTATTGCTGCAGTTAGTTATCCGAGCTATCACTAATGCTGTAGTCAATTATCTGAGCTATCAATAATGCTGCAGTTAGTTATACAGGCTATCAGCAATGCTGCAGTTAATTATCTGAGCTACCACTATTGCTGCAGTTAGTTATCTGAGCTATCTCTAATGCTGCAGTTAGTTATCCAAGCTATCACTAATGCCGTAGTCAGTTATCTGAGCTATGACTAATGCTGCAGTTAGTTATCCAAGCTATCACTAAAGCTGCAGTTAGTTATATGAGCTATCACTATTGCTGCAGTTAGTTATCCGAGCTATCACTATTGCTGCAGTTAGTTATCCGAGCTATCACTAAAGCTGCAGTTAGTTATCTGAGCTATCACTAAAGTTACAGTTAGTTATCTGAGCTATCACTATTGCTGCAGTTAGTTATCCGAGCTGTCACTAATGCTGTAGTCAATTATCTGAGCTATCAATAATGCTGCAGTTAGTTATACAAGCTATCAGCAATGCTGCAGTTAATTATCTGAGCTACCACTATTGCTGCAGTTAGTTATCTAAGCTATCACTAAAGCTGCAGTTAGTTATCTGAGCTATCACTAAAGCTGCAGTTAGTTATCTGAGCTATCATTAAAGCTGCAGTTAGTTATCAGAGCTATCACTATTGCTGCAGTTAGTTATCTGAGATATCACTATTGCTGCACTTATCTGAGCTATCACTAATGCTGAAGTTAGTTTTCCAAGCTATTACTAAAGCTGCTATTAGTTATATGAGCTATCACTATTGCTGCAGTTAGTTATCTCAGCTATCACTAATGCTGAAGTTAGTTATCCAAGCTATCAGTAATGCTGCAGTTAGTTATTTGAGCTATCACTAAAGCTGCAGTTAGTTATCTGAGCTATCACTATTGCTGCAGTTAGTTATCTGAGCTATCATTATTGCTGCAGTTAGTTATCTGAGCTATCACTATTGCTGCAGTTAGTTATCTAAGCTATCACTAATGCTGTAGGCAGTTATCTGAGCTATCACTATTGCTGCAATCAATTATCTGAGCTATCACTAATGCTGCAGTTAGTTATGCAAGCTATCACTAATGCTGCAGTTAGTTATCCAAGCTATCACTAAATCTGCAGTTAGTTATTTGAGCTATCACTATTGCTGCAGTTAGTTATCTGAGCTATCACTATTGCTGCAGTTAGTTATCTGAGCTATCACTAATGCTGCAGTTAGTTATCCAAGCTGTCACTAATGCTGTGGTCAGTTATCTGAGCTATCACTATTGCTGCCGTTAGTTATCCAAGCTACCACTAAAGCTGCAGTTAGTTATCTGAGCTATCACTAATGTTGCAGTTAGTTATCCAATCTATCACTGCAGTTAGTTTTCTGAGCTATCATTATTGCTGCATTTAGTTATCTGAGCTATCTCTAATGCTGCAGTTAGATATCCAAGCTATCACTAATGCTGTAGTCAGTTATCTGAGCAATGACTAATGCTGCAGTTAGTTATCCAAGCTATCAGTAATGCTGCAGTTAGTTATCCGAGCTATCACTATTGCTGCAGTTAGTTATCCAAGCTATCACTAAAGCTGCAGTTAGTTATCTGAGCTATCACTAAAGCTACAGTTAGTTATCTGAGCTATCACTATTGCTGCAGTTAGTTATCCGAGCTATCACTAATGCTGTAGTCAATTATCTGAGCTATCACTAATGCTGCAGTTAGTTATACAAGCTATCAGTAATGCTACAGTTAATTATCTGAGCTACCACTATTGCTGCAGTTAGTTATCTAAGATATCACTAAAGCTGCAGTTAGTTATCCTTGCTATCACTAAAGCTGCAGTTAGTTATCCGAGCTATCACTAAAGCTGCAGTAGTTATCCGAGCCATCACTAAAGTTGCAGTTAGTTATCCGAGCTACCACTAAAGCTGCTGTTAGCTATCTGAGCTATCACTATTGCTGCAGTTAGTTATCTGAGCTATCTCTAATGCTGCAGTTAGTTATCCAAGCTATCACTAATGCCGTAGTCAGTTATCTGAGCTATGACTAATGCTGCAGTTATTTATCCAAGCTATCAGTAATGCTGCAGTTAGTTATCCGAGCTATCACTATTGCTGCAGTTAGTTATCTGAGCTATCACTAAAGCTGCAGTTAGTTATCTGAGCTATCACTAATGCTGCAGTTAGTTATCCGAGCTATCACTATTGCTGCAGTTAGTTATCCGAGCTATCACTAAAGCTGCAGTTAGTTATCTGCGCTATCACTAAAGTTACAATTCGTTATCTGAGCTATCACTATTGCTGCAGTTAGTTATCCGAGATATCACTAATGCTGTAGTCAATTATCTGAGCTATCACTAATGCTGCAGTTAGTTATACAAGCTATCAACAATGCTGCAGTTAATTATCTGAGCTATCACTAAAGCTGCAGTTAGTTATCCGAGCTATCACTAAAGCTGCAGTAGTTATCCGAGCTATCATTAAAGTTGCAGTTAGTTATCCGAGCTACCACTAAAGCTGCTGTTAGCTATCTGAGCTATCACTATTGCTGCAGTTAGTTATCTGAGCTATCTCTAATTCTGCAGTTAGTTATCTGAGCAATCACTAACGCTGTAGACAATTATCTGAGCTATCATTAATGCTGCAGTTAGTTATCCAAGCTATCAGTAATGCTGCAGTTAGTTATCTGAGCTATCACTAAAGCTGCAGTTAATTGTCTGAGCTATCACTATTGCTGCAATTAGTTATCTGAGCTTTCACTATTGCTGCAGTTAGTTATCTGAGCTATCACTATTGCTGCAGTCAGTTATCTGAGCTATGACTAATGCTGCAGTTAGTTATCCAAGCTATCAGTAATGCTGCAGTTAGTTATCCGAGCTATCACTATTGCTGCAGTTAGTTATCCGAGCTATCACTAAAGCTGCAGTTAGTTATCTGCGCTATCACTAAAGTTACAGTTAGTTATCTGAGCTATCACTATTGCTGCAGTTAGTTATCCAAGCTATCACTAATGCTGTAGTCAATTATCTGAGCTATCACTAATGCTGCAGTTAGTTATACAAGCTATCAGCAATGCTGCAGTTAATTATCTGAGCTATCACTAAAGCTGCAGTTAGTTATCCGAGCTATCACTAAAGCTGCAGTAGTTATCCGAGCTATCACTAAAGTTGCAGTTAGTTATCCGAGCTACCACTAAAGCTGCTGTTAACTATCTGAGCTATCACTATTGCTGCAGTTAGTTATCTGAGCTATCTCTAATGCTGCAGTTAGTTATCCAAGCTATCACTAATGCCGTAGTCAGTTATCTGGGCTATGACTAATGCTGCAGTTATTTATCTAAGCTATCAGTAATGCTGCAGTTAGTTATCTGAGCTATCACTATTGCTGCAGTTAGTTATCTGAGCTATCACTAAAGCTGCAGTTAGTTACCTGAGCTATCACTAAAGTTAGAGTTAGTTATCTGAGCTATCACTATTGCTGCAGTTAGTTATCCGAGCTATCACTAATGCTGTAGTCAATTATCTGAGCTATCAATAATGTTGCAGTTAGTTATACAGGCTATCAGCAATGCTGCAGTTAATTATCTGAGCTACCACTATTGCTGCAGTTAATCTAAGCTATCACTAAAGCTGCAGTTAGTTATCTGAGCTATCACTAAAGCTGCAGCTAGTTATCTGAGCTATCACTAAAGCTGCAGATAGTTATCTGAGCTATCATTAAAGCTGCAGTTAGTTATCTGAGCTATCACTATTGCTGCAGTTAGTTACCTGAGCTATCACTAAAGTTACAGTTAGTTATCTGAGCTATCACTATTGCTGCAGTTAGTTATCCGAGCTATCACTAATGCTGTAGTCAATTATCTGAGCTATCAATAATGTTGCAGTTAGTTATACAGGCTATCAGCAATGCTGCAGTTAATTATCTGAGCTACCACTATTGCTGCAGTTAATCTAAGCTATCACTAAAGCTGCAGTTAGTTATCTGAGCTATCACTAAAGCTGCAGCTAGTTATCTGAGCTATCACTAAAGCTGCAGATAGTTATCTGAGCTATCATTAAAGCTGCAGTTAGTTATCTGAGCTATCACTATTGCTGCAGTTAGTTATCTGAGATATCACTATTGCTGCACTTATCTGAGCTATCACTAATGCTGAAGTTAGTTATCCAAGCTATCACTAATGCTGTAGTCAATTATTGGAGCTTTCACTAATGCTGCTGTTAGTTATACAAGCTATCAGTAATGCTGCAGTTAGTTATCTGAGCTATCACTAAAGCTGCAGTTAGTTATCTGAGCTATCACTAATGCTGCAGTTAGTTATCTGAGATATCACTATTGCTGCAGTTATCTGAGCTATCACTATTGCTACAATCAGTTATCTGAGCTATCACTAAAGCTGCAGTTAGTTATCTGAGCTATCATTAAGGCTGCAGTTAGTTACCTGAGATATCACTATTGCTGCAATTATCTGCGCTACCACTAATGCTGCAGTTAGTTATCCAAGCTATCAGTAATGCTGCAGTTAGTTATCTGAGCTATCACTAAAGCTGCAGTTAATTGTCTGAGCTATCACTATTGCTGCAATTAGTTATCTGAGCTTTCACTAATGCTGCAGTTAGTTATCCGATCTATCACTAAAGCTGCAGTTAGTTATCTGAGCTATCATTTTTGCTGCAGTTATTTGTCTGAGCTATCTCTAATGCTGCATTTAGTTATCTAGGCTATCACTAATGCTGTAGTCAGTTATCTGAGCTATCACTAATGCTGCAGTAAGTTATCCAAGCTATCAGTAATACTGCATAGTTATCTGAGCTATCACTAATGCTGCAGTTAGTTATCCGATCTATCACTAAAGCTGCAGTTAGTTATCTGAGCTATCATTTTTGCTGCAGTTAGTTGTCTGAGCTATCTCTAATGCTGCATTTCGTTATCTAGGCTATCACTAACGCTGTAGTCAGTTATCTGAGCTATCACTAATGCTGCAGTAAGTTATCCAAGCTATCAGTAATGCTGCAGTGAGTTATCCGAGCTATTACTATTGCTGCAGTTAGTTATCCGAGCTATCACTAAAGCTGCAGTTATTTATCTGAGCTATCACTAGCTACATTTAGTTATCAGAGCTATCAATATTGCTGCAGTTATCTGAGCTATCACTAATGCTGTAGTCAATTATCTGAGCTATCACTAATGCTGCAGCTAGTTATACAAGCTATCAGTAATGCTGCAGTTAATATGAGCTACTACTATTCCTGCAGTTAGTTTTCTGAGCTATTACTAAAGCTGCAGTTAGTTATCCGAGCTATCACAAAAACTGCAGTTAGTTATCCGAGCTATCAGTAAAGCTGCAGTCAGTTATCCGAGCTATCATTAAAGTTGCAGTTAGTTATCCATCACTAAAGCTGCAGTCAGTTATCTGAGCTATCACTAAAGCTTCAGTTAGTTATCTGAGCTATCACTATTGCTGCAGTTAGTTATCTGAGCTATCACTTAAGCTGCCATTAGTTATCCGAGCTATCACTGTTGCTGTAGTTAGTTATCTGAGCTATCACTATTGCTGCAGTTAATTATCTGAGCTATCACTAAAGCTGCAGTTAGTTATCTGAGCTATCACTATTGCTGCAGTTAGTTATCTGAGCTATCACTAATGCTGCAGTTAGTTATCCAAGCTATCACTAAAGCTGCTGTTAATTATCTGAGCTATCACTAAAGCTGCAGTTAGTTATCTGAGCTATCACTGTTGCTGCAGTTAGTTATCTGAGCTATCACTAATGCTGCAGTTAGTTATCCAAGCTATCACTAAAGCTGCTGTTAATTATCTGAGCTATCAGTATTGCTGCAGTTAGTTATCTCAGCTATCACTAATGCTGCAGTTAGTTATCCAAGCTATCACTAATGCTGTAGTCAGTTATCGGAGCTATCACTAATGCTGCCGTTAGTAATACAAGCTATCACTAAAGCTGCAGTTAGTTATCTGAGCTATCACTATTGCTGCATTTAGTTATCTGAGCTATCACTAATGCTGGAGTTAGTTATCCAAGCTATCACTAATGCTGTAGTCAGTTATCTGAGCTATCACTATTGCTGCAGTTTGTTATCCAAGCTATCACTAAATCTGCAGTTAGTTATCTGAACTATCACTAAAGCTGCAGTTAGTTATCTGAGCTATCACTGAAGCTGCAGTTAGTTATCTGAGATATCGCTATTGCTGCAGTTATCTCAGCTATCACTAATGTTGCAGTTAGTTATCCAAGCTATCACTAATGCTGTAGTCAGTTGTTTGAGCTATCACTATTGCTGCAGTTAGTTATCCAAGCTATCAATATTGCTGCAGTTAGTTATCTGAGCTATCACTAAAGCTACAGTTATCTGAGCTATCACTATTGCTTCAGTTTATCTGAGCTATCACTAATGCTGCAGTTAGTTATCCAAGCTATCACTAAAGCTGCAGTTAGTTATCCAAGCTATCACTATTGCTGCAGTTAGTTATCTGAGCTTTCACTAATGCAGTTATCTGAGCTATCACTATTGCTGCAGTTTGTTATCCAAGCTATCACTAAATATGCAGTTAGTTATCTGAACTATCACTAAAGCTGCAGTTAGTTATCTGAGCTATCACTGAAGCTGCAGTTAGTTATCTGAGATATCGCTATTGCTGCAGTTATCTCAGCTATCACTAATGTTGCAGTTAGTTATCCAAGCTATCACTAATGCTGTAGTCAGTTGTTTGAGCTATCACTATTGCTGCAGTTAGTTATCCAAGCTATCAATATTGCTGCAGTTAGTTATCTGAGCTATCACTAAAGCTACAGTTATCTGAGCTATCACTATTGCTTCAGTTTATCTGAGCTATCACTAATGCTGCAGTTAGTTATCCAAGCTATCACTAAAGCTGCAGTTAGTTATCCAAGCTATCACTATTGCTGCAGTTAGTTATCTGAGCTTTCACTAATGCTACAGTTAGTTATCCAAGCTATCACTAATGCTGTAGTCAGTTATCTGAGCTATCACTAATGCTGCAGTTAGTTATCCAATCTATCAGTAATTCTGCAGTTAGTTATCTGAGCTATCACTATTGCTGCAGTTAGTTGTCCGAGCTATCACTAATGCTGTAGTCCTTTATCTGAGCAGTCATGAATAATGCAATCCCTAATAATGCTGCATGCAATCTATAGTACAGTAACAATGTAAGTGTAAAACATGCTGTTAATAATCTGAGCAATCCCTAGTTATGGTACATATTGTATATACTGCAATAGATATGTCAGTCTGCAAGAACTGTGCATTCTTTAATCCTTAGACATTAGTAATAATAACGCATGCCAGTAACAAAACACATGCCTGGAACCCATCTGATCCAGCTTCATATAGACCCATTTCACTTTTAAACCATGTTTATAAGTGTTTATGTCTATAATGGTCAAAGAAATGACAAGCTGATGCCAAAATTGATAGATACGGCCAAATGTGTTTTTGTGGAAGGGAGGCAAACATTTGAGAACATGAATAGAACAACGATAATCCAGTGAGAAGCAGAATGTAAGAAAATACCACTGTTGTTGGGGGGGTCTCGATGCTGAGAAACCATTTGGCAGAGAAAGATGGAATTTTCTGAGTACGGCAATGGAAGCATTTGCATTCCCTGATACAATATTAAATGTTAATTAGAAGGATATGTAAGGGATCAAAGGCAAGAATTAAATTGTGAGGATTCCTGTCTGATAAATTGTATCTGAACAGAGGAACCAGGCTGGGGTGTCTTCTTTCTCCTTTGTTATTTACATTATATATAGAACCATTGGCAAAGAAAATAAGGGACTCAGAATTTCAACGATATAATTGGTATGGTGTTCAAGAAAAGTTGGATTTATTTATAGATGATATTATTTTGCACCTAATTGAACTAGAAAAGGACATCCCAGTATTGTAGAATATTCTGAGTAAATTCCACATTTTTTTCAGTATATAAAATCAAGATAAAACAAAAGACTATATCTATAAACTATGCACCCACATAGTTTTGTTTCGTACCCATATTTATGTCAAGATGATAAAAATGAAGCATTTGGGAGTATGAATTAAAAATGATAAAGTTACGGTAACTAAGGATGTGTAGGAAATCACTAAAAAGATAATACAAAAACAAGGAACCGGATGCTCTTGCCTATGGATACGGATAGCAGGATACAAACAATAAAAATGGTTTAATCCCTTTAGTTTTATACGCAGGTCAGGCAGAGGAGAAGTTTTGTAAAGCAATTAGTACAGACCTGAAGGATTTTATTTGGAAAGGTGTGATGAAAGGAGATACTTTCAGCACAGCTATTTGGAATTTTGTAAATAATTATATGTCATTTGTGAATATCAACGTGATTTATATAAGATGCTTGTGTTACAACTGTATTAGAACTGTATGTCATGTGTATATCAAACTTGTTTACACAGATGTGTGTTGAAAAGGGTATTAGCAAAATGATTGTGTTTAAAGGGAATACATCCACTGTGTGCCCTGCTGGAAGAGAACACAAATGTACATGCGCTATTGTAACTGTTTAAATGTATATAACAGTAGAAACTGGAATACAGGAGGTTATCTTCAGAAAAATAGCTGAAATTAAATTACTTTATGGCAGCTAGAGACAAAATGTCTATATTAGGGAGTTTTCTGTATTGTCTTTAAAGTTAAATAATTACTAGTTTTGAAATGTAAAGGAATGCAATTGCTTTATCACTTCCAGCATCTGCCAAAGATCTGAGGTCTATGTATTTTCACAGGTAGATGCTAAATACTGCCAGCTCCAACAGTAAGGGTTTCACTTGGGAACTAGAGTCAGATGACAAGAAGTGATGTCATTCTGCAAGCTGTTCCAGCAGTAATATTTGAGATATTAAGTTGAGAACTCTCTGAGAAAGACAGAGCATTCCATATTCTGTCTTGCACCTGAAAACAACTAAAGAAGACCCATTCACTATATCTGCCTTGCTCTTAATTAAGTTAACTAGGGTATAGTAATTATCTTAGATTTAGTCAGGAATATAGTGAAGCATAGTGCAGATGTTTTTCTTTATTTATTTGAGATTATCCTGCAATGTTATTTTAAATATTTCCTCTGGTTTTGAACTCTGATGTCACTGTGAATATATACTGAGTATTTTCTTGTTATTTTATTATTTATTGTTAAATATATTTAAACCTTTCATTGTGGCTGATCTTTGTAGAGATATTTACGTTTTGAGAGTGCTTGTATATTTATTTGGTGACACTGTATGGGCCACTCCTAATAGCTTTGCTCTTGGTCAAACTACCATTTGTGTTAATGTTAATATTAATATTGGGCAGTAAGACTGGATACCCTTTGTTAAGGGCCTTAACGTAACTGATAAGGAGCTGGCTGGTGGCAGTGATAACTACATTATAGCCTGGGCAAAATGGGCCATAGCTAGTAAACCTGTGCCAGCCTTTCCCAGGTGTGTGTATATAAATCAAACCTCAGAGTGTGTGTGTTTAGCTACTTGGACAGGGACACAAAGCACTGGTTGGACCGAGAGGGTGCTGGAGACCTTGGCTTGGCCATTCAGCTGATATCTCAACCCTATATTGGGGATCTGGAGAAAGAGGGAGAAACCAGCCCTGGACTGACTGTGGTCTATGTGTGCTCTTAAGGGAAATTGTACTTGATGCAGAGAGCTGCTTCTGGAAATACTGTGTATGAAAATATAAACAAAAAAATCTAGAGATTTTTGAAAAGTATAAAAAAGAAATATGGACATGAGAAAGAAAGAAAGAAAGAAAGAAAGATTTGATATGGTGCAATATTTATACAAACTTAAAAGCCAAATTAATCAATATAAAAAAGGCAGCCCCAAAGATATTCAAAGAGAAATAGAGGCAAAGTTATCCAGATATAGAAAATTTCACAATAAAAAATAATTTCACAGAAAAGGAATGTAGAAAAGAAGATTAATAAAGTAGAAGTTAAAAAATAGAAGTTATGAAATGCCTGTGAAGTGAAGTATTTGGTGTAGAAAGTCTAACACAGGTTACATCGTAGAACGATGGAATGAGTCCCCAAAGTAAGGAGAAACAGGAAGATCAGGAAACATCTGAAGAAGAAATATGGACATGGGAAAGAAAAAGATATTTAATATGGTGTAATACTTATGCAAAGGAGAAAACAAAACTAACCAATACAAAAAGAGCAACACCAAAGATATTTGAAGAGAAATACAGACAGAGGAATCCAGATCTGGAAAACTTTACAATACAAAAAATTAGAAGACAAAGAGGAAAAGTAGAAAAGGAGATCAGTAACGGAGAAGTTAAAGAAATAGAAACTGAGGTTATAGAGCACCTGAGAAGTGAAGAATTCAGTGTAGAAAATCTAACTCAGAAAGCACCACAAAAGGATAGATCAATGGACATCCTAATTGAAGGGAAACCAGTGGAACAGGAAGCAATTTGTCAGATGCCATATCAAGATATTTTGGAGCCTTCTACAGGGAGCCAGTATAAACATTCACTTGAAGCTAGACAGCAAGAGAAGGGACAGGATACTGTGGAAACTGATGCAGTCAATGTTAAGGAGTGATAGGCCAGTGAGTTCCCATATGACAGAGTAACGGGTGGCACAGGATGAAATTGTAGAGAATGTGCCACAGGAAGATGCTATTGAACTTTCTATAGAATATTCTATAGAATGCCTGCAGGAAATGGAGAACAAAAAATGTGCCCTCAGTTTAGAAGAAAATGAGTTAAAAGAAGAAATGCATGATTTAATAGAGATAGATAGACATATTAAGATCAATGAAAGAAATAGACTTCAGAAGGTCAATAAAACCCAAAAAGTCAGAAGTTTGACAAACAAATGAACACAGTAATTAGGACTGTCCATAGAGTTCCAAGTAATATAACAGAAGTAAACAGGATATATTATTGTGCTGCTAAATTAATAACTGATAAAGTTCTACCACAAGAATATAAGGTAGTGAGGAAAGGAAGGGGAGAAATTGAATACCATCATGGAAATATTGAATAGAGAAAACTATAAAGCAATTAAGACAAGAAATGTCACTGTTAGAAGATTATAGAAGAGGGAACAGATCGATAAAAATACTAAGATAGATGTGATTAAAGCAATGCGCAGTATTAGAACAGACCAGGACCTATCCTGCACTATCGCAAATAATAAACTAAAAATCTCAGCACAGGCAGAAAAACATAAAAGATACACAGATAAATATAAAGGAAAAGTACAAAATAAGCAATTTATTGATAACCCAAAAAAGTTATAGAGAATTGGGAAACAAGGTAAAAGAAATTGAAAGCCCTCCCCAAAAAAGAAGACATAGATACATTTTGGAGCATCATTTATGAAGATCCTGTGGAACATAACAAAGATGCTAAATGGATAGAAGAAGTAAAAGAAAGAATAAGAAGTTTAAAGGTACAGGATATGAAATGGGATGAAGTAACAGCCAGAGAGATTGAAACCAAGTTGAGGAAACCCTCCATTTGGAAAACACCAGGCCGAGATGCAAAACCTAACTTCTGTTTAAAAGCATGAACATCTTTGCATGAAGATTTATCCATGAGTAGGAACTATTATAGACTACAGACCACAATACCTAAACTAAAAACAACTCCACAACCTAGCATAACCCTACCACCATACCTATTGCCCACAGAACACAATCAAAAAACTTCCCTTATAAGCAAGCATATACAGAAATTGATAAAACTAATAATCTCATCCATATCCAACCTAGCACTCAGTGGAGACATCCATCCTAATCCTGGTCCCTCTATCTCCAACCCTTCCCCTCATAGTCAGACTACAAACCACATCTCCCAAATCACAGCCAATAGAAAGCCAACCAACCTCCTTCTGCTAAGCCTAAATATTAGAAGTATATGCAACAAGGTGCATGAATTCCATGCCACCATAGACTTCTACTCCCCTGATGTAGTGATCCTTACAGAAACATGGTTAAAACCACACATTACTAATGAGCAAATCCTCCCTGCTGGTTACAATATACTAAGAGTAGACCGACTAATCAAAAAAGGAGGTGGTATTGCTATAATATTTAAGCAGCATCTAGACACCCAGCTCTTAAAGTTAGCAGCTCCCCAAATAGGTAAGGAAGAAATAACATATGCCAACCTTAAAATAAACCAAAATAAAACCCTAAACATAATAGGTTGCTACTTCCTACCTGGCCACAACATCCCTCCACTTGAAAACCTTCTCAGCTGGACTACCCACCACCTACCCCAAGAAACTTTAATTCTATGAGACTTCAACACTGACTGGCAATCCTGCTCTAGCAACTACCCAACCCATCATGTAAATCTTCATGGCTTCACCCAACTAGTCCAGTCACCTATAACTCCAACAAACACACTACCCTTGATTGGATACTAGTCAATAAGAGCCCCCAGTCATATATAGCAGGCTGCTTATCTGACAGCCGCAGTGATCACTCCCCAACCCTCTTACTAAGAAAACACCTTTATAAAGCAAAACCCATCATCTACCATCAAATACGCAAAAAAACTAACTTCAACCCTCTCTCATTCATCTCATCCCTAAAAGACTGTAACTGGCAACCCCTAAAATACCTCAAACTAGATGACGCAGTTGACTACTTTAATAAAACATTCCAAAGCATCCTTAATTACCATGCCCCCATAAGACATTCCTGAACTACAGCCCAACAATCCCCATGGCTACAAAAAAACACGAAGTCTGAAAAGAAAAACAGGGATAAAGCATGGGACAACTGGCACAAAACCAAAACCCCCTCTACTATGCAAAAATTCCTAGAACTACGCAATAGAACCAAAAAGATTATAAAACAGGACAAAATCCAATACTACCAGTCTGCCCTTACCTCCTCCCAACATAACCCCAAACAATTCTGGTCCTCAATAAACTCCATCCTCCACCCAGGTAAAGTAAGTACACCCACTCCTAACTTAACTCACTCCTCTGAAAATATTGCTACCTCTTTCAACAATCACTTCACACAAACCGTACTATCACTAGCTAGACAACACAACCCCCCCATAAACCCACACCATCAACTAGAACTAACAATCTCCCAACTAGCTTCTCTTTCTCTCCTGTTCCTACCTCCAAAATAAAACAACTACTAACTAAACTTAAAACCACCAGATTAGCAGCAGACAACCTCCCAGGTGAATACATTCAACTTGCAGCTGACGCTCTAGCCTACCTCGTATCACCCTTGATTAACAGATCTCCGTCAGAAAGTTAAGTTCCTACACTATGGAAAGTCTCACACATAATTCCCCTACACAAAGGAGGCCCCTCTACAGATCCAACCAATTACCAGCCCATAGCTATTCTCTCACCACTCTCCAAAATGCTAGAGAGATGCATCCATTCTCAAGTCTCGGATCACCTCCTTGCTAACAACCTCCTCTCCAACACACAACACGGTTTCCGACCTAACCATATCACCACCACCGCCTTACTCTCTTTCTCTAACACTATCCTACAAAATAAAAATGCAGGTTATCTCTCCTCAGCTACCTTCCTAGACCTCTCTAAAGCTTTCAATATGGTCCCACACAAACAACTCATCTCTCTTCTCAATAACCTATCCTTCTCTCAACCAGTCATCAACTGATTTCAGAGTTACCTATTTGACCTCTAACAAGCAGTTGTTTGGCAGGACAATCTATCCCCCCAACTTCCAGTCTCCATAGGAGTTCCCCAAGGGTCCATCCTGGGACCCCTACTCTTCTCTATTTTCACCAATAATCTAGCCTCAGCCACAACACATGACACACTCATACAATACACAGATGACTCAACCATCATCTGCACAGCCCACTCCCTACCAGAACTGCAAAAAGTCACACATGAAGCATTTTCTTCTATTGAAACTTGGTTATCTGATGCCCAACTAATACTCAACCCAAACAAAACAAAATTACTAATCTTCCAACCCACCAAACTTACCCTAGACAGCTCTCACTTTAACATCACAGGAAAAGACACCACCATCCATCCTACAGAACACACCAAATTACTAGGAGTAGAAATAGACAATAAACTGGACTTTGACATTCACATTTCCATGACCATTAAAAAGTGCACAAAAAACTAGGAGCATTATATAGAAATCAGCAACTACTTACCAAAGCAGCTAAAATTTTGGTAGCAAATTCTCATCTTATCTCTACCCTACTCTACGCCTCTGCAATATTTACTAACCTTAGACAATGCAATCTAAATAAGCTCGAAACCTGCTACAACAAAATCGCCAAATTCGCCACAGGGGCTTCCTACCATACTCACCACTGTCTCTCACTAGCAGAACTGGGCTGGCTAGAGCTCCCCCACCTCCTTCAATGGTACCAACTCACACTCGCCCACAAACTAATAAACCAACCACTAAAAGTCCCATCCCTCCAGAATCTACTCCAACCCTACATAACCACGAGACCACTAAGATCCAGCCACAAAAACCTCCTACAGGTCACAAGAGCCATTAACTCTGCTGGAGAAGCATTATTCTCCTGCACTATAGCTAAACTCTGGAACTCCCTCCCATCCTCAATTACCTCTGTAACTTCCTGCACCCACTTTAAATCCTTACTAAAATGACACTTCAAAACTTGCCAGATATGCCCTTGCAACCCCCCTCTAATACCATCCACTCCCCCCACCCACTACCTCTCTCAGCCTCCTATCAACAACCTACTCTTAGCAAGCTTGGCTACTAATGTTCCCAGCTACCTACCACATAATACTAACTTCTTGTAGCAACAACTGCGAATGGCTGTTATGTACCTCAAAAACAGATTGTATCAATTGTTCACTGATGAATCTCAACTGCATTTGTAACCATGTTTAGTATATGTCACAATAGGTTAAAATTGTACTATGCTCTACAGATGTTTTACAGCTGTTTTAGATTCATAGATTAGTACTAGGCTAACTGCTCTTGCGAGCCATTTTTAAGCCTGGCCAATTATCCCTTGTGAGACTCAAACCCTGCACCTTGTGTTTGCAAGGCAAACACTTTAACCATTAGGCCACCCTCTTTCTTGTCTTGCGTCCTTAACTGGACTAATGTCTATATTTAAATGCTATGTTTTTTTAACTGTATAATGCAAATAATACTTAATGTGGAGCTTTTCTCCCCAGGCCTCCGCTGAAAACGGACCTGTGTCCAGTCAGACTCTCCCGGTCAACAAATGTAAATAAAATAAATAATAAATAAATAAATAATTTTTATATGCACCCCCAAACAGACACCAACCTGGCTAACAACAGGAAAAACAATGTTCCTACACAAACGTGAACCTGCAAGCTACCCTAAAAATTATAGATCAATAACTTGCCTTCTGACAAAATATAAACTGTACACTGGAACTGATGGCAACAGAGCTTGTAGTCATTTAGAAACAAACTCAATTATGGGAATAGAACAAAATGGCAATAAAAGAAAGTCATATGGAACAAAGGATCATTTATTGTTAAATAAAGTCATAGTGGAGAACTGTAAAAGGGGAAGAATCAAAGTATGGCATGGATTGACTACAAAAAGCATTTGACAGTATCCCACATTCATGGATAAAAGAGTGCTTAAAAATGTATAAGATACACCCTATGCTGATAAATTACATCTCAGTGACCATGAAACAGTGACAACCCACTTTGCAGTTAAGCCATGATAAAGGACAACTTATTATTCCTGGGATAAAAATCCAAAGGGGGATATTCCAGGGTGACTCTGTTTCACTCTTGCTCTTTTGACTTGCCCTTAACCCATTAAGCTGTCTGCTTAACAGATTAGGTCATGGCTATAATTTGGCTCCTAGAAAACAACAAAATGTAATGACTTCTCATCTTCTGTTTGCTGAAGATTTAAAACTGTATAGCTCATCAGATGAGGAACTGAAAGCAAAACTGCCAAGTTGTCAAAAGTTTTTTCAGATGATATAAGAATGTCATTTGGTCTTGATAAATGTGCAAAAGCAACCTTTAAAGCAGGAAAACTGCAGCACCAAGAAAACATCATTTTGGGAGAAGAATGTGATATAAAAGAACTTGAGCAAGAGGGAGTGTATGCATATTTGGGAATTGTTGAAGGCTTAGCAATAAAACATGAACAACTGCGAGTAAAACTTAGTAAAGAATACTTTAGAAGACCAATTAATCCTGAAAACAGCATTGACATCTTGGAACAAAATTCAAGCTATAAACCAGATTGCTCTTCATGTCCTAACTTACAGTTTTGGAGTGATTGACTGGCCCAAAAACTTGTTGGATAGATTAGATAGGAAAACACGAAGGATGCTTCATGTTCACCAAATGATTTATAAAAATCAGTGTATACCAAGATTATATATTCCCTGTTCCGAAGGAGGGATGGGCCTCCTTGAAAGTGATTACATAAATAGATCTGCAATTGTGAGACTGCATACATATCTGCTGACCTCACAAGCTCCAAATGTAGTGAACGTTTTGAAACATAAGGAGAATAAATCTAAGATGGCTCTGTTTAATCTAGCAGAAGCATATCAGAGTCAGGCAGGAATGGAAATCAAACCAGAAGTAGATAAAATCAGGCACCAACTGAATGTGCTAAAAAACAAAAGAAAGAACATAAGGTGAAGGACCAGATGAGAAGGCAAGAAATGTGGAAAATAACATAAATATAGTTGCACATATAGAAAATTCCTGGAAGAACCTTATGTTGATCAGAATCAAACGCAGGAATGGTTAAGGAGAGGCAAATTCAAACCAAGAGATGAAAGGTAAATATTGGTGCCCCAAGATAGTGGACTATGTACACGTTGGTTTATAAGGTCAAATGAACATGTGGGAGAAACAGACAAATGTAGGTTTTGTAAAACAGAATTGGAAACAGTTGCACACCTTGTTGCTAGATGTGATATACTAATGGCAGAAGGACTGTGCACTGAAAGGCATACAAATGTGGCAAGACTGTTGCACTGGGGATTGTACACGCATTATGGTGCTGAAGTGGCTGAAAAACACTGGAAACATGAGCCACAAAGCATCATAGAAAATGATGTTAATATCCCACGGGATCATCCATTACCAACAGTTCAAAAGATAGATGTGAGAAAACCAGATATAGTGGTCCATGAGTCATTACTGGGTACATTGTGGGTGCTGCAAAGAACACTTCTGACTGACATCAAAGACTGAAACAATACTAATTTCATGAAATGTAATCGTACTTTGACTTAGGAATGGGGCGTATTCCTGTCATGGTATTAGAACCCAAAAGACTTGCAGAAATTAAAAAAGAGTGAAGCAATATTATATTTATAAAGTGGCAAAAAGTATACCAAGAACTAAGATACAGGAATGGAGAAAGGAGGCTGTGCAGAGAGGGATATCTGCAATTAGGGATACAACAGACAAGAGGGGGCAGAATTTATTGGAGGAGGATGGCAAAGGTATTGGGAGCAAATGTTTAGAGAAGGAAAGGTAACGGAATGGATAGTTGCCAAGAGGACATTTGATGTTCATCGTGTTTCACTGCTGCAGTCATCACACTTGGGTTATCCTGCCGTCAGGCAGTCCCGCAGTCGGCCAGAGTTCCAAAGTCTTGGTCCGGCGTCGGCTGCTGTCGCTTCTTCCCTGACATCAGTGCACCAGGGGTATATAAGATGCAGCCGACACCATTTTCTCCAGTCTTTCTCGCCGCGTGGTGTCCGAAGCAAAAGCAGTTCGCAAGTACCGGTCGGCCGACTCCTGAGATTTCAAATTCGATTTCAGATCCAAAGTCTTCAGTAAAGCTAAGTACCCCGTTGGGGAAACTTTTTCTTGCCTCAGACCGATGTCAGTAAAAGTTAATAATTGTATTTCTTGTGGGAAGCAAATACCTCATAAGGATTTTCATTCTTACTGTATTCCATGCCTAGGCCCAGATCACGACGTCACTAGTTGTCGGTTTAGTGCTAGATTTAACAAATGCACTATTAAACGTTGGTTTGATTTTGCACGCCATTATTTTGGCTGAAGGTTTAATTATACCATGCCATCGGAACAACCGATGACCGGAATTCATAAAAAACGCAAAGATAAAGATAAGGACAGGCATCCGAGACCCAAAACTGATGACGAAGCCTCTTCTAGGCCAGTCGCCGGTTCGCCGGTTCTCAGTGAGGTGCTTTCGCAGCCCTTGACAACTGCTACCTCAGAGCCACAGGCCGCAACCAACTCCCACGTGGAGTTGCCTAGGCCTCTGGATACTCAAGGTGTTGGGCCTACGGAGACTAACCCTTCAGATGGGTTCGGAGCCGCTGAGCAGGCATCGGCTTCTGAGGGTGTTTTCAGACCTACACAACTAACCATTCCAACTACAGCCAAGTCTAAAACTCTATTAAAGACAAAGAAGCAAGTACAGCATTCACCTGGACAGGCCTCCATGCCTAAAAAACAGATGCTCAAAATGGCCGAAGACTTAATTACTCTGATCAGGGGTACCCATCCCCCTCCTGATAAAAGGCCTAGGCAGGATACAGATTATGATTCCTCTGACCAGATTTCTGTATATTCCGACTCCTCTTCTGACCAGGGATATTCCTTACCCCCCTATGAGGACTCTGATGCTGAAGAATCTATTCCTTCAGCCTCTCCTCCTGAGGATTACTCTTTTGGGGAAACTTTGCACACCATGAGGGAGCATTTCCACTGGGAGGGCCAGGATTATTCAGAGTCCAAGAAAAGGCTCAAAGATTTTCTTTTATTGCTTCAGCACAGGCCCCTTGCTATTCTGCCAATGTTGGATATTGTGGACGATGTGTTCTCTGAATCCAGTTTAAATCCAGATTCTCTATCCCCTGCTCCAGTCAAGCCAGATAGGCACTACAGAGTCCCTGACTCACACAAATTTCTTTATAGAAACCCTGCTGCTGACCCAGAAACTATTTCCCAGGGTCCTAAAGGGGTAAAAGCTTCCACAGCTAAAAATCCAGTTCCCTTGGACTGGGATTCCAGAGCATTAGACAGATGGGGGAAGAAAGTTTACAGCTCTGCAACTTTAGCAGTGAGGGCTTTAAACTGCCAGTTTCACATGCTTAAATATCAACAATATTTACTGTCTCAGTTAAAACAGAAAATGAGTACAAGTACAGAACATCCTGATTATAAGGAAATGCAGGATTTATTGTATGCAGCTGAACAAGTGAGAAAACATACTTTGCAATGTGGTTTTGATTCATTAGAGGCTTCTTGTAGAGCAGCAGTTACAGGATCTGTGATTCGAAGGCATGCTTGGTTAAAGGAACAAACCTTACCAGATCATGTTAAGGTGAAATTATTAGATGCTCCTTTACAGCAAGATATTTTATTTGGTGTTAAAGCAGAGGAGGTATTAAAGAAAATGGAGGATAAGGCAAAATCTATGCAAACAGTAAAGGATTTCTTACAGATACAGCCTCCAAGATTTAGCAGAAATTGGCCTACTAAAAATTGGTCCTTTCTGGTGTCAGACAGGCCACAAAGAGGCAGATACAGATGCCCAAGAGGCAGATCTCAGCCACAAGGATCTTACAGACCATGACAGTGGGGTGCTTCAACACCCAAAGGAGGTGAGGACAAGTCACAACCTTACAGGAAACAATCTCAATGACTTTCCCCTTCCAATGCCAAACTCTACCCTGTTGGCAGCTCCCTTAGGGGAGAAACTAGCACTTTTTTCACAAAACTGGCAAACAATCACCCAGGACAAATGGGAGCTGAATATTGTGTCTCAAGGTTACAGGTTCCACTTTCATACTTTACCAAGACTAAAAGGAATGCCAGACCTGCCACAAAATCAATGGGCAGAGGCACAAAAACAAATTACAGCCCTCATGGACATGATTGTTATACAAAATGTACCACAGTAGGAACAAGGACAAGGTTTGTACTCAAGACTCTTCCTGGTCCCCAGAAAGGACAAAGCCTGGAGACCCATTCTAGACCTTTCCACTCTAAATACTTACCTGGATGTTCCGAAATTCAAAATGTTGACACTACAGCAGCTCCTTCCCATGCTGGGCAAGAAAGCTTGGCTTGTTACTTTGGACCTCAAAGAGGCATACCTGCATGTCCCTATCAGACAAAATTGCAGAAGATACCTCAGATTCAAAGCTGGTTCAATGCACTACCAATTCTTTGCACTGTTCTTTGGCTTATCTACTGTGCCCAGGGTCTTCAGAATGTGCCTGGCACCAGTAATTGCATTTTGTAGACAAAAAGGAATTCAAATATATCCATACCTGGATGACTGCCTGATACAAGCAGAGAGCAAGGACATTCTTCTAAAGCATCTGGCGTTTGTAAAACAGTTATTAAATTGCCTAGGGTACACAGTAAACGAAAATAAATCAAAACTAGTGCCCTCACAAGAGATAATATTCCTGGGTGCCAGCTTAAATACAACGGCCCGGATGGCTTATCTCATGCCAGACAAACAAGGACAACTGACTTGATGGCAACAAAGTCCCAACTCCCTGCAAGAAAACTTCTGCAGGCCTTGGGATTCATGGCATCCTACATACTTCTAATTCCATATGCCAGACTGCATATGAGGAAATTACAATGGTACCTAAAAAGTGTTTGGACTCAACACTCTCACAGCTTGGAAATGGTAATACCACTAATTCCCTGCCTGCAACAGGAGTTTCGATGGTGGGCACAGGCATGTCACCTCAACAAGGTTCAGCCTTTCACTCTACCCACAGCCAGGTAGACTCTAACAACAGATGCTTCGGATTACGCCTGGGGAGCACACATGGCAGGAAAATGTATTCAGGGCAAATGGACCACAAACCAAATGCATCTACACATCAATCAAAAAGAGATGTTGACTGTACAAAATGCCCTAACAACTTTCAAGGACCTTCTGCAACCAGGACAATTATTACTAAAGACAGACAACACCATGGTAATGTGGTACATAAACAAGCAAGGGGGCACTCATTCTTACCCCCTATGCAGGCAAGCCATGACCTTGTGGAACACAGCTCAAACATATCAAGTTCATCTGCAAGCACAATTCCTGCCAGGAAAGAAAAATACTCTGGCAGACAACCTAAGCAGAAACATCATGGATCCTCATGAGTGGAAATTAAATCCATACGTTTTCAGCATGATAATACAAAAATGGGGGTGCCCGGACATAGATCTCTTTGCCTCCCCACTGAACTGCCAACTACAAAAATTCTGTACAAGGACTTATCACACACAAGCATGGAAAGTGGATGCTCTTTCGTTCAGCCGGAAAGGCCTACACGTTTATGCCTTCCCTCCTCTGCTTCTCCTCTCGAAGGTTCTCCTAAAAGCCAGACAAGAAAAACCACAGATGATTTTGATAGTTCTAGACTGGCCACGCCAACATTGGTACCCAATCTTAAAGAACTTAGCTCAAAGCCCACCTTGGATTTTACCAATTCCATACCTTCTGATTCAACAAAACAATCAGATCCTACACAGCCAGCTCAAAACCTTATCCCTGGCTGCATGGCAGATTTATTAGCCAAACAGGCAACACCTCTCTCTAAAGCTGTTATGGAAGTCATTTTGGAGGCCAGGAGGCCTAGCACCAGGAAATCTTATTCAGAAAAGTGGAAGAGATTCTGTGCCTGGAACCAGGCTCAAAGCCTTGACCCTCTTGTCCCTAACATACCTCAGATTCTACAATACTTAACTGAGATGCTGGACAAAGCTCTATCCTTCTCATCCATTAAGATCCACGCTTCTGCCATCTCAGCTCATTACAACACAGATCTTCCTATTTTCTCTCATCCATTGCTAAAGCAGTACCTCAGAGGGGCTAAAAACATAAGACCACCCAGGAGAGCACCAACACCAACTTGGGACCTCAATTTTGTCTTGGAAAAACTCACTTTACCTCCTTTTGAGCCAGCCAATACAGCGGAGATAAAATATATATCATGGAAAACTGCCCTGCTACTGGCAATAACCTCAGCACGAAGAGTCTCAGAACTACAGGCACTAATGGCAGTGGAGCCCTTCATAATTTTTCACCAAGACAGGGTTTCCTTAAGAACAAACCCTTCATTTTTGCCTAAGGTGGTATCCAGTGTGGCTCTTAACCAAACTATTCACTTGCCAACTTTTTATCCAAACCCCCAGAATAAAGGGGAGAGAATTCTGCATTCCTTGGACATACACAGACAATTACGCTTCTACTTGGACAAAACAAAAGCTTTCAGGAAAACTGAGCAATTGTTAGTATCCTATGCTGCAAGATCACAGGGAAAGGCTATTTCAAAGCAGACCATTTCAAAGTGGATAGGACACTGTATACGGTTCTGCTACACACACCATGGGAAGCCTGTACCATCTAACATTAGATCACATTCCACCAGGACTACTGCAACTTCTACTGCCTATCTCAGAGGAGTGCCTACCATTGACATTTTGGAAGCTGCAACTTGGAGTTCAGTGCACACCTTTACCAAGCATTATCACTTGCCTCTTTACTCCAGATCCAGAGCTGGCTTTGCCACTGCAGTGCTGGAGGGCCTCATAGCCACACCAAATCCTCTCTAGAACCAGCCACCCTGCCTCAGTTTTGGGATTCTTCCCAAGTGTAATGACTGCAGCAGTGAAACACGATGAACATTGTACAGTTTTGTACCTACCATAAATGTAGATATTCGAGTGTCTTCACTGCTGCAGTCCTGGTTACCCACCCGCCTTCCCCTCTTTCTTAGCTGGGTCTTATCTATAACTATGTACACTATACTTTCTATGTGGTGTATTTGCTGGCTACTACAGGTTATGTTTTCTACCTTATGTATGTTTTGTAAGCAATATGTATTGCCTATCCTTTCGGGGGCACCTGACATCTGGGGCAAGAAAAACTGAAGAAAATGGCATCGGCTGCATCTTATATACCCCTGGCGCACTGACATCAGGGAAGAAGCGACAGCAACCGACGCCGGACCAAGACTTTGGAACTCTGGCCAACTGCAGGACCGCCTGACGGCAGGATAATCCAAGTGTAATGACTGCAGCATTGAAGACACTCGAACATCTACATTTATGGTAGGTACAAAACTGTACTGTTTGCAGGTTAGTGACTGCCTTCCCTATCAGGTATTGATATCAGAGTACAGCCAATCCCTATCAGGTATTGATATCAGAGTACAGCTGAAGAGAAAGGGATAAGGTAATAATAAATGAAAGACCTGTACTGGTTTAGTGTTTATCTGAATTGAGAACAGAAGCTGCTGCTATAAAAGGGATAATTTGTAGAACATAAGATAAATATAGGACTCAATTAGAAGAAGTCAGAAAAGATTGGGAAGAGAAATTAGATATTCAGTTTGCAAAGAAACAACAGGAGGACATATGTAAGGCTGCCAAATATGCAACAAAATCGAGAAGATTTAGGATTTGTGCCTGGGAGTATTTGTATAGATACTGTTATACCCCAAGAAGACTCCAAAGAATGTTTCCTCAGGTACATGGCAAATTTTGGAGGTGTGATTGGAAGCAAAAGGTAACTGGGAACATCTGTTTTGGGAGTGTAATGAGTTGGCAGACTTTACAAATTCCTTACAAAGTACTCCATCAGGAATCCCGGGCAAGCAAAGGAATGTAACGAAGGGAATGACTTGTCTGAGCTGGGATTCAGGGTCTGAATCGCCTAGACATAAGAAGGCCTGTTAAGTTTTATTTGGTGGCTGCTAAAAAAACAATTACTAGAAAATGGAAATCAAAATCTAAACCAACTATATTTGAAGTGGTGAATGTTGTAACAGAGATAAAGGAATGGGAAGTGGGTATTTAGAAATGGGTATGCGTAAATTATTTTATTTTTTATTTTATTTTTATTTATTTTACATTTGTTGAGCGGGCTAGTCTAGCTGGATATATTTCCATTTCCAGTAGAGGCCCGGGGAGACAAGCTCCAAACATTAATAGTTAGATCATTACTAAAATACAGCAACAAGGATGGTAAACAAAGTTGAAACATCGTAAATGAAAGCAGTTCACATAAGTATACAAAAATCAGTAATAATATTAAAAAAGTGATCAAAAAAGATATTTACACTAGTATAGAAATCATTAAGAATGGTGAGATGAATTCTATTACTCAAAAATTACATAAATTACATAAAAAAATGGAAATTGCAAGAACAATATATGCAGAAAAATGTTTTTGAGGAGGAACGAGGATAATGAGAAGAGAGATTGAATAATTCACGTAACGCTGCTCACGTTATACGATATATAACGATATATGGGAATTACAATGTTTGTAAATGTCAACTTAATATGTTTGATTATTTTTATATAAATGCAAGTTTGTCTGTGTCACAAGTGATAATTCAATAAAGGTGTTTAGAAATAACACATGCATATAAATTACTGAAATGGTCACCACTATAAATACCTGAGCATGCAGCTAGCACTGCTCCATATTGTATATACCGCTACATCCATTTCACTGTATGAAGCATGACACTCCATTTTCTCAGTGGTAGCTACTACTGGGACAGGGTGTGTATACTGCATCAGCTATGTTACTGAAATGAACACAACAGGCAAAAAGTCCAGCAGTAACTAATGTCGAGGCATTTCTGCATGTACTGCACAGCTGTGTCACCACATAACCATCATGGCGTTCCTTAATCTGAGTATTGACTAGTGCTGGGGCAACACTGTATGTACTGCACAGCCTTGTCACTGTAACTAGGATGCCATTCCATATTCTGAGCAGTGACTAGTGCTGGGGAAGCACTGCATGTACTGCACAGACTTTTCACTGTAACTAAGATGACATTCCATATTCTGAGCAGTGACTAGTGCTGGGGAAGCACTGTATGTACTGCACAGCCTTGTCACTGTAACTAGGATGCCATTCCATATTCTGAGCAGTGACTAGTGCTGTAGCAGCACTGTATGTACTGCACAGCCTTGTCACTGAAACTAGGATGACATTCCATATTCTGAGCAGTGACTAGTGCTGGGGAAGCACTGCATGTACTGCACAGACTTCTCACTGTAACTAAGATGACATTCCATATTCTGAGCAGTGACTAGTGCTGTAGCAGCACTGCATGTATTGCACAGCCTTGTCACTGAAACTAGGATGACATTCCATATTCTGAGCAGTGACTAGTGCTAGGGAAGCACTGCATGTACTGCACAGACTTCTCACTGTAACTAAGATGACATTCCATATTCTGAGCAGTGACTAGTGCTGTAGCAGCACTGCATGTACTGCACAGCCTTGTCACTGAAACTAGGATGACATTCCATATTCTAAGCAGTGACTAGTGCTGCAGCAGCACTGCATGTACTGCACAGCCTTGTCAGTGTAACAAGGATGACATTCCATATTCTGAGCAGTGACTAGTGCTGGGGCAGCACTGCATGTACTGCACAGCCTTGTCACTGTAATGAGGATGACAGTCCATATTCTGACCAGTGACTAGTGTTGGGACAACACTGCATATACTGCAAAGCCACATCACTGTAACTAGGATGGCATCCTGTAATCTGAGTGGTGATTACTGTTGGAGCAGCACTGCATGCACACACAGCCATGTTACTGCAACCAGCATGGCATTCTGTAATCTGAGCTGTGACTAATGCTGCAGCAGTGCTGTCTGCATTACACAGCCAACAAAGAACTCTGCAATGCTTTTCCAGTGGTTCAATTACATCCAGAGCCATCCAAGATATGGTAAGAATATGTTCTTGATTAACTGCCTGTGCACTTGCTTTATACAGTGATCACTACTATTTTTGAGCATTTTAAAACATTTAATTAATTTTGTAGCAAGAATAGACATTTCTGTGTTTGTTAGCTTTTCTAGTTTGAGTGCCTCAAAATCTCTTTGCAGAAGAGTGAATTAGCCAGGGCTTAGTTGTTTGGTAGTTGTTTTATTTAATCTGCACTTCAGAGCTACTTTTGTTGTGCTTTTACATTAGGAAATTCCAAGATCAGACATTATGTGGCAGAAGGTATTTGCCTGGGATCTCTGAGTTGGGAAGCACTGGAGGATGCACAAAGTGTGGAGGTTTATTTAATAGAGGGCATATGAGTCAGTTTACAATCTTTTTTTCTCTACTATAAATCAGGCTACTTGCAAAGCTTTTTGCTAATTTACAGAGAACTCTGTGATGCTTTTCCAGTGTTTCAACTGCATCCAGAGCCATTCAAGCTAACTTAATATTTTCTTGATTAACTGCACTTGAACTTGCTTTATACAGTAATCACTACTGTTTTTAAGCATTTTTAAAATCATTTATGTAATTCTGTTGCAAAAATAGTCATGTCTCTGTTTGTTGGCTTTTGTAGTCTATGTGCCTCCAAATCTCTTTGCAGAAAGGTGAATTAACCAGGGACATAGTTGTTTGGTAGTTGCTTGTTGTTTAATCAGCATTTGAGAGCTGCTTTTGTTGTGCTTTTACATTAAGAAATTCTGTGATCAGACATCTTGTGGCAGGAGGTGTTTACCTGGGGTCTCTGCGTTGAGGAATACTGCAGGAAGTTCATAGTGTGGTTATTTTATTTGAGTAGTGGGCATAGGAGTCAGTTTTTAAGCTTTTTTTCTATGAGCAGACCTGCCTACTGGGCCATGACAGTTAGTAGTGCCCTGTACAGTAGCAAATGTCTAGACAGTAAAATTTACCAATAAAGTTAGGATTATGTCCAAAAACTGTTAAACGGTGTGACATTGTGCAGAAATAAGGGCAGTGCAGTGGTGCAGTGGTTAGCATTGTTGTCTTATAGCAAGATGTTCTTTCGTTTGATTCTCAGCTGGGGTGCCTTCTGTGTGGAGTCTGCATCTCCTCCCTGCATTCACATGGGTTCCTGCCTGGTGCTCCGGTTTCCTCCCACATTCCAAAGACATGCATCTACAGCATTTCTTACTGGGCCTTCGCTGAAAATGGGTTCTGTTCCAGTCAGACTTTCCCAGTAAACAAATGTTAAATAAATAAATAAATAAATAAAGTGCATACAACATGTAGAACACAATTCCAAACAAACTGATAAAAAGTAAAGAAGCCAAAAATGAATCCAACTGTTTATTTTAGCGCTTTCTTTTCGTCTGTGAGAAACTTCATCAGAAAATGGAAAACAGTGCATATTACCCAGCTTAAATACTCCCCCTAATTAACAATTTAAAGTGCTACATGCATTTTAAATACATTTTTAAAAAAACACAGACTATGAATTTTCCACCTCCATCCAATAATACAATAATAAATGACACCTGACTTAGTGCCATGTGCTGCTCCCTCTTACACCTGACTTAGTGAAATGTGCTGTTCCCTCTTACACCTGACTTAGTGCCATGTGCTGCTCAATCTTACACCTTATTGCCATGTGTTGTTCCCTCTTACACCCGACTAAGTGCCATGTGCTGCTCCATCTTACACCCAACTTAGTGCCATGTTCTGTTCCCTCTTACACCCAACTTAGTGCCATGTGCTGCTCCCTCTTACACCTGACTTAGTGCCATGTGCTGCTCCATCTTACACCCGACTTAGTGCCATGTGCTGCTCCCTCTTAGACCTGACTTAGTGCCATGTGCTGCTCCCTCTTACACCTGACTTAGTGCCATGTGCTGCTCCATCTTACACCCGACTTAGTGCCATGTGCTGCTCCCTCTTAGACCTGACAGTGCCATGTGCTGTTCCCTCTTATACCTGACTTAGTGCCATGTGCTGCTCAATCTTACACCCGACTTAGTGCCATGTTCTGTTCCCTCTTACACCCAACTTAGTGCCATGTGCTGTTCCCTCTTACACCTGATTTAGTGCCATGTGCTGTTCCCTCTTACACCTGACAGTGCCATGTGCTGTTCCCTCTTACACCTGATTTAGTGCCATGTGCTGTTCCCTCTTATACCTGATTTAGTGCCATGTGCTGCTCCCTCTTACACCTGACAGTGCCATGTGCTGTTCCCTCTTACACCTGATTTAGTGCCATGTGCTGCTCCCTCTTACACCTGACAGTGCCATGTGCTGCTCCCTCTTACACCTGACAGTGCCATGTGCTGCTCCCTCTTACACCTGATTTAGTGCCATGTGCTGTTCCCTATTACACCTGACAGTGCCATGTGCAGCTCCCTCTTACACCTGACAGTGCCATGTGCTGTTCCCTCTTACACCTGACTTAGTGCCATGTGCTGTTCCCTATTACACCTGATTTAGTGCCATGTGCTGCTCCCTCTTACACCTGATTTAGTGCCATGTGCTGCTCCCTCTTACACCTGATTTAGTGCCATGTGCTGTTCCCTCTTATACCTGATTTAGTGCCATGTGCTGCTCCCTCTTACACCTGACTTAGTGCCATGTGCTGTTCCCTCTTACACCTGACTTAGTGCCATGTGCTGCTCCCTCTTACACCTGATTTAGTGCCATGTGCTGCTCCCTCTTACACCTGACTTAGTGCCATGTGCTGTTCCCTCTTACACCTGACAGCGCCATGTGCTGTTCCCTCTTACACCTGATTTAGTGCCATGTGCTGCTCCCTCTTACACCCGACTAAGTGCCATGTGCTGCTCCATCTTACACCCAACTTAGTGCCATGTTCTGTTCCCTCTTACACCCAACTTAGTGCCATGTGCTGCTCCCTCTTACACCTGACTTAGTGCCATGTGCTGCTCCATCTTACACCCGACTTAGTGCCATGTGCTGCTCCCTCTTACACCTGACTTAGTGCCATGTGCTGCTCCATCTTACACCCGACTTAGTGCCATGTGCTGCTCCCTCTTAGACCTGACAGTGCCATGTGCTGTTCCCTCTTATACCTGACTTAGTGCCATGTGCTGCTCCCTCTTACATCTGACTTAGTGCCATGTGCTGTTCCCTCTTACACCTGACTTAGTGCCATGTGCTGCTCCCTCTTACACCCGATTTAGTGCCATGTGCTGCTCCCTCTTACACCTGATTTAGTGCCATGTGCGGCTCCCTCTTACACCTGACTTAGTGCCATGTGCTGTTCCCTCTTACACCTGACTTAGTGCCATGTGCTGCTCCCTCTTACACCTGACAGTGCCATGTGCTGCTCCCTCTTACACCTGACAGTGCCATGTGCTGCTCTCTCTTACACCTGACTTAGTGCCATGTGCTGTTCCCTCTTACACCTGACTTAGTGCCATGTGCTGCTCCCTCTTACACCTGATTTAGTGCCATGTGCTGCTCCCTCTTAAACCTGACAGTGCCATGTGCTGCTCCCTCTTACACCTGACTTAGTGCCATGTGCTGCTCCCTCTTACACCTGATTTAGTGCCATGTGCTGCTCCCTCTTAAACCTGACAGTGCCATGTGCTGCTCCCTCTTACACCTGACAGTGCCATGTGCTGCTCCCTCTTACACCTGACTTAGTGCCATGTGCTGCTCCCTCTTACACCTGACTTAGTGCCATGTGCTGCTCCCTCTTACACCTGACTTAGTGCCATGTGCTGCTCCATCTTACACCCGACTTAGTGCCATGTGCTGCTCCCTCTTAGACCTGACAGTGCCATGTGCTGTTCCCTCTTATACCTGACTTAGTGCCATGTGCTGCTCCCTCTTACACCTGACTTAGTGCCATGTGCTGCTCCATCTTACACCCGACTTAGTGCCATGTGCTGCTCCATCTTACACCCGACTTAGTGCCATGTGCTGTTCCCTCTTACACCTGACTTAGTGCCATGTGCTGCTCCCTCTTAGACCTGACAGTGCAATGTGCTGTTCCCTCTTACACCTGATTTAGTGCCATGTGCTGCTCCCTCTTACACCTGACAGTGCCATGTGCTGTTCCCTCTTACACCTGATTTAGTGCCATGTGCTGCTCCCTCTTACACCTGACAGTGCCATGTGCTGCTCCCTCTTACACCTGATTTAGTGCCATGTGCTGTTCCATATTACACCCGACAGTGCCATGTGCAGCTCCCTCTTACACCTGACAGTGCCATGTGCTGCTCCCTCTTACACCTGATTTAGTGCCATGTGCTGCTCCCCCTTACACCTGACAGTGCCATGTGCTGCTCCCTCTTACACCTGATTTAGTGCTATGTGCTGTTCCCTATTACACCTGACAGTGCCATGAGCAGCTCCCTCTTACACCTGACAGTGCCATGTGCTGTTCCCTCTTACACCTGACTTAGTGCCATGTGCTGTTCCCTATTACACCTGATTTAGTGCCATGTGCTGCTCCCTCTTACACCTGATTTAGTGCCATGTGCTGCTCCCTCTTACACCTGATTTAGTGCCATGTGCTGTTCCCTCTTATACCTGATTTAGTGTCATGTGCTGTTCCCTCTTACACTTGACTTAGTGCCATGTGCTGTTCCCTCTTACACCTGACTTAGTGCCATGTGCTGCTCCCTCTTACACCCGATTTAGTGCCATGTGCTGCTCCCTCTTACACCTGATTTAGTGCCATGTGCGGCTCCCTCTTACACCTGACTTAGTGCCATGTGCTGTTCCCTCTTACACCTGACTTAGTGCCATGTGCTGCTCCCTCTTACACCTGATTTAGTGCCATGTGCTGCTCCCTCTTACACCTGACTTAGTGCCATGTGCTGTTCCCTCTTACACCTGACAGTGCCATGTGCTGTTCCCTCTTACACCTGATTTAGTGCCATGTGCTGCTCCCTCTTACACCTGACTTAGTGCCATGTGCTGCTCCCTCTTACACCTGACAGTGCCATGTGCTGTTCCCTCTTATACCTGATTTAGTGCCATGTGCTGCTCCCTCTTACACCTGACAGTGCCATGTGCTGTTCCCTCTTACACCTGATTTAGTGCCATGTGCTGCTCCCTCTTACACCTGACTTAGTGCAGTATATATCTGGTATAACAGGAAGGAAGGCTGACTGGGTAAGTCAGAAGCTCAAAGTATCCACCACATATATTATAATGATGTTTGGACCCCTGCTAAGTTTCTAATATACTTACTACCGATTCAAACTTTACAGAATTCTGCAGCTCAGAGGGTTGCATGTACTCGAGCTCACATTTATACATGCACATCCAGGCCTTTATTTAATGTAGTTAGTTATTTGTTTGTTTGTTTGTTAACTGGGTAAACAAAGCAGTCATCAGACCCTTTTCCTCAATGACCTGGACCAGAGAGGCAAAGACAATACATGTATATGGACACTTTGTAGAATAGCCAACACAGGAGGTGGACATAGGTGGACACTGGTGTACACAGAGAAAATGTGTGCATACCCGGGGAGAATATACAACCTTGATGATGCAGAGATCTTACTGCAGTGCTGCGTGTACTATGCTGCAATAAACATGCAGTTTATTTAGTTGAATTATTTATGGCTTCTCCTAACTGCTGAGGTCAACTTCTAGAAATGCATTCAATAATCACCACTGTATTTGTTGTTTTCTGTGCAGCAAAGTCTCATAACTGACTCCAGAGGACATCCAATGAAGTGCGGGTATTTTTTTTCTTTTTCTCTTCTTAGTGCTACCCTCACCAACACCCAGCATGCAGTAATGTAAAAGTGGCAAGTACGCATATACCCTATTGTAGAAATCTGTATGCACAGCCATAACAATTCCTTGGTCGTTGGAAGTCCCTCTCCATTCAGCCATGAACAGACAGCTGCTAGGAATTACAAACTCCCCAAAAAACTCCCTTTCAGAGGAGAGTTAGGTAGAAGTTGCCAGATTCTCCCCATGTCCTGTGCTGGACCTCCCATATCTGAGTCGTAATTACACTGAGATTCAGAATGACACAAGCAGAAGTGAATTTTCATGGCGGTCTTAGTCAGTAACATGCACCCAATCTTTAATGTAAGTAAGCTGAGTCCATTGGTCAAAACCACGTCATTCTTAGTCACATGATGCATCCATTCCATAATGCAAGTAAGCTGTCTGAGTCCATGATCAAAACCACATGTCCTTAATCACATGATGCACCCATTCCATAACGGAAGTAAGCTGAGTCCATTGGTCAAAACCACATGTCTTTCTTAGTCACATGATGCACCCATTCCATAATGGAAGTAAGCTGAGTCCATTGGTCAAAACCACATGTCCTTCTTAGTCACATGGTGCACCCATTCCATAATGGAAGTAAGCTGTCTGAGTCCATTTGTCAAAACCACATGTCCTTCTTAGTCACATGATGCACCCATTCCATAATGGAAGTAAGCTGTCCGAGTCCAGTGGCCAAAACCACATATCCTTCTTAGTCACATGATGCACCCATTCCATAATGGAAGTAAGCTGTCTGAGTCCAGTGGTCAAAACCACATGTCCTTCTTAGTCACATGACACATCCATTCCATAATCGAAGTAAGCTGAGTCCATTGGTCAAAACCATATGTCCTTTGCACCCCCTGACTTTCACCTCACCACTCCCACAGCCATAACAAAATGTATGACTGTCACACTTCATTTCATTCATATAAACTAAGAATATAAACTAAACTAATTCACTTGCTAATTATCTGTGTATTTTTTGTTCATTGCAGAACTGTAACAAGCCCATAGCATTTGCACCATATTTTCAGGTAAACTGGTATGTGATCTGAATGAACCCTCTTTTTCTTCTTCCATACGTCTATCCATCCACCTACAAGTCCTTTCCCTATTTTTTTACATGGGCTCAGGGTATCACTTCAACAGTGACAATCATCTAAAAAAGTCTAAAATCATGGTGCAGTAACTATTCATCTAAATAACACAAAGTAACCTTTATGTTGTGCTGCTATGTACTTCAAGCACATTCAGACATTCATAGAAAAAGGTCTGTATAGTACTGTATGGCACTCTAAAGGTCTGTATAGTACTATATAGTACCTTAAAGGTCTGTATAGTACTATATAGTACCCTAAAGGTCTGTATAGTTCTATATAGAACCCTAAAGATCTGTATAGTACTCTATTGCACCCTAAAGGTCTGTATAGTACTATATAGTACCTTAAAGGTCTGTATAGTACTATATAGTACCTTAAAGGTCTGTATAGTACTATATAGTACCCTAAAGGTCTGTATAGTACTGTATGGTACCCTAAAGGTCTGTATAGTACTGTATAGTACCCTAAAGGTCACACACACCTAAATTCGCGGAGGCTCTCAGTACAAATCTGCCCAAACAACAGAGATCTCCAAAGCAGAAATGCAAGCAACCTCCACCCCCCAACACAACCTAAATGACACATAGCCCACATACTCAGTGTGCCACTCAACCACAGCCCATAAGGCATAACGTACCCAACACTCTAGTCATAGGTGACTCTATAGTCAGGCACACTGATGTTCCACTCACCAGGCTAAACAAGGAAAAAGTTACTGTCAGCTGCCTGTCAGGTGCCAGGATCCGCCACATAACACATGCACTCAGGTCACTCCACAACAAGTACAAATATGACTCTGTCATTGTCCATGTTGGTGTGAATGACCTGAGATGTACCTCCCTGGACTACATGAAAAGAGACATGGAAGAGCTCTCCGATCTCGTAGCCCAGGCTGGTTTGACCCTAGCCCTGAGTAGCATCCTGCCATCACCCAGAATTACACCACAGTACAAGGACAAAATGATTGACTTTAACAATTGGCTAAGCTTCTGGTGTCATTCTAAGGGAATCCAGTATCTGTCTGCCTGGGATAACATGATCGACAGACCACACTGCTTTGCCAGAGATGGCCTGCACCTGTCACCCTTGAGATTCCGGATACTGGCAAAGGCTATAGTGCCTTTTTTAGGCAAGGTTCAAATGACAAATTCACCACCGTAACAGGTACAAGCAAGCAAAATCTGAGGGTAATGCTACTCAATGCTAGAAAACCTCAAAATGCACTCACTCAAGGCACTCCTTAAAATGGAGAACATTGACATCTGTGCAGTGACGGAGACCTGGTTCAAAGCTCCAGAGAGCACCCCTGAATTACCAGGCTATAATTCATACCACACCTTTCGGCCACCAAACCCAGACCGAAACACTAAAGGGGGAGGCGTGTCCATATTCATTAAGGATATCCACACCTCCAAGCTAGTTGCTCAGCATAACGCATCCGAGATTATCCAAGTTCAACTAACTCTGAGCAAATCCGCAATACAGATTGTAGCTTGCTACAGACCCCCCACCATGCCCCAGGATTCCCACTCCTCTTTTCTTGATACACTGGAAAATATTAAGGTACAACCCAACACTCTAATAATGGGTGATTTCAACTACCCTACCATTAACTGGGAAAACTACTCATGTACCAACTCTTTTGCTCAACGTTTTCTGGAAATCATCAATTCCAATGCCTTGGATCAACTTATCCACACCCCCACCAGGGGCAACAATATCCTAGACCTGGTCATCACCAACATGGGTGACCGGTGTTCCACACCAGAGGTCAGCTCCTCGTTGGTCAGATCCGACCACAAGCTAATCACCCTAGACATCCACATCCCGCTCCCACCCCCCATTAGGAAAGCAACCGTAAAAAGTTTCTCCAAAACCAACTTCACGCTTCTTAAAACAGAAGTGGCAAACTTCACGACACCCATGCAGATGGGCAATAGAGGTACGACTGCTGAATCCTACACAAATGCACTTTATAAGCACTTACACAAGTGCATGGATCATGCTATCCCTAACAGAATCAAGATGCTATCTTCCTAAAAGGTGGTCTTCTGCCATAAACAAACTCTAAAACAGAAGAAAGAAACTGTTGCAAAAAAGAGTAAAATCCCACGATTGGAGGAACTCCCTGGTCAGCCTCAGTAAGAAGCTGAGATCCCTCATAAAATCCTCTAAAGCTAGTTATGAAAACAAAATTGCCACTGATTCTAAAGACAACCACAAAGCATTCTATAGCTATGTCAAAAATCTCATAGGCAACACTCAGATCTGCTCTGAGTTACAGCACAATGACACTAAATATACAAAACCAACTGATATTGCCAATATCCTGGCAGATAGGTTCAGTGCTAACTTTAGCCCCCTCTCACCCCCTAAAGGGCCCATCTTTATACTGGAAGAATGCAAAGTTCCTGTAATCACGGCTGCACAGGTAAAAACCTCACTCTCCAAAGCCAAGAACACAGCATCTATGGGACCTGACAACATCCCAGGCTGCCTTCTACATGAACTACAGAATGAACTGGCACCCCACCTAAGTACCATGTTCAATCATAGCCTCACCTCAGGCTTTGTGCCCATTGAATGGCGCACCGTGACAGTTATCCCACTCCACAAAGGGGGGGCCACAAGAGACCCCGGGAACTACTGCCCCATTAGCCTGATGAGCCTTGTTTGCAAGGCCATGGAATGTATCATCATGGAACTCATAAACAAAGACATTGGAGGTCTCCAAACTCTGGACCCCACACAGTTTGGGTTTGTAAAAGGCAGATCATGTCTCCTAAACCTGATAGACTTCTTTGAAGTAGTCACCAAAGCCATAGATGAGGGTAAGGTGGTTCACACAGCCTATCTAGATCTTGCCAAGGCATTCAACACCATCCCCCACTCTGGAATTATAGATAAACTCACTAAACTAGGTATAAATCCCTATGTCACAAGATGGGTTGCCAACTGGCTTACTGAAAGAACCCACACCATGAATGTAGCAGACTCCAAATCAGACTTCAGACCAGTGACAAGTGGGGTACCACAGGGTTCAGTCCTGGGTCCTCTCCTGTTTGATATCTACTTCTCTGAAGTACAGGCTAACACAGAAGGTCTTCGGCTAACTAAATCTGCAGATGACTGCAAACTAGGAGCCATAATCGAAACTCCTAATGATGTGGACATCCTACAAAAGGGCTTCACTGAGACAGATGCCTGGTGTCAAAGACATGGTCTCAGGCTCAATGCCAAAAAGTGCATTGTCATCCCCTTTGGTAAGAGACCTTAGGACACAGGTGGACAGTAGTCTCTCCTTTGATAATCACATCGCCACAGTGGTCAGGAAATCCTTCTACATGGCACACCTCATCACAAAAGGTTTCTCATCCAGAAAAAAAGAGGTCATTGTTCCCCTCTACTCATCACTCATTAGACCCATTATAGAGTACAACACCCCTTTTGGTATGTACCTCACAAGACATCTACAACAACTGGAAAGGCTGCAAAAATACTTCACAAAGAGGATTACTGGCCTCAAACAGATGCCTTACGAAGACCGTCTCAAAAAACTCCAGCTTTACTCTGTCACATATCGCCTACTCAGAGGCGATCTCTGCCTAGCATACAAAGCTATGTCAAACCCAGAGCTGTTGGACATGCTCCACTTAAAGAAATCCCAATCCCTCCCAGCTACATGCTCTAAGGACCTAAACCTTGTCACCACAATAAACAGAACATGCTGGAGGGATAGATTCCTGTCCCAGAGACTTCCCATACTCTG
>NC_056732.1:11975875-12065875 GCF_019279795.1 Protopterus annectens | reverse complement strand
AGTGACTTTCATCTCAAACTCATTTGGTCTAAACTGAAAATATCCAGGCATTTGATCTGAGATGTATTTAGTCTAAAAAATATTTACTCTAATTACATTTAATAGAAAAGTGTGGGTGGCCACAGTGGTGTAGCGGTTAGCGTTGTCACCTCATAGCAACAGGCTGTCAGGTTTGATCCTCGGCTGGGGTGCCTTCTGTGTGGAGTCTGCATGTCCTCCCTGTGGACACGTGGGTTTCCTCCCGGTGTTCTGGTTTCATCCCAAAGACATGCTGTAGGTGGTTTGGACACTATAAGTTGGCCATAGGTGTGAGTGCGTGCATGTGTGTGCCTTCTGTGGAAGGTTGGGAGCTGGGCTGGCAATAACTCAACACCATAAAAATTCCACTGCCAATCATGAGCAGACAGGTAATATGCTGTGCCAACCCCTAACTGGGAAAAGCCGAAAGATGAAGACATTTAATAGAAAAGTGTAGTAGACTATAGAGGATTAATGCTGGTGTGGTTTAGGGCGGTAGGAATACAAGGCATATTAGTCCAGTGTACCATTCGTACCTTGCTAATACCCACCCATTTGTGCAAGTTTGTGCATTAGCACTGATCATACCTCTTAATTGTTCAGATTTTTGCCTCAAAATATCAGTCTGTTCTTCAGGAAATTTGTGGTTTTCTGGCAAATCACTGGGATGACCTGAGAATGAACTCACTAAATAATGACATGCATTTGAGTTTCAGACATGATATCCTTTAGAAAATGCATTTTAACAAAAACTCTGTTATTTTAGCTATACTTTTTTTTAAGTTTGTAAGAGCAGTATTTAAAATGTGTCCCTATATTGAGGCATTTGTCCCCCATTATGTCAGGCTTTGTCAAGATTTCTTGGTCTAAGAGGTTTAGAGATATAGCTGTGATTCACTGTGGGGGGGGGGGGTCTCCTTCCTCTACTGTTGTGCAACAAAGGAGTTAGTCTACTTATATAAGGGAGTGTAGGGGGGGTGAAGCCACCACATGGGTAGGGGGTTTGATGTACTGCCAAAATAAAAGATGTTTCAAAAGAGTATTTGCTGTTTATGAAGTTTTGGATGTAATGTGATTTGACTAAATGTGTTTTAGTTTAATTTTTGTATGCTTTGTGATTAGATGGAAAGTTTCGTAGCAGTTTATATCTCAATGCCCTTTTGTTAGCTCCTGTACTACAATGGTTATGGTATTCCAAATCACAATTATACTAATGTTGCTGAGAAAAGGTCAGCGCTACCATAGCCACAGGAGAATATTCTTCAATAAGAGCATAAGAAATTAAAAACAAACTCATTGTTTCAATATTTACTTGGTGAATGGATGTCTATTTTGGAAATACTTGACTGAATGCATTTTTGTAATGGAAGAAATGATGGATTGACTGTATTGATGCTAAACAAATGCCTGTACACTTTCATGTTGAGTCCAGTCTTTTCAACTTTGAATTAATCTAACATTTTTTATCCCGTTTATAATCCCTTGAGCATGTCTTCTGGTTTTATAGATATGCTTTAGTTTTGATAATTGATTATGCACCTCCCCAGCTGATGAATTTGTCATATCTATAAAAAGCATCATTGCAATCTCCTGACGCAGTGGAAATATCGTTCAGTTTTTCATATAAGTGCACTTGTTCTAGATCTTAAATACTGAAATATTTACTTTAATTTTTCTTTTAATTAAATGTGTAATATTCTTACCTATGTAGACTATCCAGTCATTTGGACTTTGCATGGGGTTGCATTCCAGCTAAAATAGTAATATCAAAGTCACAAGTAATCCGCAACTGCTCATAAATTCTTAAATGAATCTAGTACTTGCAGAGACTCTAGAGTATATCTTGCCAAAACTGCCATCACTTCTACTTAAATGTCTGACACATAGAAAGACTTCATATTTCTGAACATTGTACGTCTTTAATGCGTCTTTTTCATGATCTTTTTCTTGAGAACAAATGTCGACTGCATGTAATCAGACATGCTGAGATTGCATGACAACCGTTTTTAAACAAGTTGGCACAGAGGGATATGGCTGTGAGATGTAGTTCCTGTGGTGCAAGGTTTGATTCCCTCGGCCCTCATATGCCAAGTGTGTGACTCTGAGCAAGTCACGTAACCAGATTACGCTGGAGGGGCACCTCTGAAAAAAGACTGTGCCTAGTGGGCCTAGCTGGTTAGCAAATGGATATTATTATTATTATTATTATTATTATTATTATTATTATTATTATTAATTATTATTATTATTATATGGCTAATTTATATTATACTAAACTGTGTTTGTGTTAATTTCCTATAAAAAAACATGTAGCAAAGGGAATAGTGCAGCAGTCTGTTAATGTAATCGGATAGTATAAGACTAACCTATTTTCTATGTTAAATTTCAAAATAAGAGAAAACAATGCATAGTTTGCATTTAGACAGAATACTTTAGCAGAAATACCGGATTTATTCTTAACAAACAATAAATGAATATCAGTTTCTTACCTTTGCCCACCTTCTAGAATGCCACCCGAAAAAGGAAGGGTCTCTTTTACGTGCTATATGTGTCTACATAGTTGATCACTTGCAATTTTTGACACACAATTAAAATAAACACCAACTCCTGTGGTTAAAACACAAATTTAAATGGTTATGGTGACTGTACTCACTGTATAAAAGTTGCTACGCATTATGGCTTTCTCATTTGTCTTTAATACCTCTCGTGGCATTCTGTTTGATTTGTACCCACCCCTTCCACAGAACTCTTTATGTAGCTTACTTATGTGTCAACTTACACAATGTACCTTTAAAGAAGGCAGTCATTTTGTGTAAGAAATTTGATCTGACTTCTGAAAATTATTTTAGAGTTGGTTATGCAATCATATATTCACTCGCCATTTTAATTAAAAAGAACATGCTCTTATTTCATTCATGGTGTTCCTGTTTTATGAAACTGCAAAATATAATTGCCATTGTGTCTCCTATGTTCTTATCAAAAAGTTGCAAACAGCGAAAAACAGAACGTTACAGTATTCGCTTATCTCCTCACAACTGTGACCCAGTTCAACGCCAATAAAATGAATGGAGCTCCAAAGTGAATTCGCTATCAAAATCTGTTTTAATCCATATAATGTTTAGTGCTTTCACCCACTGGACCGTGGGCTTCCTCAGAACATTCAAACTACAAATAATACAAGTTTAAATACAGCCAAATGTTTCAGCTGCAATTTCTGTCATTATTTATTTATCGGGACTACTAATATTACTGTGAACAATGTTAAAATTAAAATCGGTGGAAATTTTACCTGTAAGTCCAGCTTTGTTGTTTACTTAGCCTTATGCATGTCTTGCTGTGCTTTTTATCTGTGGTGTACCACTATAGAATTGCATCATAGGATTTACGAACACAATTAAGCTATTTCTATACATGACAAAAATAATGCTTTGAGTAAACATTATAGTAAAAATGTATGCAAAGTTGCTTTTAAAATTATTGTTTTAGATCAAGATAATACATTTGATGTCAAGGACAAACTTGACTGGAAAGAGTATTTATGGCAATAAAATTGGATGCTTGTTATCCATCTGTACTTAGTGGCAAAAACATTTTTTTTTAAACATAAGAGAATTAATCATAAATTGATTTACTGATTGAGTTATGGGATACAGGTACACACACGCACACACTCAAATATATATATATATATATATATATATATATATATATATATATATACACACACACACACACACACACACATATATATATATATATATATATATATATATATATATATATATATATATATATATATATATATATAGATATATATATAGATATATATATATATATAGATATATATATATATATATATATACATAAGTTTGTGTTAAATGTCTTCAGAATGATGAAGTCTTAGATATACGATGAAAGCATTTAATGTCTGGATGTGAATAAAGAACTTTTTGGATTTTATTTGTTGGCCATTTTTCGATCATTGCTTTATCATTTTACAGTTTTACTTTTCCACTTTTGTATCAAAAAAAACGTTAAGATGGAAGTAGAGTAAGACATAGCGATGCCGTGATACGGTGTGATAAAATACTGTTTAAGTACAAATGACAGAATGATAGTGATGAATAATTACACAAGACAAAGTTCAAATAGTCTAGTCTGAGGAAAAGGGATGGAGAAGCGATTGCTACTAAAGATGTGGTTACGGTGTGAAATGGGTTGTAACAAAAATAATAAAAAGAAGTGGGGCGAGAAGAATGGCGATGCAGATTTTGCAGATGTGCATCTGTCGATGCGTAATTGCATTAAGGTAAACATAAACTATACTTCAAATAACTCCAGAAGGGATAGATATGCACTTGTAAGAACATTTGCTAGTTAAGTTATTCCAGAGTTAAATTTAGAATGTCAGTTTATGTGAGACTTCACAAGACCTTTAAAGGTCGTCACTCACAGGCAGGTTTTAAAGTTAATGGGTAAAAGACTCCATATGTTTGCTATCTGTAAGCTTTAGCAGGCATCATCAGCATTTTCAGCTGCTGCTAGCATAGTTTGCTGCTACAGCAGATCTGTTTGCTTGGTTGTTTGAAGTCCGTTAAGAGTTCAGCAGTTTTGGTTGTACAGTGCTTTGCAGACCAAAGTTAACTGAGATAGTTGCATGTTGTTTTGTAAAGAAGACCTAGTTTGCCATTTTAGTGGTATGTAAGGGGTATGAAAATCTGTGAAGTTTTGGGGGAGATTTAACTATTTTCTCTTGTATTGCATTTGCATATTTCTCTAGTATATTTCAGTAAAGTGGGGAATAGTATGTCGATGTAACAATGTGAGAAATTATACTCTCAGTGAAAGGGTTAAGTATACTGAAGGCTTTAAACATGTATTTGTTATACAGAGTGCCCCAAATTTTATGAGCTTTTAATATATTGTTTTCAATATGCTTAGTAAGGTTTAATTCTTAAAATAAAATTATGTTGAAATGCTTGATTGATGTTATGAGCCTTGCTGGAGAGTTATCAGAGGCTGAAGTGGTGATTGCAGGAATTGAAGGAATGCAACTAAAGCCATCTAGTAAGCATTTCATTTATGCTGAATTTAGATGTATGTCTGAATGGTTTAACTAGGAATGTGGTGATAAAAATACTGTTTGGAGCTGTAGTTGGACAAGCATTGCATAGGTATTTTCCTGTGCTCTGAGTACAGACTCATCTGCATATTAATATAACCTAGTTGGAGAAAAACCAGTCAGCATTTAGCATATCACTTACATATTGAATAATAATAGCCATACAATGTACCTGTGAGGCAAATCACACTGGTGGAGTACAGCTTGCAAAGGTTACTTACAGAGAGTTATGCCGTGCACATATAAGTGCCATTATTTATTTAGTTCTTGTTCTAGCTTTATTTTTTTCTCTGTTTATTGTTTGTCATTTTTTCTTTTGAAAGACTGATGCAGTACTTCAAACAAGAGATGCTGTGATTCAGAAAGAAAAACAATTACAGACTGTAGATAATGAACATATCGGTTTGTTAATAAAAACAGGCTGGAAACTAGCTGCACTGTTCCTATTGTTATGCTGAATTTAGTATTCATTACATTACTTCATAGCATCATTTACATCATAACATCAATTAATTAATTTTTAACTATGTAGAAAGGCATAGAAGAAGCCCCCACCCACTAAACAAACTTGCACAAATTTAAACCAGACATATGACAACTTTTTATGGAAAATGATCTGTGCATTATATTGAATATAGAAACATTAAGTAAGTCACAGAGCTGTTTTTTTTTTTCATTGTTAAGTAATTAAGATTACCTCTCGGGCCTCACTGTTTGAAATAAGTATACAGCAACCATTCAGACCCACAACTGTGTGGTTAAATAGAAGTACTTATCTATTATCTGAGAGGCTGAGGGGTGGAGATGTGCTCCAGGCATTGTAGGAGGGGGGGGGAAGATGCTACTGCTGGGGAACAAAAGAATGCATTTTCATTTCATATTGTTTCATGAAGATTTGAAGTGAGGTGTTGTTCCAGAAAAAGTATGACCTATTCAAAGAAAATAACAGAGTCACCAGAAATCAGAGACATGTTATGTGAAACTGGAGCCCATTGTTATATGTTCATTTGGGCATATGATAAGAACATTAAAGAAGCAATCCCTTAGTCTAGATGATTTAAAGAATACCTTGACAACATGACTGCAAGATATATTGCAGCATAAAAGCAGTTCTACTTATAAAATGTAAACAAGGCTGTTTTATTTCAGCAAAACGTAAGTATAAATAAATAAACTAAAAACGAAACGGAAAGTTACTTTGTATTCCTACATTGATAATCTCCAGCATTTGGTTATTGTTAACATGTTGTTGATTAGCATAACTGAAAAAAAAACAGTGAAATAAGGAAAACTAATCAACCTGATGTCTAAAATAACCCTGCCTCTCATCGGTGGTAAATTGTGTTGGGTTGGACGAAGGTCAGTCTTAGACAGCTGGGGCAGTAAATACTGCAGGATCCTTAAGAACTGTGATTTCAACAATTCCCAAAATGAAATGAAAAGGGATGACACATACCTCTCTGTTGTCCAGATTTTCATAGCAAGTCCAGATGTTTACCTCATATTTTTGGTCTGTTCTTCATAAATTTTGTGGTTTTCTGCTAAATCAGTGAGGAGTTGCAACAGTCAAGCATGACTGTGGAAGAAGGTATTGAATAGAGAGACATGGCAAACGTTGACAAGGCACCCCAAGTCACGACGCCATGTAGAAAATGGGAAACAGGGGGTTGATAATGATTATGGCAAATCACTGAGGACTGAAGTCACTAAATGACATACATTCGAGTTTCAAACTTCATATCCTTCTGAAAATGCATGCCAATGCAAAACCTGTTCCAAGTCAAGTTTCTAAATTTATAAGTGCAGTATTTAAAATCTGTCCCTAGTTCTGGACTTTTTCCCCTCCATTACTTTAAGTATTGTCCAGATTTCCTGCACAAAGAGGTTGAGAGGCGTGGAGATGACGTCACTTTCATGTTCAGACACAATGCGTTACATGACGTAATAGCGTCTATAGGTCTTCATAATTATCAAGAAAAGAGGTTTGTCCTTGTTTAAAGACACGGTCAGTTTCAAAAATTAATTATTTATTTACTATAAGGAGTCATACGGTCCCTATTTAGGTACCTGCGTGGAGGGTGGTGGGGTGAATGAGCATGAAATATGTCCTGAGATTTCGGGACATAAATAATTTCCTAATGTTTCTCTAGCAGGTGCATAAAAGCAACTGGTTTGTATTTGAAGTATCTTAATACGACACGGAATAACAGAAAAACAAACTGAGATTTTATTTTGGCAACAGAGTGAAGTTGTGCGGTTTTCAGTAGTTGCAGGTGCGAGTTGTCTTCTTAAATAACGTTTCCGTGGAAATAGTCCCGCTTCGGGCATCTGAAAAGGTGCAACCCTTAAAATAAATGTTAGGATAATGTAGAGTAATCCAGTAATCAGAAGTGCATATAGGTAAAAGACAGGCACTGTTAGGTTGTGCGAGGAGCTGTTTGGGCTTAGCATGGAAATACCTCATTTAAAGCCCCCCAGACTTGCTGGAAACGGAAACAGTTGGGGTACCTTTGTCATCAGCGTATGTGCTGCGCATCCCCATAGGTGCATTGCATGCCGAGCCTGCCCAGGGTAAGCAGGGATTTGTGTGTCTGTAATCTCTGTCTCTGCAGGGCGCTGTGTTTTCGCTGTATAACCCCCCCGCCCGGGATGTGCTACGACAGCTGCTGTAAACAGGCGGTAGCAGGGCAAAGGTAAGTCTGCAAGGAGCTGCGCTTCTGCACTGAGAAGGCGAGGGGGACGCTGGTAGGTCTGGCCCCTCTTTGGGCTCAGGCAGCTGGAGGGTTATAATTCGTGTAGCTTCTGCTGACTGTTGGTGATTCCTACTAGCGGGGTGCTTGCATTGCATACGAACCAGCTGTGATATTACTGTAAGTAGGCTTTTCTGTGGAAGTGCATGTGTGTGCAGTTATACAGCAATGCAGGAACCAAGCTAGGAAATACAAGGAAACAGCAGTGAAGGGCTCTGGATAGAAACGAACGATCAGCTGGTCAGAATAGTGTCTTAGGGCTAGTGTGAGAAAGCGACATTGTATTCCTTTAAGGTGCATTTCTAGCTGTTTTGGATAGTCTGCTACAATCTCTGCGGGGCAGTTAGCAGCCATGGCATGGTTAGCAGTCATGCGCGAATAGCTTTCATGTGGGTGTCTCCGTAATGCCGCTGTCTGTTACAATGACACACGCACAGGTTAAGACAGCAGCTTCCTAGCCATTTGTATGAAATCGTTACTTTACACATGATGGTGATCGCTCATTGATGATTTCAAAATATAGCTGTATTCTAAAAACACCTTTTCAAGAGCCGTTTTTAATTCATTAATTGTTTTCCATCTTGCGTTCTAGTGTCTAGTGTGTGAGATTGTGGGTGACATCTTATTTGTGTCACTTAGTCTTCAGGGAGGTGCTATTTCAACAGTTAAAGGTATAACACTTTTATCTTGAGGAAACGCCCCCAGACGGAACACATATCCAAACGGAATACAGCAGCTGCAGTGAGAGCCAGGTTTGACTCCTGCCTCCCCTATGCTTATCTCATGCTGTCACTAATTCTTGGCATGCATGTGCACTGTGAATGCTGCACTTGCTAGCTTGGCCCGTAGTAGATGCTGGAGGTGCTGCTGACTGCAGCTGTGCAGGGAATGACTAGGGTGGCGCCTCGCTCACCTCTCGAGCTCAGTAACCGCACCTTCCTGCTGCTGGCCACTGAGGCTCATCTGGCTCGTGCCGCTCCCCGTGGCCCGTTGCTGAATTCTGCAATGCGGTGGGTGTGGTTACTATAAACTGGAGCGTGGACTTCTCCGCAGTGATAGCGCTTTCCCTCGTGACTTTTTCCAGTTTTGTTTTTCTTTTTCATCTCAAGCCATTGAGAGAGAGAGATCCCGAAATATTCCCACGACTGCAGGCTGGAATATTAACTTTATATGTGGAGGGGTGCAAGTTAATGGTAAGTGGTGGCAAAGTAAGAGGGTGTCCCTCAGGCAGGGCTAACTGGTGTGTAATGGATAAACTTAAAGGGGAGCATGCTTGTCTTGTTTCAGGAAAGAGGATGGACTCAATGCGTATATGGACCTGGGACCCTACGCCCTGTCCAGACAACTTTAAAGGTTCATTGCCGCTGCTGAAATTACTGCAACACTCCAGCTCTTCCTCTGTAGGATAAACTGGTGTTCACTAGTAAATAATTACTATTCCAGCATCTAACACTATTTTGCATTTCACGTATCTCTCCACTGGTTCCCCATTCATTTTATAATGGGATGTTGTTTCCTGTTGAACAATTTCCTCTTGAGTTTGCACTGTAGGAGATGTTGAATCTTTAAATGTCTTTTGGTCCAGTTCATTTTACCTTGTTTTTAACGGTATATAAACCCAGTAGATTACATAGTGGAAGAGCTCTTAAAACTAAAATTGAAGAGATAGACCTGAGAACCGTAACTGAATATAAAAGAAAATATTCTGATAATTTGCTGGTTTTTTTTTTGTATTGTTGCAGTTAACAATGTTTGCATTAGACGCCTTAAGAGAAAACTTGAATTTGAAGCTGTCGACTAACTGCTTTTTATTTGAGTGTACTAAAAATATTTTATCATTTGGAAAGTGAGCAAGTTAATGTTTCTTTTTTTCTGAAGTGTGCATATTTTATCTTTAGCTGTATTTACAGCACCATTTAGTTTAGAAATATTTTTATAATTCTGATCAAGGTTCCGTCTGAGGACAGTGATAATGTGAATGTCTGAGTGACAATGATAGTTTATTTATTAGAAGACTCAAAACAACTAATGTCCTTGAAATAGTTTTTATCATGGGCTCCTTCATCTTATGCTGATAAGAGAATGTTATTTTACCCTGCCAGCCTATTAAGCAAATGGAAACTTGACTGCATTTAAAAAAGCTTATTTTCTTATCTGAATTAAGGTTACTAATAGAGTCTGAGGTCTGCTGTCCTCCCAGAAGAGCCAATAATCCAGTAAACCAAAAATTTCAGCTTGCATTCCCTGCTTGTTGATTGTAATAATACTATTGAACTCAGCTGTTCCAAAGAGTTACCTGTTTCCAAGCAAGAATGGAAGACTAAGACAGTGATTAATAAAGAGGAGAGGGCTATAAAACTGGAAACCAATGTTTGAATTAAACATTGGTTGTCTTATTGTGGTGAAATCATCAGACTAGTTACATACTGCTTCCTGTTCTTCATGAAATGTCTGTAGTAGACAGACTTTGAGGCCCATTACATTATGCATGCAGCAACAGAAAAGCGAGCCTGAAGTAACTACTGGGTGCATATAAATGGCTCTTTTCTATTTAACATGACTGTGCCCCCCCCCCATACTTTGAAAAGGCATACCCGAGTTGCTTTGGAACTCATGCTGTGGTGTCTTAGTAAGAAAGTTCACATAATGCTTTTCTGTGAAATTACTGGTAGGTTAAGGATGGATTTTAACTACACAACTACAAATAAGTGGTAGTGTGGTTGTGAAACAAATATTGTGAAAAAGGTAATGTTATTTTCATAGTGGTTGTTTTAATAACAATTGCTATATTAGAGTGAATGTTAGAGAAAAGATTTAGTCATATATTTCAACTATCTGTTTATAGTAAATTACAGTAACTTTATGAAGTTCAGCAGAAACATTGTGATAACAGTTTGTGTTTATTATTCATTGTTGTTGGTGTGTGACATACACACGCATTGTACATAGCCTTAAAGTCCAAAATGTTTGATATGCCCACATCTCCCACTAGAAAATACAACAATTTCATATTGCTATTCTTGTAAGGTCAAATATTTTCATATATTTATTTCACAAGAAGTTTACAGCAATTCGTATTGATACACTTTCAAGATAAATACATATTTTTTAAACATTTTTTATTTTGTTTTCATTATAAACATATGCAATACATATGTTTGATGTACTTCATAAGAAACTTTTGTTCTGTTTTTGTGGGTATGAGAGAAGATGTGCTGATAAAAATGTACTCACATTTTGAATGTGTTATAAGGATTCGCTGACAAAATGAAGTCCTTCATTCACTTTGGTAGATGAACCTTTTGTAAATATGAGCTGTTCATGTGTATCTGCAGAAAGACGGAATGATTTGAAAGCATGCACACTGTTAGGGCAGTGTCTCTGAGAGGCTAATGGAGACGTTAGCTATTCCCTTTTAAGTGTTTCCACGACTTATCTTTGCAGACTATCTCATTGCACATACATGCCATCAATGATTGTTGACATTAAATCAAGCAGCACAGTGTTATTATGGATCAGCAAGAAGGACGGGGAATTGCAGGACAGCTGGGAAGGAAGACTGTAGTAAGGGGGTGGCAAAGGGGCAACTTACAACTGGGGGAAGAGTAGCTCTGTATTGTCAGGGGAAACTGATGAGAAATCGGTGTTACGAAGAAAAATGATATGTCTGGATACTTCATCCAAATTTTATTCAGTGATTAAGAGAGCAGGACTAACCGACATTATAGTGCAGTGGCATTCCTTGCATCGTTGGTGGAAACAGAGAAGACAAGGTTGGAAGAATTTTAACAACGTACAACAAATATAAGTAGACATATATGGGCAACAGTGCAGTTTAGGAAAAATTGAAATAAGTATTTCAATGTGCAACGTAAATCCACTTCACAACCATTGTTAAGTATTCTTACTGTGGTGACAGTAATACAAGTATTGTTACTAAAGCCTCGCTGAGTGTGAGCAGCGTGCATGTGTTCTGCATCTGTAGATTAGTCAGAGAGTAATCAGGAAGTATATAGAATCTCTATATCTGTAAGTTCACAGCTGTTACTGTTTATATAAAATAAAAAAACAACCACTGTCTACATTCAGATTTAGATATTGTTTTAAGCCACCTGTTGTCTGTTTCTGACGATTTTAGAAGAAAACAAGAAGACTTGGGCTGGCTTCATCTTCACTGCTGTTTGTTTCATCTTTTGTTCTTGCTAAGTGTGTTAATTTTTGAGTTTATTATCAATTTAGATTTTTTTTAGTAAGGCTTACAGTTTAAACGTCTTGGTTTACTTTGGGGCTCTTTACAACTATGTAAGAACTTGTTTTTGATTTGCTGATCCATGGTTTGTTTACAGCTGCTGGTTGCAGTTCATATTCTTGGGTCACCGAGAATAGTTTATTATTTATTTATTTATCAATGTATTGCATTCGTTAATGAGAGAGTCCAACTGGTCAGACAGAGGCCCCTTTTCAGCAGAGGTCCCGGCAGAAAAGTTCCACAGTAGTTACAAGTTAGTCAATTAACATACAGGTATTCAAAATGAAATGTTAGAGAAACATATAAACATAATAAAGTATATGTAGTAGGTGAAAAGTATTTACAAAATTAACATTTAGTTGTAAAATATGCAGTATATTTTCCAAGCTATAGTAAGAGTTTTGCAAGTTACAGCTGGTGAGGAGAGTTAGGTAGAAGCTGATAAGTGGAGGCGGATAGATTCAACAAAACAACGTGAATAAGTCTGAGTAAAAAAGTTTGAGTTGTAGGAAGTTATTGGCCGAGTTAGGGTTCAGACTTAGCCAGGAGTGGAGTATCAGCATAGCCATATGTCAAATTGACATTGTTTTAGCTGTTTTTTGAAAGATTTAGCTTTTTTAATTTGTCTTAAGAGCTTGGGTATAGAGTTCCAAATTTGTGCCATACAGGAGGAGTAGGACAGTGTGTCCAGCAGAGCTCTTGGTCACCCTTACAGTCGATAAGTGCTTGTCAATAGACGGTTGTGGTCTGGTGGGGTTATACTGCTGGAGCATGTTGATTAGGCTGGGATACTTTTCAGGGAGGTATACAAGCTTGTGGGTCACCACTAATTGGGAGTGAGTTAGGGAGTCTGATAGTTTGAGTCATTGAAGTTGTTTAAGAGGTATGGAGTGGTGAGTTCAATAGCTGTGGTTTGTGTCAAATTTGGTTAATTTGCTATAGTGCTGGTGTAGTGAGAAGAGTGATTCACGTTGATGAGTATGTGGATGGCATAAAAAAGGTAGGGAGGCAGAAAGACGATGCAATGGTGCTTCTGGCTCTGTCTGTTAAGTGGAGTTTGCTCTTGTAGGGGGTCCCCTAGCTTTTGGTCAGTTCTTGTTATTACTACCTGTTTTATATGGTGGTCGAATTTTAGACCATCAGTGATGACTCCTAAGAGCTTGGTATTGGTTACTAGTTCTAAAATACTGTTACTGCTGGAGGTGTTAGTAAATTGCTGTTTGTGTGGAATTTGCCACTTTGGGAGGAATAGGATCATTTTTGGGTTTTTCCTGGGATTTAATAGTAATTGTGAGTCTGTTGGCCATGACTTAACAGAAGTAAGGAATTTATGAGTTAGATGTTCCAGTTTTCATAGGTTCATAGGTTGGTACGAGGCTATCGGCCCTAGGGCCTATACAAGCCTAGCCATAACAATTCCCTGGCTATTTCTTCCCACAATATTTACTTCCCTGGGCCCCTGTCTAGCAGGGTGACTGACGTGATCCCCGGGGTGAATTTCTTTTCTCCCATCTAATCATCAACATTCCTTTTGAGGGCCAAAGAGGCGCTCTGCTTGACATGTATGGGCAGTCTATTTCAGAGTATGGGAAGTCTCTGGGTCAGGAACCTATTCCTCCAGCATGTTTTGTTTATTGTGATGACAAGGTTTAGATCCCTGGAGCGTTTGACTCTGAGGGATTGGGATTTCTTTAAGTGTAGCATGTCCAACAGCTCTGGGTTTGACATGGCCTTGTATGTTAAGCAGAGATCGCCTCTGAGTAGACTATATGCAACACAATATAGCTGGAATTTTTTAAGGTGGTCAGCACAGGGCATCTGCTTTAGGCCTGTGATTCTTTTAGTGAGGTATTTCTGCAGCCTTTCCAGTTGTTGCAGATGTCTTGAGAGGTATGTACCGAACGGGGCATTGTATTCTATAATGGGTCTAATGAGAGATGAGTACAGTGGGACAATGACCTCTTTTTTTCTGGATGAAAATCCCTTAGTGGTGAGGTGTGCCATATAGAAGGATTTCCTGACTGTTGTGGCAATGTGGTTATCGAAGGTGAGACCACTGTCCACCTGTGCCCCTAAGTCTCTTATCACACGTTCGGTGTTTAGTGTACTGCCACCTATGTGGTAAACCATGGGTACATGTTTTTTCCCAAAGGGGATAACTATACATTTCTTGGCATTGAGCTTGAGCCCAAGGCTCTGGCACCAAGCATCTGTTTCTGTAAGGCCCTTTTGTAGAGTATCCACATCATTTGGGGATTCAATAATGGCTCCCAGTTTGCAGTCATCTGCGAACTTTGTTAGCCAGAGTCCCTTAGTGTTGGCCTGTACTTCAGAGAATTAGAAGCCAAACAAGAGCGGTCCTAGGACTGAACCCTGAGGTACTCCACTTATCACTTGTCTGGAGCTGGATTTGGAGTCGGCCACTTTTACAGTGTGGGTCCTGTCAGTAAGCCAGTTGGCAACCCATCAAGTGATGTAGGGATTAATGCCCAGCTTAGTAAGACTATCTATGATTCCAGAGTTGGGATGGTGTCAAAGGCCTTGGCGAGGTCCAGATAGGCTGCGTGGACTGCCTTACCCTCACCCACGGCTCTGGAGACTGATTCAAAGAAGTCAGTCAGGTTCAGGAGACAAGATCGGCCCTTCACTAACCCAAACTAGGTGGGGTCCAGTGTTTGAAGGTTGCCAATGTCTTTGTTTATAAGTTCCATGATAATACGTTTCATGGCCTTGCAGATCAGCTTCGTCAGACTGATGGGGCGATAGTTCCTGGGATCCAAGGTGGATCTCCCCTTGTGGAGCAGGATAACTGTAGCTGTGCACCACTCAGTGGGCACGAAGCCTGAGGTGAGGCTATGATTAAACATGACACTTACGTGAGGTGCCAGTTCATTTTGTAGTTCATGTAGTACACAGCCCGGGATGTCATCTGGTCCCATGGGTGCTGTATTCTTAGCTTTGGAGAGTTCATTTTTTACCTGTTTGGCGATTATTACTGGAATTTGGCAATCTTCCGGTATTGAGATGGGCCGTTTAGGGGGTGAGAGGGGGGTGAAGTTGGCACTGAATTGATCTGCCAGGATATTGGCAATATCCTTGGGATCAGCATATTTAATGCCATTCTGTTGTAGCTCAGAGCAAATCTGAGCATTGCCATTTAGATTCTTGACATAGTTATAGAATGCCTTGTGGTTGTCTTTGGAATCTTTAGCAATTTTATTTTCGTAACTAGCTTTTGAGGATTTTATGAGGGATCTCAGCTTCTTACTGAGGCTGGTAAGGGGGTTTTTTGCATCCTAGGATTTTCCTCTTTTTCTGCAACAATTTCTTCCTTTTGTTGTAAAGTTTGTTTATGGCAGGGGACCACCAGATTGGCTTCCTTTTTTTGGAGGAGAGCATCTTGGTTCTATTTGGGATGGCACGATTCATGCATGAGTGGATGTGTTCGTACAGTGCCTTAGTGTAGGATTCAGCAGTGGAACTTTCAGTTCCCGTCTGCATGGGTGTCATGAAGTTTGTCACTTCTGATTTGAGTAGCATGACGTTGGCTTTGGAAAAGTTTTTTATGGAGGTTTCCTTATTGGGGGGTGGGAGTGGGATGTGGATGTTAAGGGTGATTAGCTTATGGTCAGACCTGACCAACAAGGGGGTGACCATAGTTGTGGAATATCGATTTCCCATGTTGGTAATGACCAGGTCTAGCATACTGGAGCCCCTGGTGGGACTATGGATTAGTTGATCCAGGGCATTTTAATTTATGAATTCCAAGAACCATTGGGCAAAGGTGTTGGTACACGAGTAGTTTTACCAGTTAATGGATTATTTGTAAGAACAGATAATTGTAGAGTCATCTGCATGCTGTATGATGAATGCATGTTTACCTGCAGTGTGCAGATCAATGGTGAAGATATCGAACAATGGACGACCTAATATTGAGCCTTGGGGGACTCCTACTGTTACATGTTTTGTGTGTGTGTGTCTGTCAGTGTGTGTGTGTATGTGTGTGTGTGTGTGTGTGTGTGTGTGTGTGTGTGTGTGTGTGTGTGTGTGTGTGTGTCTGTGTGTGTGTGTGTGTGTGTGTGTGTGTGTGTGTGTGTGTGTGTGTGTGTGTGTGTGTGTGTGTGTCTGTCAGTGTGTGTGTGTGTGTGTGTGTGTGTGTGTGTGTGTGTGTGTGTGTGTGTGTCAATTTGTGTGTGTGTGTGTGTGTGTGTGTCAATGTGTGTGTGTGTGTCAGTGTGTGTGTCTGTCAGTGTGTGTGTGTCTGTCAGTGTGTGTGTGTGTGTCAGTGTGTGTGTGTGTGTGTCAGTGTGTGTTTGTGTGTCAGTGTGTGTGTGTCAGTGTGTGTGCATGCTGTGCGGGTGGTTGTAATGCTGTATTGCTGTAGTGCAGGCAGTTGTAGGGCTGTGGTGCAGGCAGTTGTAGGGCTGTAGTGTGGGTGGTTGTAGGGCTGTGGTGCAGGCGGGTGTAGGCCTGTGGTGCTGTGGTGAGAGCAGTTTTATAGGTTCATAGGTGTGTACTAGGTTAATGGCCCTGGAGCCTTTACAAGCCTAGCCCTTAAAAGTGTACTGGCATCATGCCACCCAACATTAGTTCCCAGCATCTCTGTCAAGTAGAGCCACTGGAGTGACCCCAGGGTGAATTTCGTATTTCCCATCCACTCAACAAGATTTCTCTTGAAGAAGGCCAGTGAAGTGCTCTGCTTGACATGTGATGGAAGTCTGTTCCACAGCCTGGGCAGTCTCTGGGTTTTGAACCTGTCCCTCCAGCATGTTCTGTTGATTGTGGTAATGAGGTTGAGGTCTCTGGACATGTGGTGCGGAGGGATTTGGATTTCCTTAGATGTAGCATTTCTAACAGAGCTGGGTCAGACATGGCTTTGTCAGTCAAGCCGAGATCACCTCTTAGTAGACGATATGAGACAGAGAATAGCTGGAGTTTTTTTAGTCTGTCCATATAGGACATGTGTTTCAGGCCTAGTATCCTCTTTGTGAGGTACTTTTGTGGTCTTTCCAGCTGTTGTATGTGTCTAGTGAGGTACATATCAAATGGGGCATTATACTCGACGATTGGCCTAATGAGGGAAGAGTAGAGATATATGATGACCTCTTTCTTCCTGGATGCTAAACCCTTGGTAATGAGGTGTGCCACATAGAAGGACTTTCTGACCACAGTGGCAATGTGATGGTCTTAGAGTTTACTGTCAACTTGGGTCCCCAGATCTCTTATAATGCCTTCAGTGTTCAGTGGGCTCCCATCGATGTGGTAGTTAGTGGGAACTGAGTTTTTACCAAAGGGAATGACGATGCATTTTTTGGCATTAAGCTTAAGGCCATGGTTTTGACACCAGTCATTGGTCTCCGTGAGGCTTTTCTGTAGGATATCTACATCACTTGGGGAGTTAATAATGGCTGCCAGCTTGCAGTCATCTGCGAACTTGGTCAGCCAGAGTCCCTCTATGTTGGTCTGGACTTTTGCGAAGTAGATGCCAAACAGGAGAGGAGCCAGGACTGATCCCTGTGGGACTCCACTCATGACTGGTCCACTACTTTCACACTGGGTTCTATCTGTGAGCCAATTTGCAACCCACCTAATGATATAGGGCTGTAGTGCTGTGGTGTGGGTGGTTGTAGGGCTGTGGTACAGGAGGTTGTAGTGCTTTGGTGCAGATGGTTGTAGGGTTGTGGTACTGTGGTGCAAGCAGTTGTACTACTGTGGTGCGGGCAGTTGTAGGGTCGTGGTGCTATGGTGCGAGCGGTGTTAGGGCTGTAGTGCTATGGTATGGGTTGTTATAGGGCTGTGGTGCAGATGGTTGTAGGGCTGTGGTGCAGGCAGTTGTAGGCCTGTGGTACTGTGGTGCAAGCAGTTGTACTACTGTGGTGCAGGCAGTTGTAGGGTTGTGGTGCTGTGGTGTGAGTGGTCATAGGGCTGTAGTGCTGTAGTGCGAGTGGTTGTAGTGCTGTGGTGTGGGTGGTTGTAGTGCGGGTGGTTGTAGTGCTGTGGTGCAGGTGGTTGTAAGGTTGTGGTGCTGTGATGCAAGCAGTTTTAGGGCTGTAGTGCTGTGGTGCGGGTGGTTGTAGGGCTGTGGTGCAGGTGGTTGTAGGTCTGTGGTACTGTGGCGTAAGCAGTTGTACTACTGTGGTGCAGGCAATTGTAGGGTTGTGGTGCGGGGGGTTGTAGGGCTGTGGTGCAGGTGGCTGTGGTACTGTGATGCTGGCAGAAGCCATGCTGGGTTGAGGAGAAAAGGTTGTCTGTAATAAAGTTGAGGACTTGTTTATGAATACATGTTTCTAGTATGTTTGACAGAGGAGATAAGATGGCTCTAGGTTTGTAGTTAGAAATACCATTGGATTTTCCTCCTTTGTGCAGATGTAAGATATATGATTTTTTTCCAAAGTGCAGGAACATATCCTTCCTTTACTGATCTATTTATTGGAATTAACACTGGGCTGGATAAGGCTTCTGCTGCTAGTTTAATATATTCAGCTGATATTTTACCTGGGTCCAGGTGGTAAGTTTGAGTTTAAGGAGAGGCTTCTTGATCGTGCCAGCAGGTACCGGTTGGAAGGTAAAGATCTTTTGACTACTTTATGGCTTTATGGGGGGAGCAGTGATAAGCATGGGGGGTGTTAATAAGAGAGGTAACCGTTGATAAGCATGGGGGGTGTTAATAAGAGAGGTAACCGTTGATAAGCATGGGGGGGTGTTAATAAGAGAGGTAACCGTTGATAAGCATGGGGGGGTGTTAATAAGAGAGGTAACCGTTGATAAGCATGGGTGGGGTGTTAATAAGAGAGGTAACCGTTGATAAGCATGGGGGGGTGTTAATAAGAGAGGTAACCGTTGATAAGCATGGGGGGTGTTAATAAGAGAAGTAACCATTGATAAGCATGGGGGTGTTAATAAGAGAGGTAACCATTGATAAGCATGGGTGGGGTGTTAATAAGAGAGGTAACGTTTATATAAAATGAGTGTGGAATTGGTTAGGGGTACTACTTGTATGATTAGTTAAGCACGCAGTGGGCTGTAATGATTGACCTGGTACTAGGAGATTATTTATGGCTGACCAGAAGGCTTTAGGGTTACTTTGGCTCACAGTTTAAAATCAGTGCGATAGTTCATTTTCCAGTTCTGATCTTTTTTTGGTGGCATTCCTTAGTTTTTTGTATAATTTGAAGAAGGGATATAGTACTGTACTTCCTTCCATGTTTTCCATACATTATCCTGTTTTTTCATTAATTGTTTAGGATTTTTAGACAGTCCGGTAGCAGGGTTGGTCTTAATTCTTTTACTTCTAATCGAAGTGTGACTATTTAGTATATTCATGGATGTGGAGTTAAATAGGGCTGCAGGTGTAAAGTTTGTAGTACAGTGATTTAGATTTATTTTCTGATCTATATTTATTATACATTTGTAAAAACAAGGCGTATTATGTAAACCTGCTACCTCTTTTTGAAGTAAACTAGGCGTAGGCTTTTTGGCTATCTCTTTGAGTATTGAAGTAACCATGTTATGTACTTTTAGAAAAATGAGCTTTTGTTTTAGTGTTTCTTTTACATTCAGTAAAATTAGCCTCAATTTTAAATTTCATTTCTATACTTTTGATGAAAGGCTTACGATAAAATGGCTTCTGTTTGGCATCTCAGCAGAATTAGGTATGCAATGTTTACTTCCAGAAACTGTCAATTAACCTTGTACTGAAAGTGCTGTTCCATTCCGTGTCTTTGTCCCTTGATGGGGTTATTTAAGTTATATCTGTTTTTGTGTCTGTTTTAATTATGCAGTAACATGTGACTTGACTAAAATTTACATATTAGGTCATTTTGAAATACATGTGAACTAAGAAAAATGTTCTAATCAGACACTAGAAAAATATACAAATAAAAATAAATGGAGAGAAGTGAAGATTTGAGAATGGGGCAGGATAGCTGGGTAAAGAAGGTTATGTACTGGACAAAGTGCTCATTATGTGAGGTAACAATCTGGCTCAAGGAGCTTTGAGATGGCAAAGTTGTGTGGCTTCCAGGAGAATGTTGGGACTTTAAGGAAGGCTATGGGAGCTTGTGATGGTCAGTAGGCGGGATTGGTAGGAAGGAAGAAGGTATAAAGCAAGAAGACTTGAGAAAGGTTGTAGGAATAAAGGCAGATAAATGCTATCGACTAAGATAAAGGAAAAAGTGAGTGATGCATCCATGATAGAGGGGAAGGAGAAAAGATCCAAGGCGGAGGAATAGCTGTAGAGAGTTGTGTCAGGTAACAAAGGGGAGGCAGTGTTGGAGGTGGCCACGGAGGAACCAGCACACTGAGGCAGGGAGGGACACTCATGCAGGTGGGAAGGAGAGAGGGTGAACAGGACAGATCAATGATAAGGGCTTGTAAGGAGTGCAGGAAGGGTGGGAATGGGTTCTGCTATGTCACAAGAAGTGATGCGTCTAGCACAGATAGTGAATAAAGCTGTAACTAGTAGAACTGGAGAAGAATATTTGCAGAAAGGAACATTAGGGGCAAGGAAGTAGCCAAGAGTCAAAGAAAGATACAAGAGGCACTTTGTAGAGAGAGAGAGAAAATCTTGGCAGCTGGAGCTGCCATAACTGAGGGGAGAAAGAGTCTTGGTAAAGAAAACAGAGGGCAGATTGTGTCTTTGGTTCAGAATTAGCAAACTATGGAAGAAGGGGGACCACCGGCACCAGTGAGCTGTCAAAGGAAACTGGACAACTGATAGCAGACAGGACCAGGGAGGCAACACAGAAGTGTCAACAATGAGGGATGGAAAGGGCTGACTCTGTTAACTGAATAGTATCAGACATATGAGGCAGTGACACAAGGGGAGCAATATGAGTTGCCCGACTGTAGCTTGGTCAGTGATGAGAATGAAGAGAGAGGGAAAAGTGAAGTTAAATTCTATATAAATGGTGGCATCAGATGTGCATTCAGAAAACTGACAGGCTATGGGCGCTGGGGTTGACATTTTCTGACCTTACATCCTAAGGCAAGTTCCCTGGTCCATACAGCAGAGAAAGAGGGATGCAGTGTATTGGTCCACAGATATGTCATGTAAGGAGGACAAAAGACGAGAAGAGAATAAGACATTGTGTATGAGGAAGATGTTTAAGGTTGGGGTTAAAACCATATAGTACACTTAGCAAACGTTTATGAATAACTTTAAAATATATCCAAGTAACAGCATATTCCGTGCACAAAAATTGTTTTGGCAGGAATTATCTCAAAAGTGCAAGCACAAGTCATGAACTCTCTGGCCCTTGAACTAGGATAGTCACTTTGCTTAGCCCATGAATTGTGTGGGTATATAGATGATGATAAGTTCTTCACTGCAGTGTTAACAGACAACCAATCCTCACAGTACGAAGAAAGAGAAGGGATGCATTGGATATTTAGTACGACAGGTGCAGGGTACTACCACCACGGCCATCACGATACAATCACAGTCGTTAGTACTGCTCACGCTCACTGGCTACCGATCTGTATGAAGTTAGGAAATGCTGCTGTACCTGTTAGGTAACATCATTCAGTGATTAGATTTGCCATCCTCAAGAGGTACTGCAGGTCCATTCCATCGCACAACAGTATGTTAACAGAGGTCTACGTCACTCCTTGCCAGCAATACAAAGTAAACATCTGGGGTGCAGCCAACTTGATAAAACCATTAGTAAACACAATTCATTCTCACTCTTCGCAGTGAAGGATGAAGAACGGAAAGGCTGTTGGTCCCGATGACATACTTGTGGAAGCATGGAGGTGTTTAGGTGAAATGGCAGTGGAGTTTTTAACTAGATTGTTTAATGAAATCTTGGAAAGTGTGAGGATGCTGAGGAATGTAGAAAAAGTGTTTTGGTACCAATTTTTAAGAATAAGGGTGATGTGCAGAGCTGTAGTAACTACAGAGGGATTAAACTGATCAGTCACAGCATGAAGTTATGGGAAAGAGTAGTGGAAGCTAGGTTAAGAAGGGAGGTGATGATTAGTGATCACCAGTATGGTTTTGTGCCAGGAAGGAGCACTACAGATGTGATGTTTGCTCTGAGAGTGTTGATGGAGAAGTACAGAGAAGGTCAGGAGTTGCATTGTGTTTCTGTAGACTTAGAGAAAGCATATGACAGGGTCCCTAGAGAGGACTTGTGGCATTGTATGAGGAAGTCGGGAGTGTCAAAGGAAACTGGACAACTGATAGCAGACAGGACCAGGGAGGCAACACAGAAGTGTCAACAATGAGGGTTGGAAAGGGCTGACTCTGTTAACTGAGGAAAGGCAGGTAGAGACAGACTTGGCTAACTACTACAGTAGACAAGGGAGAGGATCCTGGGGTTGGTAGGGAGATGGGGAGAGACCGTCTCTATGTAATGGATAGGCTGCAGCTTAACCTAGAAGAAATACAGTGAGATTGTAGAGGTGCAGGGCAGTAACAGCACCTTTAAATTAAATGGAAGACAGAGGGTATATCATAAATGCACAAGAGGAGGTTGAACATTCATTCAGTAAGAATAAATAAAAAAGAGGTGCAGAGAAAAGCAGGGTAACAAACTGGACTCTAAGCTCATTCTTGGGTAGAGTATTATCTACATAAGAAGACAGGGAAGCTGCAGGTAGTGATGCACAAGAAGAGGGTGGGCATTATAGTATCAGACATATGAGGCAGTGACACAAGGGGAGCAATATGAGTTGCCCGACTGTAGCTTGGTCAATGATGAGAATGAAGAGAGAGGGAAAAGTGAAGTTAAATTCTATATAAATGGTGGCATCAGATGTGCATTCAGAAAACTGACAGGCTATGGGCGCTGGGGTTGACATTTTCTGACCTTACATCCTAAGGCAAGTTCCCTGGTCCATACAGCAGAGAAAGAGGGATGCAGTGTATTGGTCCACAGATATGTCATGTAAGGAGGACAAAAGACGAGAAGAGAATAAGACATTGTGTATGAGGAAGATGTTTAAGGTTGGGGTTAAAACCATATAGTACACTTAGCAAACGTTTATGAATAACTTTAAAATATATCCAAGTAACAGCATATTCCGTGCACAAAAATTGTTTTGGCAGGAATTATCTCAAAAGTGCAAGCACAAGTCATGAACTCTCTGGCCCTTGAACTAGGATAGTCACTTTGCTTAGCCCATGAATTGTGTGGGTATATAGATGATGATAAGTTCTTCACTGCAGTGTTAACAGACAACCAATCCTCACAGTAAGAAAGAGAAGGGATGCATTGGATATTTAGTACGACAGGTGCAGGGTACTACCACCACGGCCATCACGATACAATCACAGTCGTTAGTACTGCTCACGCTCACTGGCTACCGATCTGTATGAAGTTAGGAAATGCTGCTGTACCTGTTAGGTAACATCATTCAGTGATTAGATTTGCCATCCTCAAGAGGTACTGCAGGTCCATTCCATCGCACAACAGTATGTTAACAGAGGTCTACGTCACTCCTTGCCAGCAATACAAAGTAAACATCTGGGGTGCAGCCAACTTGATAAAACCATTAGTAAACACAATTCATTCTCACTCTTCGCAGTGAAGGATGAAGAACGGAAAGGCTGTTGGTCCCGATGACATACTTGTGGAAGCATGGAGGTGTTTAGGTGAAATGGCAGTGGAGTTTTTAACTAGATTGTTTAATGAAATCTTGGAAAGTGTGAGGATGCTGAGGAATGTAGAAAAAGTGTTTTGGTACCAATTTTTAAGAATAAGGGTGATGTGCAGAGCTGTAGTAACTACAGAGGGATTAAACTGATCAGTCACAGCATGAAGTTATGGGAAAGAGTAGTGGAAGCTAGGTTAAGAAGGGAGGTGATGATTAGTGATCACCAGTATGGTTTTTGGCAAAGGCTCTTGCCAACCCCATAGTGCCTTTTTTAGGCAAGGCTCAAATTCTAAACCTACCACCCTAGAACAAAACAAAGAAAAAAACTAAGGGTAATGCTGCTCAATGCCAGAAGTCTCAACCTCAAGATGCACGCACTGAGGCCCTTCTCAGTATGGAGAACATCGATGTCTGTGCTGTGACAGAAACCTGGTTCAAGGCTCCTGAGAGCACCCCAGCACTATCAGGTTTTACCTCATATCATGTGTTCCGCCCCAAAACCCGGACAATACTAAGAAAGGAGGAGGGTATCCATATTCATCAAGGACACCCACACCTCAAGATTGGTGGCATCGCACGATGCATCGGAAACCATCCAGGTGCAATTAACCATAGGCAAGACTGCTCTGCAATTTGTAGCATGTTACAGGCCACCCTCGCAAACTCAGGAACCTCATATGGCCTTCCTGAAAACACTGGAGGGGATAAATGTATCTCTGAACAGCATCATACTAGGTGACTTCAACTACCCTAATATAGACTGGGAACACTACTCAAGCCCAAACACTCTAGCCCAAAAGTTCCTGGAATTCATAAACTCAAATGCCATGGAACAACTAGTCACCATCCCCACAAGAGGAGAAAACATACTTGATCTCATCATCACGAACATGGGAGCACAATGTTCAACGCTGAAGTATACCCTCACTGGTGAGATCTGATCACAAACCAATCTCGCTGGAGGTCCTCATCCCACCCCACCGAAATGAAAAGACCACAGTAAAGAACTTCTCAAAGCAGACTTCACACTTCTAAAGACTAGTGTGGTCTCCTTTAAGGCCCCTGAGCCGGCGGTTAACATTACTCAAACCGCTGAATCACTTACAAATGCCTTCTAGCAGCACCTGCAGGCTGCATGGATCAGGCAATCCCAAGCAAAACAAAGACTCTTTGTACCAAAGGCAAGCGTCCAGTCTGGTGGACCCCAGCCATAAACAAACTCTACAACAAAAGGAGAAAGCTACTACAAGATAGAGCAAAATCCTTAAAAGGTAAGACACGCTGATCACTATAAGTAAAAAGCTAAGAGCTCTCATAAAATCATCCAAAGCTAATTTTGAGAAAAATAGCTAAGGACTCTAAAGACAACCATAAGGCATTCTTTAGCTATGTCAGAAACCTAGGAGGAAACTCCCAGATATGCTCAGAATTAGTTCAAAATGATGTGAAGATTACTGATCCTACAGACATTGCCAACATACTGGCTGAAAGGTTCAGTGCAAACTTCTCCCAAAGGAGAGATATCTATACCAAATGATTGTAGTCCCCCAAACATCTCTAACGCCCAGGTGAGAACTGCTCTCTCCAAGGCAAAGAACACAGCATCCATGGGACCTGATGGTGTCCCCGGCTATGTGCTCCATGAACTCAACGAGGAATTAAACCCACAGTTAGGACAGCTGTTTAATCTTAGTCTCACCTCCGGATACGCCCAGGAGTGGCGCAGCGACTGTGGTCCCACTCCACAAAGGCGGTGCCTCCACCGACCCTGGAAATTACCGTCCCATTAGCTTGACAAGCCTTATCTGCAAAGCCATGGAGAGGATCGTAATGGATCTCATAAATAAAGACATAGGGAACTTGCAGACTTTGGATCCAACCCAGTTTGGCTTTGTCAAAGGCAGATCATGCCTTCTAAACTTGGTTGACTTTTTGAAACAGTCACCAAGGCCATTGACGAGGAAAGGCAGTCCATACAGCCTAGCTAGACCTGGCGAAGGCTTTTGATACAATACCTCACTCGGGTATCATTGAAAAACTCATCAACTTAAATGTAAACCCATACATTACAAGATGGGTTGCAAACTGGCTGAGTAACAGAACCCACAGGGTCAGAGTTGCTGGCGCCATGTCAGACTCAAAGCCTGTCACAAGTGGTGTCCCACAGGGCTCAGTCCTGGGCCCACTCTTGTTTGGCATCTACTTTTCTGAAGTACAAGCAAACACAGGAGGGTTATGGCTGACAAAGTTTGCAGATGACTGCAAACTGGCGTAGTTGAAAACACATCCGACACAGATATCCTTCAGAAGGGTCTCACAGAAACGGATAACTGGTGCCAGAGCCATGGCCTAAAGTTAAATGCCAAGAAATGCATAGTCATACCCTTCGGGAAAAATAAGGTTACGCCTAGCTACCATATAGGTGGCAATCCCCTGAACACAGAAGAAGTTATTAGGGACCTGGGAACCCAGGTTGACAGTAGCCTTTCATTAGACACTCATATTGCTAAAGTAGTTAGGAAGACCTTCTACATTGCCCACCTTATCATGAAGGGATTCACATCTATATCAAGGGAAGTCATAGTCTCGCTATACGCATCACTCAGCAGACCAATGATCGAGTACAATGCCCCACTCGGAATGTATCTGACCCGACACTTGCAGCAGCTGGAGAGGCCACAAAGTTCCTCAACAAAAGGATAAAGGGTCTCAAAATCTGTCTTATGCTGCCCGACTGAAAGAACTCCAGTTATATTCAGTTGCTTACCGCTTGCTCAGAGGTGACCTATGCCTGACATACAAGGCCATGTCAAACCCAGATTTGATGAACATGCTTCATCTCAAAAATCTAGATCCCTCAGAGCCACAAGGGCGGAGACTTAAACCTCGACACGGTTATTAATAGGACGTGCTGGAGGGATAGATTCATCACCCAAAGACTCCCTATGCTGTGGAACAAAATCCCGGTTTATGTGAGGCAGAGCACCTCGCTGGCCTTGTTCAAGAGGAATCTTGACCAATGGATGGGAGATCGCAGATACACCCCAGGGGTTACCTCAGTGTCACTGCTCGACAGAGGCACAGCAAAATAATGGGCATAGTTTCTCCAAACTAAAGGGGTGGCGTAAGCCACAAAACTATGGGCTAGGCTTATAAATGCCCTCGGGCAGATAGCCTAGTATGAACCTATGAACCTATATACAAATAAAAATAAATGGAGAGAAGTGACGATTTTGAGAATGGGCAGGATAGCTGGGTAAAGAAGGTTATGTACTGGACAAAGTGCTCATTATGTGAGGTAACAATCTGGCTCAAGGAGCTTTGAGATGGCAAAGTTGTGTGGCTTCCAGGAGAATGTTGGGACTTTAAGGAAGGCTATGGGAGCTTGTGATGGTCAGTAGGTGGGATTGGTAGGAAGGAAGAAGGTATAAAGCAAGAAGACTTGAGAAAGGTTGTAGGAATAAAGGCAGATAAATGCTATCGACTAAGATAAAGGAAAAAGTGAGTGATGCATCCATGATAGAGGGGAATGAGAAAAGATCCAAGGCGGAGGAATAGCTGTAGAGAGTCGTGTCAGGTAACAAAGGGGAGGCAGTGTTGGAGGTACACGGAGGAACCAGCACACTGAGGCAGGGAGGGACACTCATGCAGGTGGGAAGGAGAGAGGGTGAACAGGACAGATCAATGATAAGGGCTTGTAAGGAGTGCAGGAAGGGTGGGAATGGGTTCTGCTATGACACAAGAAGTGATGCGTCTAGCACAGATAGTGAATAAAGCTGTAACTAGTAGAACTGGAGAAGAATATTTGCAGAAAGGAACATTAGGGGCAAGGAAGTAGCCAAGAGTCAAAGAAAGATACAAGAGGCACTTTGTAGAGAGAGAGAAAAAATCTTGGCAGCTGGAGCTGCCATAACTGAGGGGAGAAAGAGTCTTGGTAAAGAAAACAGAGGGCAGATTGTGGTGAAATCAGTCTTTGGTTCAGAATTAGCAAACTATGGAAGAAGGGGGACCACCGGAACCAGTGAGCTGTCAAAGGAAACTGGACAACTGATAGCAGACAGGACCAGGGAGGCAACACAGAAGTGTCAACAATGAGGGTTGGAAAGGGCTGACTCTGCTAACTGAGGAAAGGCAGGTAGAGAGAGACTTGGCTAATTACTGCAGTAGACAAGGGAGAGGATCCTGGGGTTGGTAGGGAGATGGGGAGAGACCGTCTCTATGTAATGGATAGGCTGCAGCTTAACCTAGAAGAAATACAGTGAGATTGTAGAGGTGCAGGGCAGTAACAGCACCTTTAAATTAAATGGAAGACAGAGGGTATATCATAAATGCACAAGAGGAAGTTGAACATTCATTCAGTAAGAATAAATAAAAAAAAAGAGGTGCAGAGAAAAGCAGGGTAACAAACTGGACTCTAAGCTCATTCTTGGGTAGAGTATTATCTACATAAGAAGACAGGGAAGCTGCAGGTAGTGATGCACAAGAAGAGGGTGGGCATTATAGTATCAGACATATGAGGCAGTGACACAAGGGGAGCAATATGAGTTGCCCGACTGTAGCTTGGTCAGTGATGAGAACAAAGACAGAGGGAAAAGTGAAGTTCAATTCTATATAAATGGTGGCATCAGATGTGCGTTCAGAAAAGCGACAGGCTATGGGCGCTGGGGTTGACAGTTTCTGACCTTACATCCTAAGGCAAGTTCCCTGGTCCATACAGCAGAGAAAGAGGGATGCAGTGTATTGGTCCACAGATATGTCATGTAAGGAGGACAAAAGACGAGAAGAGAATAAGACATTGTGTATGAGGAAGATGTTTAAGGTTGGGGTTAAAACCATATAGTACACTTAGCAAACGTTTATGAATAACTTTAAAATATATCCAAGTAACAGCATATTCCGTGCACAAAAATTGTTTTGGCAGGAATTATCTCAAAAGTGCAAGCACAAGTCATGATCTCTCTGGCCCTTGAACTAGGATAGTCACTTTGCTTAGCCCATGAATTGTGTGGGTATATAGATGATGATAAGTTCTTCACTGCAGTGATAACAGACAACCAATCCTCACAGTACGAAGAAAGAGAAGGGATGCATTGGATATTTAGTACGACAGGTGCAGGGTACTACCACCACGGCCATCACGATACAATCACAGCCGTTAGTACTGCTCACGCTCACTGGCTACCGATCTGTATGAAGTTAGCACATGCTGCTGTACCTGTTAGGTGACATCATTCAGTGATTAGATTTGCCATCCTCAAGAGGTACTGCAGGTCCATTCCATCGCACAACAGTATGTTAACAGAGGTCTACGTCACTCCTTGCCAGCAATACAAAGTAAACATCTGGGGTGCAGCCAACTTGATAAAACCATTAGTAAACACAATTCATTCTCACACTTCGCAGTGAAGGATGAAGAACGGAAAGGCTGTTGGTCCCGATGACATACCTGTGGAAGCATGGAGGTGTTTAGGTGAAATGGCAGTGGAGTTTTTAACTAGATTGTTTAATGAAATCTTGGAAAGTGTGAGGATGCCGAGGAATGTAGAAAAAGTGTTTTGGTACCAATTTTTAAGAATAAGGGTGATGTGCAGAGCTGTAGTAACTACAGAGGGATTAAACTGATCAGTCACAGCATGAAGTTATGGGAAAGAGTAGTGGAAGCTAGGTTAAGAAGGGAGGTGATGATTAGTGATCACCAGTATGGTTTTGTGCCAGGAAGGAGCACTACAGATGTGATGTTTGCTCTGAGAGTGTTGATGGAGAAGTACAGAGAAGGTCAGAAGGAGTTGCATTGTGTCTTTGTGGATTTAGAGAAAGCATATGACAGGGTGCCTAGAGAGGACTTGTGGCATTGTATGAGGAAGTCGGGAGTGTCAGAGAAGTATGTAAGAGTGGTACAGGATATGTACGAGGGTAGTGTGACAGCGGTGAGGTCTGCGGTGGGAGTGACAGATGCATTTAAGGTGGAGGTGGGATTACATCAAGGATCAGCTCTGAGCCCATTCTTATTTGCAATGGTGATGGACAGGTTGACAGACGAGATCAGACAGGAGTCCCCATGGACTATGATGTTTGCAGATGACATTGTGATCTGTAGTGAGAGTAGGGAACAGGTGGAGGAGACCCTGGAAAGGTGGAGATATGCTCTAGAGAGAAGAGAAATGAAGGTCAGCAGGACTAAGATGAATGTATGTGTGTGAATGAGAGGGAGGATAGAGGAATGGTGAGGATGCAGGGAGTAGAGGTGGTGAAGGTGAATGAGTTTAAGTACTTGGGATCAACAGTTCAGAGTAATGGTGAGTGTGGAAGAGAGGTGAAGAAGAGAGTACAGGCAGGATGGAGTGGGTGGAGAAGAGTGTCAGGAGTGATTTGTGACAGACGAGTACCAGTAAGAGTGAAAGGGAAGGTCTACAAGAGGGTAGTGAGACCAGCTATGTTATATGGGTTGGAGACAGTGGCATTGACACAAAGGCAGGAGTCAGAGCTTGACGTGGCAGAGTTGAAGATGTTAAGATTTGCACTGGGTGTGACGAGGATGGACAGGATTAGGAATAAGTATATTAGAGGGTCAGCCCAGGTTGGAAGGTTTGGAGACAAAGCCAGAGAGGCAAGATTATGTTGGTTTGGACATGTGCTGAGGAGGGATGCAGAGTATATTGGGAAAAAGATGCTAAGGATGGAGCTGCCAGGTAACAGGAAAAGAGGAAGGCCTAAGATAAGGTTTATGGATGTGGTGAGAGAGGACATGCAGGTGGTTGGTGTGACAGAGCAAGATGCAGAGGACAGGAAGACATGGAAACAGTTGATCTGCTGTGGCGACCCCTAACGGGAGCAGCCGAAAGAAGAAGAAGAAGAAGAAGAGGAAGATCACAGCAGGAGCTGGCATATGGCTTTGGATGCACAATGGGTAAAGTCTGAGGTTCACTTCTTATGTATGCCTGTTGCAGCTGTATTCAATTACCAGATTCATGCTGATTTTCCAATGGCAATTACTACAAAATATTTCTGGCAGTAACAGTTTCACTATACCAAAAATAGCTTTTCTACAAGAGGCCAAGCATCTCTTGCCCCGCCCCATGCACACACATGGTGGAAATGCCAGTAATTTATTTAATAATAACTCTATGGTCACACAACAAGGAACAAAAGGATTATGTCTGGTTCTCTGAAAATGTTGTTCAGTGGAACTGTTTCACACCATTGAAATTCATTGTAATTAGTGATGCTTAGCTGACAGGCTCCCCATCACTCAACTCCCTGTCCACACAACATTTTCACACATATGACACCCAGAGCACACCATCACTAAATATGTGCTTGTCCACTCAGACATTGAAAAATATGGTGCCCCTTACCACAAAGTGTCCAGTGACATGCTATTCATTTTATAGACCATACTCCATCTGCTAGGTAGCCATCATGCATTTCCTACAAGTAATGCATGCATAGCTCATCAAGCAGTGACCCTCATCATGTCTCCCTGATGTCTCATTAACCTCGGTTGTGCTTGCTGTTATGATAAAACTGTGAGATTTCAGTTTCTACTACTTTGTTTACCCTTGCAGTGTATTTTTCCTTGCCCATGGCTGAGCACCATGCATTTAGCATATTTAATTAAGTAGCTGCTTGAAGTGAATTTGTTTACCTGGATGTGGTGTAATGGTTAAGGTATTTATGTCACAGATACAAGATACATGGATTGATTCTCACCTTTAAGGGGGTATTAGCTAGGCTTAAAGTGGCCCACAAGGGCAGCTAGCCTAATACTTGCCTATCAACCTATAAAAATGCACTTGTTTTCCGGGGTAGAGCACCAGTCTCCACAGACCTTTGTCAGACAGCCCAGGAGCAGTGCCTGGTTAAGTGACTTAGTCAGAGTTACATAGTTAAGCAGTGGAGGCTAAGGGAATCAAACCCTGCACCTTTGGACCAAGGGAAACAGCTTGTTAACAGCTCCTTAATCCTCTAAGTCAACTGCCAGACTAGCAATGTCTCCCATAGTGTATGTCCATTACAGGTTCAGAGAATGTAGGTTTTGCTCACTTAAGGCTGATCTTTTGTTTTACTCAATTTATTTTCAGTCCTTTGAAGTGGCATTACCGCTGTATCTTTGCTTTGCCTGACATTAGTCATACGTTTCATTAGATTCTTCGGTACAATAAACTCTTCGTATTGTATATACTGCATTTGCAAATCTTTCTGCGGCCTGCATCATGGATCAAAGATCTTAGAGAAGAATCGATTCGCTTATGAATTTAAGTAATAACTACACTAAAATGTAAAACATGCAATCTACAAAATGAGTGGGATTTCATTTCTATATAATTATTACCATTTTAGCAAGGAACACAAAACATGAAATTGTATGTGTTGCACTTTTTCAGTTCTCCACAAAAGCAGTTATGTTTTTTATTATTAAACTATGTTATTTGGCTACTTACAGCAGAGATGAAGTGATACATGTTCCAGTACTTAGACTATGGTATGAGGGGGTAGTGTGTTTTTTAGCAAAATATTAGTAGATAAATATTTAACACATAACCAGTCAAATATTAAAATATGTCATGATAAAGTTCACCCATATAGCACAGGGAGCAAACGTACTGACATATTATTGCTAAGACGCACAAGGCAAAACACTAACAGTTTTTGCAGTATACAGTGAATAATAACATAATGTCTCATTTTGACAATTGTCTAGAGAGAAAGATAAATCAAAATGAGGTTATTGTAATTTTCTTTGAGTACATATATAAACAAGGCTGTGTCCAACTTAGCTGACTGGAAGACCTTCCATTGCCTGTCAGGTAATCATGTGACTCCATGGTCACAACATTTTATGCACCTTAGAAGTGGTTGTTTAGTACAGTATAACATCTAGATAAGGTCAGAGTGCTTAGTATAGAACAGATATACCCCTGTACTAATGCATCACAATGGTTGGTGCTCAGCTGGGGGGTGCGTTTTGTGGATGTCTGTATGTCCTCCCTGTCTGTGTGAGCTTTCACTGGGTGCATATTTATTGTCATACAATAAATGAACTTGTGAGAAATTAAACTGCCCCTAGATGTGCATGATATGTGTGTGTCTGTGTGCATGTCTGTGTATTTGTGAGATGACTGGCATCATTTTCAATATTGTGCTTTGCAACCAGTGAGCATTAAAATACTTTCTGTCCTCTCTCCTACCTAATGTTGAATTAGGTAAAAGCGCATAACTGGAGAATAAATAAATATGTATTGTGAAAGTGAATCAGACTGTAAAAGCCACGCAATTCCATTTGTGATGATTTGTTTCACTTTTTCATATACGTTTTTCGACTTATTTTAATTTTTGGCCAAAGACTTGAATACATAGATAGGGTGCCTGCATGGTTAATCCATTTGTTTTAGAAGTCTTGTAAGACTCTGCATAGTCATGTTAGTGTATCCATTTAAGTCAGTATTAGTTTCAGGCAGCCTGTTATACCTAATGTTAATGTTCAGTAAACGAAAACTGGGACGTTACCTTGGAGGCAGGATGGTGACAATATGCAGTATATTAAAGTGATTGTGTAGCTGTTGTCATGGATCTTCACTTCATGGATGAAACAGAATTTAAAATGATGCCTCATACTTAACTGCCAGTTGATTTTTCAAGATGTCAGTTGGACGTGCTATAAAAAATATTTTTTTTCTTTTGTGATGGGGCATATTTCATTTTAGGGATTGTGTCAGAGATGCTATCTTCTGACTTTGTCTGACAGTGCTCTGCAGTTGTAAGGCAGTGATCATTCATTAAGCAGAACTTTGTTTATGAAAAGCTGCTGCCCAGCCGTGTTTGTACTAGGCTGAAGGCAGACTGCACTTGTACATTATATTCACGCCCAGCCATGTTTGTACTAGGCTGACGTCAGACAGCAATCGTACAGTGCATTCACACTCAGCCATGTTTGTACTAGGTTGAATCAGACTGCAGTTGTACATTGCATTCACGCTTAGCCATGCTTGTACTAGACTGAAGTCAGACAGCAATTGTATATTGCATTCACGCAGCCATGTTTGTACTAGGTTGAATCAGACTGCAGTCGTACATTGCATTCACGCTCAGCCATGCTTGTACTAGACTGAAGTCAGACTGCAGTCATACATTGCATTCATGCCCAGCCATGTTTATACTAGGCTTAAGTCCGACTGCAGTCATACATTGCAGTCACACTCAACCGTGTTTGTACTATGTTGAAGTCAGACTGCAGTCGTACATTGCATTCATTTGCTCTGGAAACTGAAAAAAGTAGGACAGAATCCTTTTCATACTGAATTGGTTCTGAGCTGTCACAGTACCTCCACATTCTTCACCAAAACTGGTGAAGGTTGGGTGCTTGACAGTAACTATTGTAGTTTACTGTGATAGCCATGGCTGACTTCAGCCTTACCCCCTAAACTCTGATAAACAGTTTACTCAATTTGTAGACACTTCCACACCAGTGAGCCCATGAAGAAGTACCGGGAGACAAACCTGTCAAAAGCCTAAGAAAGGTTGAAACGCACACACCTGTTAGTTTATGTTTGTCTGGTTTGGGAGGTACTTTTTCTTTGTTATTAAAGCAGCTCTGGTGCTGTATTTTGGCCTAAAGCTGAATACTGTGTCAGAATAGAAACTGTTAATGAACATGTCCAAGGAGCTCTGAGCATGCATTGTTCCCTTGTAGTTTGACCAGTGAGCTAAGTAAAACTGCTTAGCTGTTACTGTTTGGCCATGCTGGCTTGCCTTCCCTTGTGAATTGGGGATACCCCAATTTTATTTCTATAGCTGTTTTTTTTTTGTTTCTAGTGACTTGTAGAGTAAAATGGTTGTTTGTAGATCTTGAGGTGACCTGGATGAAGCAGGAGAACATACCGTCTGAGGTACGAGTTCTTTTTCTTTTTTAACCTGTGTCCATTTTTTACCTCACTTATTTAATGTAACACTAAAAAGAAATTGCTATGGAGAATGTAGCTAGTGTAATAATTTTTAACAAAGTTTTCTGAAGAAAGCAAGGTATTACATATTATAAGTCCAAAGGGGTTGGATCCATGTTATGGTACCTGTTAATCATCTAGATCGTGGCAAATTAAAATGTTTTTGGCTTTGCAAATATTGATATTTCTAAATTATTGAAACAACTTTTCCCTAACTGTCCTTCCAGTGGTTGCAATATATTTACTTCATAGTTGTCTGACAGATTTGTCTTTCACCTTTAGCACACTTGATTTTGTTTGCTTTCTATGCCAAATCTGACTGAAGCTTGCTAAAACCAACCCAGACAGGCATACAGAGGAGAACATATAAATCTCTACAGAAACCAAGGAGAGATAAAGGCTGAACCCCATACCTGTCCTGATAAGAACTAGCACTCTGCTTTAACAGTCTTGCATTAGAAGAAACTGGAATACCTAGAGAAATTAAATGAAATTACCTTTTGTAACTACTTTACTGCGGTGGTGGTGCTGCGGTAGAGTTGTCACCTCAGAACAAGACGTTGTCCCGTTCAGTTCTCAGCTAGAGTGTCTTCTGTGTGGAGGCATACATGAATAAGGCATGCCTTTGTTGAAGGTTGTGCATCAGGGCTGGTAACCCGGTACGTAAAAATCCACTACCAATCATTAGCGTACCGGAGTTCCGCTGTGGTGACCCCTAACCGGGAAAAGCCGAAAGACGCAAACAAACAAACCTTTTGTAACTACTTTGTCTCTTACAAGGCTGGGCTTTCATCTTTTTTTACCATTTTATTTCTCTCAACACACTGTAGCCATACTCTGGTCACATACTAATAAAGCTTCCATCCTGTATATTTTAACTAACTGAAGTAGTGTGTCATTTTTTTTTTATTTTGAAAAGATTCACTGAACACATTTGTCAGTTGTTGTACACATTGTTTCCCTGTATCAAATTGTATCTGCTTTTTTATCATCCACTAGTTTTTTTTATATATTCATTTGTTAACCAGGAAAGTAAACTGGTCCTTCTCTGGTGCTTTTCAGCCACATGCCAGACAGAGAGGAAAGGTTAAATACAAGAAGTATGTGGACTGTTTAGTGTGCCAAATTAGGCATCATGTTTTTGGAAGCAAACCAGAGTCTCTCTAGAGAAAGAAACATGCAGACAAGGAAACAAGATGCAGTAGAGTCCACACAAACAGCAACCAGATGTCAGGAAACAATGCTGCACACTGTAGAAAGTGCTCAATGCTAAGCCTTTATGGTATTTTTTTGGCAGGTTTAGATTTTTTGCTGATATTTTTCTGGTGCATGCTTATTTAATAATCCTAAAAAGGGGATTCTGATGTAATCCAGAGGATTTAGATTAGAAGAGATATTTTGTGGGAGCACAGTCTGTATTAAAGAAATAATGTCCAAAGGAGCCAAAGTTAAACAGCATGGCAGATCTCTCCAAATAGTGTCCAAATAAATGTTTGTATTGTAAAGAGCTGTATATTTGGCATGTAAATTCTATAAACAAGAAACATTTTATTTAAACGTATAAGGTAAATAAATGGGATTCTCCAAGAACTGAAAGGAACAGGTGTTATATTAACTAGAAAAGTGCTGCTATCTTTTTAAATGAGAACATTACTTTAAGAATAAAATGAAACTTTGGTGTATTCGATGGACACAAATAGTTTGAGGTTTATTAGACTAGTAACAACCTATAAAAATGCTTTAATGGTACTATAGTAAGGTTAAGCCTCTTATTGCTTTGTTTTTTCTATATTATTATTAAGTATGTGGAGCTTTTCTCCCCGGGCCTCTACTGAAAATGGAAATATCTCCAGCTAGACTAGCCCGGTCAAAAATGTAAAATAAAATAAAAATAATAAAAAAATAAATAAAGTAGTCACTGAAATTCCTTGCCATTTACAATTTTGTGTTTGTAGTTGTGGGATTCACAGTTAGGGTCATTGTACTCTCAGTAGGGTACCCTTATGTGCATGACTGCTCAGTCTGGATTCATAGTTATGGTCACTGTACTCTCTGTAGGATACCCTTTGCTGTACTGTATGTGCATAATTGCTCAGTTCAGATTAACTGTTATGGTCACTGTACTCTCAGTAGGGTACCCTTTGCTGTACTGTATATGCATGACTGCTCAGTTCGGATTCACAGTTATGGTCACTGTACTCTCAGTAGGGTACCCTTTGCTGTACTGTATGTGCATGACTGCTCAGTCCGGATTGACTGTTATGGTCACTGTACTCTCAGTAGGGTACCCTTTGCTGTACTGTATGTGCATGACTGCTCAGTCCGGATTGACTGTTATGGTCACTGTACTCTCAGTAGGATACCCTTTGCTGTACTGTATATGCATGACTGCTCAGTTCGGATTCACAGTTATGGTCACTGTTCTCTCAGTAGGGTACCTTTTGCTGTACTGTATGTGCATGACTGCTCAGTCCAGGATGCTGTCCTCCTATGCTCATGAATTTGGTTAGTAGGAGTGGTAATGTGGTGGTCACCTAGGAAGCAGTGCGTGGGTGGTTGCTGTCGGTACCATTAATTTACAACTCTGCTCTAGCAGTGTTCTGTACATTCACTACAGAGTCGATGAGTCTGCCCTTCATGTCATGAATAAAGGACAGGGGATCACAGACAGCTCATGCTCATACTAGAAGTGTCCTTGTACCTCCTAGCTCTACTGCAGTGAGCGTGAACTCCCTGCACTGTTACTCAGGTCACTGATGTTCATTCTAGTAAAGAAAATGTACGAATTATAAAGAATGAAGCTTACCCCCTTACCAATCCTGCATGTCTGTTCTGAGCATACCATCATTTTCATGTTAAGACTGTGACATTGATACAATGTTAACATTGTTAAATGTTACATGTGTGTGTGTGTGTGTGTGTGTGTGTGTGTGTGTGTGTGTGTGTGTGTGTGTGTGTGTGTGAGAGAGGCATTTTTTTCATATGCTATATACAGTAAAAATGGTTGTAGTCCATCCTTTTGTAAGCACCCAATCTGATTTTGCTAGAAAAGCTGTGAGCATTTCACAGTGGGACTTTGTTCCAGTTTAAATATTTATGTTCCATAGATAACAGTACCAACACACTCAAAACAGTGACACAGTAATCGGCAACAGTACAAACACACTCAAAACATTGACACAGTAATCGGTAACAGTACAAACACACTCAAAACATTGACACAGTAATCAGTAACAGTACAAACACACTCAAAACATTGACACAGTAATCGGTAACAGTACCAACACATTCAAAACATTGACACAGTAATCGGTAACAGTACCAACACACTCAAAACATTGGCACAGTAATCGGTAACAGTACCAACACACTCAAAACACTGACACAGTAATCGGTAACAGTACCAACACACTCAAAACATTGACACAGTAATCGGTAACGGTACAAACCCACTCAAAACATTGACACAGTAATCGGTAACAGTACAAACACACTCAAAACATTGACACAGTAATTGATAACAGTACAAACACACTCAAAACATTGACACAGTAATCGGTAACAGTACAAACACACTCAAAACATTGACACAGTAATTGGTAACAGTATAAACACACTCAAAACATTGACACAGTAATCTGTCCTTCAAGTAGTTCAGATTCTCTGAAGTTTGTACTTCTGTTAATAGATTGGAAGGAGTGCCCTTGGTGTTGACATGACTTAACTGAGCAAAATTTTAGTAATGTATGACTTGAAAATTATGGATGCTTTGTGCCCATTTGCCACATTGGAGACCGAAGTAAAACTGTCAAATTCTCCAGGGAGGGGGCATTAGCCATGTGGTTCACATTTATCAGTACTTCATAAGTATCAGTCTGTATGTTTGTATGATTCATGTTATATGCAGTGTCTGTAATACCACATAACTCCATTGTGATTTCACTATTCATATGCAGTGTCTGTAATACCACATAACTTCATTGTGATTTCACTATTCACATGCAGTGTCTGTAATACCACATAACTCCATTGTGATTTCACTATTCATATGCAGTGTCTGTAATACCACATAACTCCATTGTGATGTCACTATTCATATGCAGTGTCTGTAATACCACATAACTCCATTGTGATGTCACTATTCATATACAGTGTCTGTAATACCAGATAACTCCATTGTGATTTCACTATTCATATGCAGTGTCTGTAATACCACGTAACTCCATTGTGATTTCACTATTCATATGCAGTGTCTGTAATACCACATAACTCCATTGTGATTTCACTATTCATATGCAGTGTCTGTAATACCACATAACTCCATTGTGATTTCACTATTCATATGCAGTGTCTGTAATACCACATAACTCCATTGTGATTTCACTATTCATATGCAGTGACTGTAATACCACATAACTCCATTGTGATTTCACTATTCATATGCAGTGTCTGTAATACCACATAACTCCATTGTGATTTCACTATTCATATGCAGTGTCTGTAATACCACATAACTCCATTGTGATTTCACTATTCATATGCAGTGTCTGTAATACCACATAACTCTATTGTGATTTCACTATTCATGACTTCATTTTAAGTCACACACAAACAGTGCTTGATAATTGTATTAGTCAGCCAGTGTGTACAGTGCACGTACATTTTTGTGTCGGGGTGTGTTTGTAAGGCTTAAGCCCAAATAAAGCATTTATTATTTTTTCTTTCATTACTGTCATCCACCAGTGTGTACTGCAGGTAATATATTTGTTTGTTTTTATCTGTTCCTCATTTTCTTGTGTTCTGTCATCCACATCTGTTAAACTGGTTCACAACATTTTTGTAGATGTTCAGAAACTGTCTGCTTTATTTGATCAAACTGATTTGTGGGAGTAATTAAAACTGGTGTTACCTGATATGACAGTCCCTGAAAAACTGTGAATGTCTTAGTATCCAGAAAATAATGATTTTTTAGCATAATTTATAGAGATTAGACTTGTGGAAAGGTATTTTGATGTGCCTTTATCCTTTCTGTCAATCAAGATTTGCTTTGAAATAAGTTTTAAAAAAGATGCTTATAGGAATATTAACTCTTAACACTTCCAGTCTTCACTAATGGCATGTTTTGTCTGGTTCAGAAGTAGAATGCCGTTATTTTAATTCATTTATATTAGATGACATGGAGTTCTGTTGAGATGGTTCTAGCTGGTTTGGCACATGTATAGAACCAGATATTTTATTTGTAAGTGAGTATTATTGGTATATATTTCAAACAGATTTGTGTCAATGTGATTTTTTTCTAGGTTCGTAAGTTCATAGATTATTACTAGGCTAACTGCCCTTCTGGGCTATTTTCAGCCAAGCTGATTACCACATGTGAGAATCAAACTCTGTACCTTATCTCTGTAAAGTAAATGCATTAAGCAACCTCCCAACCCTGCACTTATATTTGGAATTCTTCTCCATTCCCATAGTATATGTTAAAGGGAGCCTAAAAGACTGAAATAAGCATGTATGTACATACATGCAAACAGCATATAAATAGTACACAGTAGGGGTCACAGATTTTTAGAGGTGAATCTTTTCAAGGTTCTAGATTGGATTCAGAAAAGTCTTGTGCTTAAATCACAAAGTGAATTGGTAAGAAGTTATTCAAGAAACCAAAGTCTCCAAGAAAAATGCTTTCTTCTCAATAAAAAGTTTTTGTAATAGCAAGCCCAAATAAACAATTAATCTAAAGAACTGTGCAGTGATGAGCTTTGCATACTAGGGTATCTTATGTATTGATTCCAGTTTTATGTACATAGTGCAAATAAAGTATTCTGTCTCTGTGCCTGCCTCATGCAGCTACAGCTCAGTGTCCACCTTCTCCTATTTGTAGTTTATTTTGGATTTACAACAAAACTTGCTAGGCTGTACCCCTAGCTTCTAATTTGGCCATGTACCCTGTCTGATCTCAGTGATTCATCAAGTTACTGGGGGCAGCTATCAGCTGGACTAGGCATTCCACTCCAAAGCAAGTAATTATCCATAGGAGCTCCATTTGGAGGTTTCCTTGTCAATCACCATTTGGGAGTAAGCATCAACATTCTAGCTCATCTCTGTATTTGAACATTTGAGTGCACATTGATTTAGCAGAAGTTCCTTGTCAGGGTTAACTAGTTATTTGTGGGTTTATTTGCAACATGCTGTTATGCCTTATAAGAAAAAGATGGTACAGAAGAGAGTCAATTATCCGAACGTCGATTATCCGAAACGTCAGTTATCCAAATGCTGCCTTTCAAAGTTTTTGGGTAGGAAAAATCATAAAGTCTGAATATGTAAACTTTATACATATTCCTTTGTGCATATTTTTTGAGCTTGTAGCCCACTCATGTGTGAAAAATACTCTTTATTGTCCAATGGAATCACTGAATGGTTGAAAAGTGTATTCTGTGAGTGCAGAACAAACGAGATTTTAGATTGTTTTTATCTGGTTCAATGTATGTTTGAATATCCAGACAGTTTGATTGTCCGATCTACCACAGGTCCCAATTAGTTTGGATCTACCACAGGTCCCAATTAGTTTGGATCTACCATAGGTCCCAATTAGTTTGGATAATTGACTCTACTGTACTTTAATATGTAAACTAAAAAAAAACTAGAGTCATTTTACAGCTTCTAGTCTGTTTGTTTAAAATAGCTGTGGAATCTGCATTTAATTCCTTCATATCAACAAATGTCCTGCTTTAAATTGATTCCACCTAGTATTACTCTGAGATCATTGATGACTTTATATATCAATTGATCAAAAACTGTACGACCACTGTATTTGCAGTCAGCTTGTAGAGATACGTTTTCTCACTATTTCAAAAGACAGTCTGTTGCATCAGTTGGCTATTTATTAGTCTGTGGTCAAGATTCACCGGGTTTTCAGGTGAAAGTATTTCCACAGATTCATAAGTACTTACTAGGATACTGATCTGTGAGGTTCTTAAGAAACTTAAACTTACATTCCCATGGTGGATTTTCACCCTTTTATTTTTACATATGAATAACTCGGGGGGGGGGGGCACAACAAGGAAGTGCTGGGACATAATATTTGTTGTTCCTATGCATGAGGGACATGAGTACTAAAGTTCATAGGTAGGTACTAGGCTATTGGCCCTGAGACCTATACAAGCCCAGCCAAAAAAGTACCCTGGCTTTTGCCACCCAAGAAAATTATTTTCCTGTGCCACTGTCGAGCAGAGCCACAGAGGTGATCCCCAGGGTGAATTTTCTATTTACCATCCAATCATCAAGATTTTTCTTGAAGAGTGCCAATGAGGAGCTTTGTTTGATATAGATAGGTAGTTTATTCCAGAGTATGGGAAGTCTCTGGGAAAGGAATCTATCCCTGCAGCATGTTCTCTTTAATGTGGTGACAAGGTTTAGGTCCCTAGAGCATGTAGCTCGGAGGGATTGGGATTTTATTAAGTGGAGCATGTCCAACAGCTCTGGGTTTGACATAGCTTTGTATGTTAGGCAGAGATCACCTCTGAGTAGGCGATATGCGATGGAGTAAAGCTGGAGTTTTTTGAGACGGTCTGCATAGGGCATCTGTTTGAGGCCAGTAATCCTCTTTGTGAGGTATTTCTGCGGCCTTTCCAGTTGTTGTAGATGTCTTGTGAGGTACATACCAAAAGGGGCGTTGCACTCTATAATGAGTCTAATGAGTGATGAGTAGAGGGGAACAATGATCTCTTTTTTTTCTGGATGAGAAACCTTTAGTGATGTGGTGTGCCACGTAGAAGGATTTCCTGACTACTGTGGCGATGTGATTATCAAAGGAGAGACTACTGTCCACCTGTGTCCCAAGGTCTCTTATCACACTTTCATTAAGTATACTACTGCCTATGTTGTAGTTCATGGGTACAGAGTTTTTACCAAAGGGGATGACAATGCACTTTTTGGCATTGAGCTTGAGCCCATGGCTTTGACACCATACATCTGTCTCAGTGAGGCCCTTTTGTAGGATGTCCACATCATTAGGAGTTTTGATTATGGCTCCTAGTTTGCAGTCATCTGCGAACTTCATTAGCCAAAGACCTTCTGTGTTAGCCTGTACTTCAGAGAAGTAGATATCAAACAGGAGAGGACCCAGGACTGAACCCTGTGGTACTCCACTTGTCACTGGTCTGAAGTCGAATTTGGAGTCTGCTACTTTCACAGTGTGGGTTCTGTCAGTGAGCCAGTTGGCAACCCATCTTGTGACATAGGGATTTATACCTAGTTTAGTGAGTTTATCTATAATTCCAGCGTGGGGTATGGTGTCAAAAGCCTTGGCAAGATCTAGATAGGTACAGCCTTTGTCTACAGCTTTGGTGACTGCTTCAAAGAAGTCTATCAGGTTTAGGAGACATGATCTGCCTTTTACAAACCTGATCTGGGTGGGATCCAGAGTTTGGAGATTACCAATATCTTTGTTTATAAGTTCCATGATGATATGCTCCATGGCCTTGTAGACCAGGCTCATCAGGCTAATGGGGCGGTAGTTCCCGGGGTCCGTTGTGGCTCCTCCCTTGTGGAGTGGGATAATCGTTGCTGTGCACCATTCAGCAGGCACAAAGCCTGAGGTGAGGCTATGATTGAACATGGTACTTAGGTGGGGTGCCAGTTCGTTCTGTAGTTTGTTAGAGCACAGCCTGGGATGTTGTCTGGTCCCATGGATGCTGTGTTCTTGGCTTTGAAGAGAATAGTTTTTACCTGTGCAGCCGTGATTACAGGAACTTTGCATTCTTCCGGTATAGAGATGGGCTCTTTAGGGGGTGAGAGGGGGGTAAAGTTAGCACTGAACCTATCTGCCAGGATGTTGGCAATATCAGCTGGGTCTGTATATTTAGTGCCATTGTGCTGTAACTCAAAGCAGATCTGAGTGTTGCCATTGAGATTCATGACATAGCTATAGAATGCTTTGTGGTTGTCTTTAGAATCAGTGGCGATTTTGTTTTCATAACTAGCTTTGGAGGATTTTATCAGGGATCGCAGCTTCTTACTGAGGCTGACCAGGGAGCTCCTCCACTCATGGGATTTTATTCTCTTTTGCAAGAGTTTCTTCCTTCTGTTGTACAGATTGTTTATGGTAGGGGACCACCAGATTGGCTTCCTTTTTTGGAGGATAGCGTCTTGGTTCTGTTTGGGATAGCACGATCCATGTACTCATGTAAGTGTTATAAAATGCAATTGTGTAGGATTCAGTAGTCGTAACTGTATTGTCCATCTGCATGGGTGTCATGAAGTTCACCACTTCTGTCTTAAGAAGCATGAAGTTGGCTTTGGAGAAATTTTTTACCATGGTTTCCTTAATGGGGGGGGGGGTGGAGGTAGGATGTGGATATCTAGGGTAATTAGCTTATGGTTGGAGCGGACCAATGAGGTGTTGACTTCAGGTGTGGTATACCGGTCACTCATATTGGTAATGACTAGATCTAGGATATTGTTGCCCCTGGTGGGGGTGTGGAGAAGTTGATCCAGGGCATTGGAGTTTATGAATTCCAGAAAGCGTTGAGCGAAGGAGTTGGTACATGAGTAGTTTTCCCAGTTAATGGTGGGGCAGTTGAAATTGCCCATTATTAGGGTGTTTGGTTGAACCCTAATATTTTCCAGTATATCAAGAAAAGAGGAGTGGGAATCCTGGGGCATGTTGGGTGATCTGTACAAGCTACAATTTGGATTTCAGATGTTCTTCATCTCTCATTGTGCAGAGAGGCAGGCCAGGTTTAACTTCAGTGGGTGTCTCTCCTAGTTCTTCAGGGGTCTGCCCCTAAGAAACATATGCTTAAAATGGGCAGAGATTGATTACTATGATTTAGAGTTCTATGAGCAGTTTTAAAGAAAATGGAGGACAAGGCTAAGTCTATGCAGACTGTTAAAGATTTTTGCAGGTTCAGATTTATCTATCCTCAACACTTATCTGACATTCCCAAAGTTCAAAATGTTGATTACAAACAGCTTTTACTCTGCTGGGAAAGATCACTGGATGGTAACTTTGATCTCAAGGAGGGAGGCTTCATGTGCCTATCAGACTTAAAAGTTCTGGCTCCAGTGATAGCTACTTGATCAGATTCTAACGACAGATGCCTCAGACCATAGCTTGGGGGAGCTCATCTGAATGGAAAGTGGATACAAGACAAGTGGCCTGCCAGACTACAGCATCTCTACATATCAATGAAGGAGATGTTAGCAGTCCAGTTTGCATTAAAATGGCTTTCAAGGAGTTACTTCTCCAGGGGCAGGTGTTGATTCAACACACACAACATGTGGTACATCAAACAACAAGAACACACACAACACCTCTTCTATCTCATGCAGGCAAGCAATGATTTTGTGGGGAGACTGCTGTAGCTTGCAACTAAATCTCCAGGGGTTTCTGCCTCGCACACAGAACTCCCTTGAGCAGTGCAAATCATAGCAAGCATGGATGGAACTCCAGACTTAGATCTGTTGCTTTTCTCCACTAACCACCCAGCTGCAAAGTTTTGTACTTTAAAAGGTTTCATCACACAGCTTGGAAAGTGGATGCTCTTTCTTTCAGTTGGAAAATCTGCATGTGTATGCCTTTCCACCTCCTCTTGGCCTTTACTTGATTCCACACCTATTGTCTCAGAAGGACGTCATCATCTACTGTCAAGCAATCTTTCTCTTCTTCATCTAACAGCTCATATTCTGTTTTGAACCACAGCAGTCAGGTCTCAACTTCCTCAACAAGTTTTGATTATGGAAGCCAGAAGACCTTAGTAAGGAAAGTGTAGCTATTATTTAAGCAGGACTAGATTTTAGGCAGTCCTCAGCAGTTTGTTTGTTTCTTTTTTTTTAAGCCAGGCAAGCCTGTGTCAAAAAAAAAAAAAACCATTTCTAAGTGGGATTGCTTTGCATTTTGCATTTTGTTATTCCCATCATGGCAAGGAGATTCCAGCTAGATTAGGGCCACTCCCACTTCAACAGCATTTCTAAACAAAGACTCTAGGGGTGGCAACTAAGGATATTTTGAGGCATACTTTTGGAGTGCAGTGCATACTACTTTCTTGTGAGATGAAGAACATAGTACAGTTTTGTACCTACCATAAAATAGATGTTTTTGGTACAGGAGTGTTTGGTGTTTTTGGTTTTGGCCTATCTTTTGGGGTCTCTGACATCTGGGCAAGAAAGAGACTGAGATATGCAGCCGGATACCCCAGCAGACCTGAGCAATGCAAATCTTCGAACATCTACATTTATGGTAGGTACAAAACTGTACTTTTTGCCCAGAGTTAGTTGCACTTGGATAACCTCGGCTGCATTATGCTGAGCAGCTAGCCTAGATGTGTGGATATCCTTAATGAATATGGGCACATCTCCGCCTTTGGTGTTTCTGTCCAGGTTACATGGCTGAAAAGTGTGGTATGAGTTATAGCCTGGTAGTGCAGGGGTGCTCTCTGGAGCCTTGAACCAGGTCTCAGTCACTGCACAGATATCGATGTTCCGGAATCCCAGGGGTGACAGGTGCAGGCCATCTCTGGCAATGCATTGTGGTGTGTCGACCATGTCATCCCAGGCAGACAGATACTGGATCCCTTTAGAATGGCACCAGAAGCTTAACCAATTGTTGAAGTCAATCATTTTGTCCTAGCCTTCAGGGTGTTTATTTACCCCTATCTGGATAATGCCTTTCATTAAACTTATTCAAGATACAAACAACTTGTAAATCTACAGTTTGAGGTGCATCTTGAACTTTAAAATGTGTTTTCTGACCCTTTCCCAGGGTATGGTGTTCCTAGAATGCAGGCTCAATAATGTTTGATTGACAGCATTTTTTCTTCGTGCCCATAGGACTGAATTTGTCGCTTCCCGTCCATTCATCCAAATTACATTTGATTAGCGTAAGAAAAGCACTTTGCTTTATGTGGAGTGGAAGATGGTTCTACAGAAGAGGTATTCTCTATGATATATGCCTGTCCCACCAGGATTTTATATTTTTGTTGCAAAAGTAATTGAGATCCCTTGAATGGGTGTTTGTTAGCACTGAACTTGACAATGTATAGTGGGCCTGACAGATTAGGGTGTTTTGAGGCTGTATGTGTGAGGCAGAGGTTACCTGTTAGTAGTATATATAAAACGTAGATGGACAAAGCTTTGAGATGGTCTACATAGTGTTGGAGATTTAGGCCCTTGATTTTATTTTAGTGAGAAAGCATTGTAGTTGTTTGAGTTATAACAAATGTTTGGACAGGTATGTACTGAATGGGGCATTATATGCAATGGCCAGCGTGATGAGAGCCTTGTACAGTGAAATCATTACATCTCTAGACGTAGAAGCGGTACTGTTAGATATAAGCTGTGCGGTAATGAAAGGGTAGGTCATTGCCAACACAGATTTCCAGATGCCAGACTATGGGATCAACTTTCAGGGGTAATTTGTCAATGTGATAGCTCCAAGGGAAGTCATGCTTGCAAGGACTACTTGTATGAGAGAAGTAGACCCACACATGTTCATTGTATCCATGTTTTATTGTTTTTAAGCTTGAACTTGCATTTTCTGTTCTTTTCAATGTGTATGTTTAATAGAGCTTTAGGAATTCTGTATTAGATCTTCTGAATGGGCTCTGTCATTCATGGATTTCTTTATGGTGTCTGGTGAATTGTTGAAGTTATTTTAGTAATCCAATGAAGGTTATATTAGGGCTGATTAATTTTAATGTATTAGTTGTGTTTTTTTAGCTGATTTAATCTTATCTTGTTTAGTTGTATGGGACTGGGTCAATTTAAGCCTGTAATGCCATTTTTCAAATGCCTGGTTATATTTCTATTATGTATTTATATATTTATTTATTTATGTATTTATTTCAGTTTGATGCCTGGGGAAGTCCACTGGGCCAAGAATTCAGTGGAGGCCCGGGAAGAAAAGCTCCATTAACAATGACAATAACAAACATGTATAACAGACAGAGTATGAAACATGTGCTATGAAAAACAATGTAACGAATATGTAACATGTGCTATGAGAAACAATGTAACAAGTATGAAGAGATAACCTTATATACAGAGTAGCTGTAGTGACAGTGGGCATACATTCTATTAATCTTTGTACAGTAAATTTTTAAACACACAGTTGCAGTATTTCATAGGATAAAAATATAAATCTCCGATCTGATGAAAATGAGGGAGGAAAATGCAGTTGAGCAGTAATAGGCAGATTAGAGGTGTTGTATGTGGGTGTCAATGGGGAGAGACAGAAGCTACTGGGAAAATAAAGATGAGTGAGGAGGGGTTCATGTTGGGGAAGAGCAGGGGCAAATCCATTTAGATGATAGGTAGGAGTGTAGGAGAGATTTGAAGTTGGTGTGGTTTGGGGTGTTTTGTAGGGAGGAGGAGAGTGAGTTCCATAACCTGGCTAGGGAGTATGATAGCAGAAGGTGGCCAGGGGGCCGGGAGGCTTTGTGGATTTTTAGGAGGTTTTGATTTTCTGATCGTAGTGAGTGGTTAGGAATATAGGGGGTTAAGGTGTTGGAGAGAGTGGGACAGATGGATGATTTGAAGATGAGCTTATGGGCCGTGGTAAGTTTAAGTAGGTTTAGGTAGTTCTAGCCATTGTAAAGACTGGAGAGAGAGAGACAGTGATGGGAAGAATGTTTGGAGTTGCTGGCAAATTTGCTGATTTTATTGTAACAGGATTCTAATTTGGATTGCAGGCCGAGTTGGAGGTTGGTGAGCAGTGGGGTGCCATATATGAGAGAGGGGAGAAGGTAGGAGGAGGAGGCTGATTTTTTCTGGTGGAGGGAATGAGGTAGCAATTGTGTCTGTACAGGAGTCATAATTTTTGGTGGGTTTTTTGATGGCTGTTTGAATATGGATGTCGAATTTTAGATGCTCAACAATGGTGACACCAAGCAACTTAGTGTGAGTTACTATTTCAATGGGAGCGTTGTTCTGACTTAGTATAGTAAAGGAGGTATTATCAAAGGTGGAGATTCTGGAGGGAGTAAAGGTCATTTGTTTTGTTTTGTTTGCATTTGGGGCTAGGTGGTTGTTGTGTGTCCAGGTTTCTGTTAGTGCAAAAGCTGACTAGGTGTTTAGTAATAGGTCAAAGGGGGAGTCAGCAGTGCAGATGATTGTAGAATCATCTGCATACTGGATTAGGGAGGTATTGGGGATGGTGTGGTGAAAATTATTGATGAATATATTGATAAGTAGGGTGCCAAGCACAGAACCTTAGGGAACGCCAGTGGGGATGTGTAAGAAGGAGGAGGTTGAAGATTTCCATTTTACAGCTTGTTGTCTTTTGGAGAGGTAGCAAGAGAACCAGGATATGGTAGAGGGGGATAGATTGAGAGAGGGGAGTAGAGATAGGAGTATGGTCAAGGAATAGGGTAGATATGAGTTTGCCAGAGTTGCAGGCACTGTTGATACATTCAAGCAAAGGCAGAAGGCCAGTGATGGTACTGTGGCCAGGAGAGAAACCATGTTGGGTGGGGGTAAGGAGGTTGTGTGTTAAATGTATTACCTGCACTGAAACATTTAAATGATCCCTAATGTCAGATTTGAGTAGTAAGGGTTTGACTTGGGTGGGAGTAGTTGTTTAGGTGGTAATTTTCCGTTTCTCTTTAATGCCTGTTGAGTATGCAGATTACATTTTTTTCTTTTGCTTAACTGGAACTTATATATGACTGTAGTTTGGGGTTATTGATTGGTTAGTTAATTTATAATACACATAGAATATAGTCAGATAATTATATTAATGACATGCAGTAGATATTCAGAAATAAAAATATGTACATCCTGTTCTGGAAGCACTTTTATTATATATGGCGATAAGTGGACACATCGGGCTGCTCTGGTTTGAGTGTCAGTTGCCTGAGACCTGACATGCTGAGGATGGGAGTCCCTCAACAGAAAATCCTTGTCAGTGAGATCTGCTGATAATGATGGGCTTTTTCACTCATGTAATTGGTATATGCAAGTTTGGGTTCAAAAGGGGCTTGTTCCCTTGCATAAACACTTAAAATATATCGTTGGCAGTTTTTTAAGGATTAAAGTTAAAGGATTCGTTTTCAGCTTAATTTGGGGATTCATTTTTAGCTTTGACAATTGAAAGTGGAATGTTGTTAAGAAGGATGATTATTTTAAATGGACATACAGAGATTCTATTTAAATAATATAGAGAGAAAGTATAAATGATGTATTTTTATATGTTATGTGCAACACTTAAATATGTATGTTTAGAATACAGTGTGGTTTTCTACATGTGAATACATATACACAGACACACACACACACACACACACACACACACACACACACACACACACACACACACACATATAATTTTCAGCTTTGGGATGACAAACATACCTAGGTATAGACTGATGCAATGATATTTCTTTTTAACTGGAGCTGCAAGAATGAGTGTATGGTTGATGTATACCGCCTGTTACCAAAGGCAGAGGTAAAAGAGCAAAGATCAGCATAGCCTCTGATCTATTCCTTGTTAAAAAAGAAACCCTCGTGGAAAGAACAAATCACAGTGCTTTGGAATGGACTGGTGTAGATGATTACTTTCGTGATGGCCTGCCATGCACATTTACTTAAATACAGATGTGAAGGTAAGTGAAGGCTGCCAGGTAGAATTTTGTAGATAATTCTGTCATTTGTAAATATTAATGTAAGCTACAGGCTTGTTCTCTTAAATGTGAAAAGACTGCATTGAATATTGAACTGCAAAAATGTAACAGCAGTGCACTATGCTGTAATAAAGCTGATAAGTCAATTCTTTGATGTCAACATTCAGAGCCGATATGTCCAGAGGGAGGCATCCTGCCTATTGTTTTAAGACCAGAGTTATTGGCTAGAATTGGCATGTATAAATGTCCTTTATTGCTCTGGTTTCTGACCAGGTAGGTGCAAAGAATGTAAATGTAGTTTCTGTTAGCCTGGGAGCACCAGAGAAGTGTGAAGAATGATGTCATGTGAAGCAGCTCTGTGTTATAATTTAAAGAGAGAGACTCCGAGAGCTCTGAGCATTTTGCCTTGACAGCATCCAACATCATCAGCACTGTCTTGCTCTTTATATAAGTTTATTTTAGAACTGTGTTTTCTCTTAGATATAGCTAGGAATTAGGAAGATTAGACTAAGTGTTTTTTCTGTGTTGTCAAAACTTTTCTACGGCATTATTTTAAGTATTTCTCTGTGATTTCTGAACTCTTGACTGGCACTGTGTAGTAAGAAGTATTGTCTTGTGTTTTTATTATTTATTATTAAATATTTTTAAACCTTTCAACTGTGGCTGTTTTGTGTGGAGATAATTTAAGCTATAGAGTACATTGCAGATATATATATATATATATATATATATATATATATATAAATAATGTGTGTGTGTGTGTGTGTATGTGTATATATATATATATATATATATATATATATATATATATATATATATATATATATGTGTGTGTGTGTGTGTGCGTGTGTGTGTGTCTATAGATATAGGGATACTATACCAAGTCACTCCAAATAAGTCTTGACTGTTTGGTTACACTTACCATTTGGATAATAATATTGCACAGTAATAATTGGACACCCTTTTAAGGGCCTTTGAATAGCTGATAAATGTTAGCTGGGTGGTGGCAGTGATTTCTACCGTATAGTCTGGGTAAAAGGGGCACAACTGGTGAACCTGTGCCAGCCTTCCCCAGGAGTGTCTGTGTGGTTGTATAAACTCTTATCTCAAAGTGTGTGTGTGTCAGCTACTTGGGCAGGAACACAAGGCACTGGTTGGACAGAGAGGGTGCTGGAGGTTGAGATCTGGATCCTTATGCTGTGCCAGTGGGGAGTCTTATTGGGGACCTGGAGAGAAAGGGGAGAAACCAGCCCCAGACTGACTGTGATCTCTGTGTGCTCTTAAGGGAAATTGGACTTTACTGTGTGTATTTATTATTCTTTCCCTATATGGATGCCCCTCACTGGTCTTAATGGTGAGGATTGAGGCTCCTTGATTGCTGGGCCAGGGCATGGGCATCACACATTAATTGTTTGGCAGTGGTGGGATATCCACACCACATATTAATTGGTTAGCAAATACTAATTGGCTTGTATTGGTGTGGGTAGAGTGAATTCCTGTAGCTTGTGTACAGTGATCACTGAAGGTGTTTTGCACTGTAAATCAGCCGTGCAGTGAATACTCAGAGTTCAGATCACAATTGTTTTATTTCTTTTGTTAGCTTAGTTAGTCAGGGAGTGCAGGCAGCATGTCAGCAGAGGAGTACAGAAAGCTGACAAGGAGCCAGCTGGCTGCGATATGCCTGGCTATGGGACTGGTGCATGGAAACCTGACTAAGGCAGACATGATTGCAGCTTTGGTCACAGCTGCATCAGAAAACAGCAACCAGGAGGATGATTAGACTGGCAGTGGAGATGTACCACACTCAGAGAAAGGACAGTTTAACCTTTCTGCAGAAGACTTAAAAATCTATCTGTAGTTAAAGAGACTTGAGTTGGAGGCCAAGCGTTTGGAAATAGAAGCAGCTGAAAGACTGAGATGTCTGCAGGCTGAGGAGAATGAGAAACTGCTACACCTGGAAGCTGAGGAAAAGGAGAGGCAGAGGCAGCATAAGAGGGAGATGCTGACTCTTTGCCAGAGTCATGGAGGTAATGGGGAAGGGAGTAACTGGACCCCAGAAGCACAAAAGGTCAGTAAATTTCTTCCGCAGTTTAAAGAGGGGGATAGTTTTGATAGTTTCATTCATGTGTTTGAGAGGGTATGTAAACAGTATGATGTTGCCCAAAGGCTCTGGTTACAGTTCCTGACCCCCTTACTCCATGGTAAAGTTGTAACTGTGTTGTCTAAACTTACTGATTGTGAATATATTGATTATACTGCTGTTAAAAATCACTTGTTAGAATGTTTTAAGTTAACACCTGAAACATATAGGAAAAAGTTTTGTGAGCATAGATGCAAGGCAGATAAAAGTGTGTGTGAATATGTTGCAGAACCGAGCACTTAGTTTCATAGGTGTGTGAGTGGATATTAGGTCACTACTTTTGAAGGGCTGGCAGACCGTTTGGTGAGGGAACAGGCCCTTAGCACTTGCCTGATGACATGAGAATCTGGTAAGCTGCTAGACAATGTGCTACTTCAGATGAGTTTGGGAAGAAGGGAGACCTATAATTATCAAGCAGGGCATCCCTGCACAGGAAAGGGGCCCTCAGTACTGCTCATGGGTCTGAAGGTACCTATGGTGGGCAGCACAGACTGCCTCAACAGAATCTGTCATTAGCAGGGGAAGCCACTAGTCCAGGTGCATGTCCAGGACCTAGGGTTAAATGTTTTGAATGTAACCAGTGGGGCCATGTGGCATACAGATGTCCACAGAGGCAAGGTGGGGAACAAAAGATGAGAGAGCCAGTAAGTGGGAAAGACAAAATTCCAGTAGTAGTTTGTTTTGGGACAACAAGGGTACCATACTACCACAAGCGGTTATATCCTATTGTAGTGAATGGCAAAGAGGCCATTGCTAGGAGAGACACAGCCTCTGACATAACCATTGTAAAGCCAGCAATGGTTACAGAGGAGCACTACTTGCCTGGGCAGTCTACTCCAGTCAGAGCTTTAGGAGGGATCCCATTCCAAATACCTTTGGCTAGGGTTCAGCTTGACTGGGAGGGTGGAAAAGGAAGTCAGCAAGTAGGTGTGTTTGAGGATATCCCTGCAGATGTCCTGATAGGGAATGATTTTGATAGTGCAGTACCATGCGCTTGTGTGGTTGCATGCAGTCAGGCTTGGATATAAGCATGTTGGTCTGATAGCATGGGGAGACCCAGACAGATCGCATACTCGCAACCAGGACTGGTGAGGTGGTTACTTCAGGGAGGAAGCTACGCTGTAGCAGTGAGACTGAAGGTGAGCCACAGCTGCTTGTTGGTACTGATGTTCCCTTGGACAGAGTGACTGCGAAGGTAGAGGTGAGTAGTAGTACCCATGCTGACAGTGAGGCACCACTGACAGAGGATGCCAGACTTCCTGTGGAAGGGGAGCTGGGAAGGGTTAAAAGAGAGAATTCAGACAGGCTCAGCTCTCAGACCCTCATTGCAAGGCCTGAGAGAGGTAGCTAGTGAGGGACCTGATTCTCAAGGGAAGGGGGAATCTGTATACTGGGACAAAAGGTTACTGTATAGATAATGGACCCCTGAGGGAGGGCTAGAAGATGAGAGAGTACAGCAGTTGGTAGTGCCTAGAGCCTACCGTCAGGCGCTTCTAGCCATAACGTATGATATTCCCTTTGCAGGTCATATGGGCATAAAACGTACCAAGAGACTCATTATGCAGAACTTCTATTGGCCTGGAATTTCCAGAGATGTAACAGGGTACTGCAGGACCTGTGAGCAGTGCCAAAAGGTAGGCAAGGCAGGAGACAAGGTGAGGGCTCCTTTGATGCCTTTGTCTGTGATTGAAGAGCCATTTCAGAGGGTAGCTATGGATATTGTGGATCCTCTGAGTACCAAAAGTTCCAGAGGCAGTGACTCTGTCCTCCAGTGAGGCAGAAAAGGTGACAAATGCTTTGTTAGAGATTTTCCGCATGGTAGGTTTCCCAAAAGAAATACTGACTGACAGAGGTGCCAATTTCATGTCAGACCTGCTGGTTTGTCTGTGGAAGTCCTGTGGGGTAAAGCACCTGAAGACCATCCCCTACCACCCCTAGACTAATGGTCTTGTTGAGAGGTTGAACTCCACAGTCAAGTCCATGCTATGGGCATTTGCAGACCAGTTCAAGAGGGAGTGGGACAAATAATTGCCCTATCTGTTTGCTTACAGAGAGGTTCTCCAGGAATCCCCAGATTTTTCACCCTTTGAGTTGCTGTATGGGCATAGGTTGAGGGGACCTCTAGATTTAATTTGAGATGAGTGGGAAGATGAGTGTGAATCTCACAAGGAGTCTGTTGTGGTATATGTCCTAAACCTCAAGACAAGTCTCAGGGAACTCATGGGCTTGGCCCAGGAGAACCTGGCAGAAGCCCAACAACAGAAAAAAGGTGTGGTATGACAGGAATGCTTGAGCTAGAGAGTATGCTGTGGGGCAGCAGGTAATGGTTCTCATTCCTGTCAGACATAACAAGCTGCAAGAAGTTTAGGAGGGACCCTACAAGGTGGCAAGAAAGGTAAGTGATGTTAACTACATGGTAGAACTGCCAGGCAGGAGGCAGGAGCACAAATTGTACCATGTTAACATGATGAAACCTTACCATGATAGGGAGGCCCTTGTGCTGAGCATTTGCAGCGGATTGTAGGAGGAGTCTGAGGGAGATCTGGTGACTGATCTTCTCAATGAGGCTCGGACTGACACCTCAGTGGAAGGGGGTAGCAATGTCCCAGCAGCTATCTCCTACCCAAGTTAGAGAAATCCGAGCAGTGTTACAGGAGTTCGGGGACATGTTCACTGGGAAAGCAGGGTGCACCCACCTGGTGCATCACCAGGTGGATACAAGACCCCAAAGGCCTTTTAGTCAGGCCCCTTATAGGGTGCTTGAAAGAGTCAAAAAGACTCTGAGGGAGGAGATACAGGAAATGTTGGAACTAGGGGTAATTCAAGAGTCCAACAGTCCCTGGTCCTCCCCAGTGGTGCTGGGGCCAAAGAAGGATGGCAGCACCAGGTTCTATGTGGACTACAGGAAATTAAATAGTTGTACAGAGTCAGATGCTTGCCCCATGCCTAGAACAGATGAGGCCCTAGAGTAGCTGGGTGGGGCTAAGTATCTTACAACTGTTGATCTTACCAAGGGTTACTGGCAGGTGACCTTGACTCCCAGTGCTAGAGAGAAGTCAGCCTTTGTGACTCCTTTTGGCTTGTATGAGTTCACGAAGATGCCCTTTGGGATGAAAAATGCCCCAGTGACTTTCCAGAGGCTGGTGGATAATATCCTAGCAGAAGCAGGAGGGTTTGCCCTTGCTTACCTAGATGATATTGCCATCTACAGTCATTCCTGGCCAGAGCACCTTCAACATATCAGGGAGGTGCTGGGCAGACTACAGAGGGCAGGGTTGACCATTAAGCCCAGCAAATGTCAGGTGGGTATGGGAGAGGTTTCCTACCTGGGACATAGGGTGGGGAGTGGTAAGATCAGGCCAGAACCTGCCAAAGTAGAAGCCATTCAGGCATGGCCTGCACCTGTTACCAAAAAGCAGGTGAAGGCATTCTTAGGGACAGCAGGGTACTATAGAAAGTTTGTCCCCAGTTATAGTACCATAGCTGCTTCCCTCACAGACTTGACAAGGAAGAACAGAGCCAGCCAGCAAAATGCCAAGTTGCTAAGATTGACCTAGGGTCACAAGCACATGATATGTTAGTGCAGCACCACAGTGGGATCAGCAATGCCAATGCAGATGGGCTCTCAAGACAGGGAATGGGGTAAGGTATACTCAGATAGGCCTAACCATCTCAAACAGCGTTTCTCAAGGGTCACTTGAAAAACTAGCTTGAGTTCTTCAGGGGGAGAGATGTGTGAAGATAGGTGAAGGCTGCCATCCTAGCCAGATAGAATTTTGTGGATAATTCTGTCATTTGTAAATATTAATGTAAGCCACTGGCTTGTTCTCTTAAATGTGAAAAGACTGCATTGGATATTGAACTGCAAAAATGTAACAACAGTACACTCTGCTGTTAAAAAAAATAAAATAAGTCACGTTTTTCATGACTGTTTTTGATGTCAAAATTCAGAGCCAATAGGTCTAGAAGGAGGCATCCTGCCTATTGTTTAAAGACCAGAGTTAATGGCTAGAATTTGCATGTATAAATGTCTTTTATTGCTCTGGCTTCTGACCAGGTGTAAAGAATGTAAATTTAGTTTCTGTTAGCCTAGGAACACCAGAGAAGTGTGAAGAATGATGTCATGTGAAGCAGCTCGGTGTTATAATTTAAAGAGAGAGAATCAGAGAGCTCTGAGCATTTTGTCTTGAGAACATCCGACATCACCAGCACTGTCTTGCTCTTTATATAAGTTTATTTTAGAACTGTGTTTTCTCTTGGAAATAGCTAGGAATTAGGAAGATTAGACTAAGTGTTTTTTTCTGTGTTGATGTCAGAACTTTTTTGTGGTATTATTTTAAGTATTTTTCTGTGATCTCTGAACTCTTGACTGGCACTGTGTAGTAAGAAATATTGTCTTGTGTTTTTATTATTTATTATTAAATATTTTTAAACCTTTCAACTGTGGCTGTTTTGTGTAGAGATAATTTAAGCTACATTGTGTGCGTGTGTGTGTGTGTGTGTGTGTGTGTGTGTGTGTGTGTGTGTGTGTGTGTGTGTGTGTGTGTGTATATATATATATATATATATATATATATATATATATATACATATATATATATATATATACATATATAGTGATACTATACCAAGTCACTCCAAATAAGTCTTGACTGTTTGGTTACACTTACCATTTGGATAATAATATTGCACATGATAATTGGACACCTTTTTAACAGCCTTTGATTAGCTGATAAATATTAGCTGGGTGGTGGCAGTGATTTCTACCGTATAGTCTGGGTAAAAGGAGCACAGCTGGTGAACCTGTGCCAGCCTTCCCCAAGAGTGTCCGTATGGTTGTATATAACTCTTATCTCAAAGTGTGTGTGTCTGTGTCAGCTTCTTGGGCAGGGACAGAAAGCACTGGTTGGACAGAGAGTGTGCTGGAGGTTTTAGCTTGCCCAGCTGGCTGAGATCTGGGCCCTGTAGCTTTGTTCTTATTGGGGACCTGGAGAGAAAGGGGAGAAACCAGCCCCAGACTGACTGTGATCTGTGTGTGTTCTTAAGGGAAGTTGTATTTTACTGTGTGAGTATTTATTATCTTTTCCCTGTATGGACGCCCCTTACTGGTGTTAGTGGTGAGGATTGAAGCTCCTTGATTTCTGGGCCCAGGGCATGGCCGTCACAACATATTTGAATTGTTGTGTAGTAATCTAAAGGACTATGACATGTTAAGGAAAATGTGATATCCTGCAATTTGCAATGTTTAGAATTTCAAACGTTTAAGTCACTTTTTACTTTAAGATTTAAAAAAAAGATATATGTTTAAGCTTACCAAAATAAGACGTCATCCATTTAAAATGAAAAATCACTCTATGGTGAATGATATAAAACTGTTACAATTATTACCAGGTTAAAGACGTTATGGTTTTATTTGTCCTTTAATAAATGTTACTGATCAGATAGGGTTTAACATTTGGGGAAGCTGCCTTCAGAGAGCTGTTATATAAAAGCCAAACAGCTTTGCATGGTTGGAAAAGAGATCTCTGGGTAATAAAGTGATGTTTTGCTAATGTGAGGTCTTTGTTCTCGGCAGGTTCATTTTGGTAAGGGAAAGGAGCTCCGTTGTGCCTGCTATTTTTAGTTTCTTGGAATTGCACTTTTCTCACTTACTTCTGCATATTTATTTCACGCTGATAGTTTTATATGCAGATCTCAGAAAGCCAGCTAATTTATTCACCCACAGAGTGTACCTACTATCTTTATTTGTTGAAAATGTGTCTGACAGCAAGCCTTTGTTGTCTAACTCAGTTACATTTTAACAAGCCGAATGTACTGTATTTGTGATATTTAAATTAGGTGTACCGAATAATTACTTTAGGAAGTAAATTTGTTTTTTTATATCAGTTTATTTTCTGTTTATTCCTAAGCTAACATCCCAGGAACAACAATCATTTCAGGCATTAGTGGGGGAGACAGAAATATTCTGGATATTTTTGTTTGAGGGGCAGACTGGGTAAGAAAAGAGAAACTCAAGCACATGCAAGCTGTGTCAGTTAAGTTGCTCTCTAATACAAGTTATTTACTTGGCATGGAGTTTTATGAATGTGCTGGCTGGGACTTCATATTCACAGATTGTTCTGTCTTCACTAAGCTGTTATGCTTATTAATGAAGTCGACAGCAGAATGAATGCGTTTTTGGTCATGTGATCCTCTCTCTCTTTCTATCTCTCTTTGTACAACCCCCACTGAAATAGGTCTAATAACATAACTTTCAGACTGTGTTCACATCAAGTGTTGCACTTATTCCCTGTTTTTTCAAGTGTTTTGCAGTGGTTTATTCTTGTCAATGTTCTTTCTGTCTTTATATGTATTGTAACCCAGTTCTATCATACAGAGAAATGTAAATCATGCAGATGAAGGCAGTAAAAGGGAATCTTTGATTTGCATTAAAATCACTGCACATTGCACCTGTAGAAGTCTGGTGTACATCCTTGTTGTAATAATGACTCTTGTTGGTAAGGAGCCTGACAGATAAGTTTTGTTTGTTTATATTAGGGCAGCCACAGTAGGAAATCAGATAAAAGAAACACACAGGACTGCATCTGCATGAGTGTTTTCTGAGTACTTTACTTTCCAGACGTATTTGTTGAGTGGCTGTTCTTAAATGTCCATATATGTTCCATTTGTCCTTGTAATTATGGCCCGGGTTATGGGTGAAAAAGTGGCCATTTTGACTAGTCCACTAATTAAATTACCGATTGAATAAATAAAAAAATAATGAAACCAATGCTAGGAGTGATATATGGGTGTTTTATTTTAACCTAATTTTTATTATATTTTGCATTTATTAACCAGGAACCAAAACTGAGCCTACCGACTGGTAAATGGGTCATGTTGTCTTAATGACTGTCGAAGTATTTTTACTAACGTTTCAAATGACCCATCAAAAATATACTTTTGTTAGTTTGTTTTTGTTCTACTTATCTGTCCTGAAGAGCAGCGCATTTTTATGTTTTTTTTTTCTGACTAGTGTCAGTGGCACAAGAGGTATTCCACTCCCATTTGGTGCTGGAAGATCAGAAAGCTGTGGGTTCTAGCCTTACTCCAGGTGATTGAATTGTTGACAGTGCAGTGCAGTGTAAAAGATGTGTGTGTGTGTGTGTGTGTGTGTGTGTGTGTGTGTGTGTGTGTGTGTGTGTGTGTGTGTGTGTGTGTGTGTGTGTGTGTGTGTGTGTGTGTGTGTGTGTAAAAGCACTTACTGAGAAGATTAAGGGATGTACTCACTTCCCTGGTAGTATAAATACCACCTCAGACCTTCCTCGAAAAGAGTTTAATGCAATATTTATGTTCCTTAAATCTAAAACAGAAATAGGTGTCAATTTTACTGGCCCATTTTGAGATGGGTTAGTCTGCAAGACTGTTATCTTTATTTATTTATTTATTTATTTATTTATTTTATTTATTATTTGTTGGGAATGGGAATGTCCAACTAGGTTCTCCACAGCCTTTGTTCGGAGGGAGGGGAAATGTCAGTTATCTTTAACTATTTGAAAACATAGATCTGATTGCCTGCTATTTGCCATCTTGTATTTCAAGTATGTGTTGTACTGTCCAGAAAGAAACAAGATAGTTTAGACTATCTGCAGATTTTTCACTGTTGAGGACACAACAAATAATCATGTGTAACATATTTGCCTTTTTCCTGCAATAAATAAATTGAAATCCTTAAGCAAAATGGAGCAAAAGACTACTAAGCATTTCTTCTGGGATTTTTCCATCTTTCCAGTTTTGGGCTTCTGTTTTCATATTCCTAGTCTCTTCTTATCAGCAAGTTCCTCGCCTCCATGGTCTGATCATCACCTTGCTGCCTGGGCCACTTCTTCTTCCAGGCCACAAGACCCACTTAACTAGGGCAGTTCTGAGGGTGGCAATTCATAATTTGACTAGTCTGTGAAGGATATGAGAGGACCTTGTCAGCATTATCCTTGGCAACTGTAGAGGAATTCCAGCCCTAATTTTTCCCTCCTGCTAACAGCCAGCAGATGCATTTCATGTCTGCAGTGCCAGTTCTGGCATGTGTGGTCACTCTTGACCTCCTGTGTCCCCTGAATAGCGTGACAACATTACTTGTCAGACTGCATTCACATACCTGCTATGTCCCTGAGGCTGACACCCATCCATTGATCAGGCAGCACATGGAGGACCTTCCACCACACTCTCTCTGGGATGGTGAGCTGATGCTAACCACTCACTTCCATCTCAACCTAAGTTCCGTAAGTAATTACTAAGTCTGCAGCCCAGGGGCCATTGAGGTGCCTAGTGTAAATTCTCTGTTGCCCCCAGGCACTGTCTGGTTAAGTGACTTGCTCAGTGTTAGACATTAGGCAAATGAGGGCTGTGGGATTCAAACTCTGCACCACAGGAACAACAGCTCACACACTTAATCTCTGTGCCGTCTGCCAGGCCCTTGATGGTCCTTCCACTTCTTAAGCAATCTGGTTGAACTTGCATCATCTGGCATATTCAGGGCTCCACCACTCTGTGCTGCTGAGCAAATTAGAGAGTCTTTATGTAAGCCCCTTCCCTATGTTCATCAATAGCAGACTAATTTGATTTGTAGCATATTTTGGCAGTTTTACAGTGCCCATACCTTTCTTACATTGTGCTACAAATAGGATCATCAGAGCCAGTTGTGAGACTTTTTGAACAAAGAGCTCGTACATTAAAACACATGTACTGGCCAACCATGGCAAACTATTTTTGTAAGGGTGTGCTGCTAACCTAGGTCTTGCTAACTGATGGGTTAAGGGGATTCACCAGTATCCCCACTGGAATTATTGGAACATACATTTAATATTTGCAGTGACATAAAATAAACTTATCAAGTTATACTATGTGTTTCAGGGGACAAGTATGGTAAAATAACTCTTTTTTTTTAAAAACAAGCTGAATGTTCTGCTTGGAAAGAACAGCAAGGTCTGATGTATGCAGTACTGCATCATAAGCTGCAGTGTCTATCCTAGGTAAGAGATGATGTATGCAGTACCTCATCATAAGCTGCAGTGTCTATCCTAGGTAAGGGATGTATGCAGTACCTCATCATAAACTGCAGTGTCTATCCTGGTAAGGGATGATGTATGCAGTACCTCACTGCAGTTTATGATGAGGTACTGCACACATCAGCTCTTACATAGTACCTCATCATAAACCTCAGTGTCTGTCCTAGGTAAGAGATGATGTTTACAGTACCCCATCATAAGTTGCAGTGTCTGTCGTAGGTAAGAGATGATGTGTGCAGTACTGCATCATAATCTTCAGTGTCTATCTTAGGTAAGAGATGATGTATACAATAACCCATCATAAGCTGCAGCGTCTAGCCTAGGTAAGAGATGATGTGTGCAGTACTGCATCATAAGCTGCAGTGTCTATCTTAGGTAAGGGATGGGGTATGCAGTACCTCATCATAAATTGCAGTGTCTATCCTAGGTAAGGGATGAAGTGTGTAGCATCTCATCATAAATTGCAGTGTCTATCCTAGGTAAGGGATGATGTGTGCAGGACTGCATCATAAGCTGCATTGTCTATCCTAAGTAAGAGATGATGTATGCAGTACCTCATCATAAGCTGCAGTGTCTATTCTAGGTAAGGGATGATGTGTGCAGTACCTCATCATAAACTGCAGTGTCTGTCATATGTAAGAGCTGATGTGTGCAGTACCTCATCATAAGCTGCAGTGTCTATCCTAGGTAAGGGATGTATGCAGTACCTCATCATGAGCTGCAGTGTCTGTCCTAGGTAAGGGATGATGTATTCCGTACCTCATCATTTGCTGCAGTGTCTATCCTAGGTAAGGGATGATGTATGCAGTGCCTCATCATAAGCTGCAGTGTCTGTCCTAGGTAAGGGATGATGTACTCCGTACCTCATCATATGCTGCAGTGTCTATCCTAGGTAAGGGATGATGTATGCAGTACCTCATCATAAGCTGCAGTGTCTATCCTAGGTAAGGGATGATGTATTCCGTACCTCATCATAAGCTGCAGTGTCTGTCTTACGTAAGAGATGATGTATTTCGTACCTCATCATAAGCTGCAGTGTCTGTCCTAGGTAAGGGATTATGTGTGCAGTACCTCATCATAAGCTGCAGTGTCTGTCCTAGGTAAGGGATGATGTATGCAGTACCTCATCATAAGCTGCAGTGTCTATCCTAGGTAAGGGATGATGTATGCAGTACCTCATCATAAGCTGCAGTGTCTGTCTTACGTAGGAGATGATGTATTCCGTACCTCATCATAAGCTGCAGTGTCTATCCTAGGTAAGGGATTATGTGTGCAGTACCTCATCATAAGCTGCAGTGTCTGTCCTAGTTAAGGGATGATGTATGCAGTACCTCATCATAAGCTGCAGTGTCTGTCCTAGGTAAGGGATTATGTGTGCAGTACCTCATCATAAGCTGCAGTGTCTGTCCTAGGTAAGGGATGATGTATGCAGTACCTCATCATAAACTGCAGTGTCTATCCTAGTTAAGGGATGATGTATGCAGTACCTCATCATAAGCTGCAGTGTCTGTTCTAGGTAAAGGAAAGCATTTAACTTGTGTTGTGCAAACTGTCTTTTGCATATTTCAGATGACTGGCCTTGCCTGGCTACATAAAAACCTGCTTACAGCTACCTTTTGAATGGCCAGGAGAGCATGATGTGCTGATGTACGCTAAAGTGCACAGCTTCAGAGAAATGAAACCTGTATCTACAATGACTGCAAACCACAAACTGTTATAAAGTGTTTATTGGCGTCCAAAAGATTTGCAGGGAGTTTTGCTAACTAGATGACGTGACTCAACAGTGTTTTGTTTTTGCTTGAGATGTTTTCAATTTTGCAGGAGTTGGGAGAAGTGCATGTTGTGAGCACTTTCTTAGCTCTTAGCTGTGTTCCCTGTGTCCTTGCCTTTTAGGTTTAAGGTTAGGAAGAACAACAAAGCATATTAAGCTGGAAATCCCCTTAGAATGTAAATTCATATATTAATAGCAGGCTGGTCCAGAAAAACTCCAAGAAATGAAGAGCAGACGGCTGAATCACGGATATCTACACGCAAATCCATTTGTCTTCACTTTTTCTTTGTTGCTCTTTTTTCACTGTGAGATATATTATTTCTTTATCAGTGAGAGAGTGTTTCTTCATTCTGTTAGTATGATGATTAAATGGCATTATCTGCATACTGTTTTGTTTTTTGCTGACTGTATTTTAACTCAGTTGGCATTCTGTAAAGATGATCCATGGCTTTTTAATCTATTGTCTGTGAGCAGGCCACAAGTACTAAGCAGTTTTATACCTGGAAACCGATCGCTGAATGTTTAAGGATACTTCAAAGTAATTGGTGAGACAGGGCGGGAATATGAGAAGTCTATCAAAGTAATGCTAGTACCCTGTTCTTAGGTTTCAGCATTTGGAACAGTGTTCTTAATCAACTACTATTCTGCAGAATGTTTGTGATGTTCTTCGTGTTTCACCGTTGCAGTCATTACATTTGGTAATCCTGCTGGCAGGTTGCCCTCAGACGGCCTGAATTCCAAAGTCCTGGGTCCTGCGTCGGCCGCTGTCTCCCCTTCCCTGACGTCAAGTCGTCAGGGGTATAAAAGATGTCTGACGCCATTTTCTCCAGTCTTTCTTGCCGTGTGGTGCGCGAAGCAGAAGCAGTTCGCATGTGCCGGTCGGCCAACTCCTCAGATTTTCATGTTCGAGTTTCAGATCCGAAGTCTTCAATAAAGCTAAGTACCCTGTTGGGGAAACTTTTTTTCTTGCTCCAGACCGATGTCAGAAAAAGTTAATAATTGTATTTGTTGTGGAAAGCAAATACCTCATAAGGACATTCATTCTTACTGTATTCCTTGCCTTGGTCCTGATCACAACATTGCTGGTTATCGGTTTTGTGCTAGATTTAACCAACGCACTATTAAGCGTCGGTATGATTTTGCTTTAAACTATTTTGGACGAAGGTTTAATTATCCAGAAATGTCATCGGATAAAATGCAAAGAAAAGGAGAGATAGACAACCAAGGCCCAAAACCGATGACGAAGCTTCTCCTAAGCCAGTTGCCGGTTCGCTGGTCCTCAGTGAGGTGCTTTCGCAGCCCCTGATGCCCACTACTTAAGAGTCACAGGCCGCTTACGACTCCCACGTGGAGTCAGCCATGCAGCTGGAAACTCAAGGTATTGGAGCCTCAGATATTATCCCTTCAGATGGGCTTGGAGCCGATGAGCAGGCACCGGCTTCTGACGGTGTATTCAGACCTAAGCATCTTTACATTAAACCATTCTCAGCTTCAAAGGCAAAGACTAAAGCACCTTCTAAAGCAAAGAAACAAACTCAAGAGCCACATGGACAGGCCTCTATGCCCAAAAAAACAGATGCTCAAAATGGCCGAAGACTTAATTACCTTGATCAGGGGTTCCCATCCCCCTCTTGATAAGAGGCCTAGGCAAGAGACTGACTATGAATCTTCAGATCAGGTTTCTATTTCTTCTGATTCCTCTTCTGATTAGTAATATTCTCTTCCCCCCCCTATGAGGACTCTGATGCTGAAAAGTCTATACCTTCAGCTTCTCCTCCAGAGGACTATTCATTTGGAGAAACCTTGCATACCATGAGGGAGCATTTCCACTGGGAGAGCCAAGATTTTTCAGAATCTAAAAAGAGGCTCAGGGATTTCCTTTTACTACATCAACACAGGCCACTAGCCATTCCACCCATGTTAGATAGTGTAGATGATGTGTTTTCGGAGTTTAGTCTTACCCCTGACTCCTTACCTCCAGCTCCTGTTAAGCCGGACAGATATTACAGGGACCTGACTCTCATAAATTTCCTTTTAAAAACCCTGCTGCCAACCAAGAAACTATTTCACAGGGTCCCAAAGGAGTTAAGGCTTCCCCTGCAAAAAACCCTACCCCCTCTGACAGATATTCTAGGGCACTGGATAGTTGGGGGAAAAAAGGTTTACACATCTGCTACCTTGGTTATAAGGGCCTTAAACTGTCAGTTTCATATGCTTAAATATCAGCAACATGTCATGGCATTGCTTAAACAGAAAATGTTATTAAACTCGGAATGTGCAGAAAACAAGGAAATGCAGGATTTATTGCATGCAGCTGAACAAGTTGGAAAACATACTTTGCAATGTGGTTTTGATTCTTTAGAGGCCTCCTGCAGGGCCGTAGTTACGGGTTCTGTAATTAGGAGGCATGCTTGGTTAAAGGAACAAAATCTGCCTGATCATGTCAAAGTTAAATTATTAGATGCACCTTTGCAGTATGATACTTTGGTGTTAAGACAGAGGAGGTGTTAAAGAAAATGGAGGACAAAGCTAAATCTATGCAAACTGTCAAAGATTTTTTACAAGTACAGCCACCTAGGTTTAGTAGACACTGGCCTACAAAGAATTGGTCCTTTCCTGTGTCAGACAGACCTCAAAGGGGCAGATCCAGATGGCCTAGAGGCAGATCCCCAGTGCAAGGTTCCTACAGGTCAAAGCAATGGGGTGCTTTTACCTCCAAAGTTGTAGAAGACAAATCGCAACCATACAGGAAACAGTCCCAATGACTTCCCCCTGCCTGCACCAAGCACTTATCTCCTGTCATCACCCTTAGGGGGAAAATTAGCACTTTTTTCTCAAAATTGGCACATTATAACCCAGGACAAGTGGGTTCTAAATATCGTGTCACAAGGGTACAAGTTCCATTTCCATACCCTGTCAAAGGCAAACGGCTGGCCAGATCTGCCAAAAAAATCAATGGGCAGAGGCACAAAAACAAGTCTCATCCCTCATGGACATGGGGGCCATTCAACAAGCACCAGAGCAAGAGCAGGGACAAGGATTTTACTCAAGACTGTTCTTGGTACCCAGAAAGGACAAGGCCTGGAGGCTGATACTGGACCTATCTATTCTGAACACATTCCTGGACATACCAAATTTCAAGATGTTGACTTTGCAGCAGCTTCTGCCCATGCTGGGCAAGAATGCTTGGCTTGTGACTTTAGACCTAAAAGAGGCATACCTGCATGTCCCAATCAGACAATTATGCAGAAGATGCCTCAGATTCAAGGCAGGCTCAATGCATTATCAATTCTCTGCACTGCCCTTTGGCTTATCTACTGCGCCCAGGGTCTTTACAAAGTGCCTGGCACCAGTAATTGCATTCTTCAGACAAAGAAGAATACAAATATATCCTTAATTGGACGACTGTCTAATTCAAGCAGAGAACAAAGACATTCTTCTACAGTATCTGGCATTTTTGAAAAGACTTCTAACATGCCTAGGGCACACAGTCAATGAAAAGAAATCAAAATAAGTACCCTCTCAAGAGATAATATTCCTGGGTTCAAGCTTAAATACAACTGCCCAGATGGCCTATCTCATGCCAGACAAACAAAGGCAACTGACTACCTATTTCAAAATGTTGGCAACAAGGGCCCAGTTATCTGCAAGAAAAATTCTGCAGGCTTTGGGCTTCATGGCATCCTGCATCCTACTAATTCCATATGCAAGACTGCATATGAGGAAACTTCAATGGTACCTAAAAATTGTTTGGACTCAACATTGCCACAGCCTGGAAACAATGGTTACTCTCATTCCCTGCCTGCAACAGGAGTTTCGATGGTGGGCAAAGGCTTGTCACCAAAACAAGGGACAGCCATTCACATTACCCCCAGCCAGGCAGACACTAACAACGGTTGCATCAGATTATTCCTGGGGGCCCACATGGCAGGAAGATGCATTCAGGGGACATGTTCCTCAACCCACATGCATCACATATCAATCAAAAAGAGATGCTAGCTGTTAAGAATGCCCTGACAGCCTTCAAGGACCTACTTCATCCAGGACAACTACTGATAAGGACAGACAACACCACGGTCATGTGGTATATAAACAAGCAGGGGGGCACACATTCTTACCCCCTTTGCAGACTAGCCATGACTTTGTGGGACACAGCATTAACCTACCAAGTATATCTGCAGGCACAATTCCTGCCAGGAAGGAAAAATACTCTGACAGATGAACTAAGCAGAAACCTCATGGATCCCCACGAGTGGCAGCTGGATCCACAAGTCTTCAGCATGATAACAAGGAAATGGGGATGGCCGGACATAGATCTATTTGCCTCCCCTCACAAATACCAAATAAAAAGATTCTGCACAAGGACTTATCACAGACAAGCATGGAAAGTGGACACCCTATCTTTCAGCTGGAAAAACCTATCAGTATATGCCTTTCCCCCACTGCCTCTCCTCCCCAAGGTACTCCTAAAGGTCAGACAGGAGAAGCCAAAAATGATACTGATTGCCCCAGAATGGCCCCACCAGTACTGGTTCCCAATCCTAAAGAACTTGTCTCAATGCCCAGCTTGGACCTTACCTCAAATACCTCATTTACTGTCCCAGCAAAACAATCAGATCCTGCACAGCCAACTCAGGACTTTAAACCTGGCAGCATGGCGGATAATGTAGTCATACAAAACACACCTCTCAGTAAAGCTGTGATGGATGTCACCTTGGAGGCCAGAAGGCGTAGTACTAGAAAATCTTATGTTGGAAAATGGAAGAGATTCTGTGCTTGGAACCAGGCACAAGGAACTGATACAGTTGTGCCAAATATTCCTCAGATTTTGCAATACTTAACTGAGATGCTGGACAAAGGCCTTTCTTTTTCATCTATTAAAATTCATACCTCTGCCATTTCGGCTCATTACAATACAGAGCCACCAATCTTTTCTCATCCCTTACTAAAACAGTACCTCAGAGGAGCTAAAAATTTAAGGCCTCCAAGGAGATCACCAATGCCTGCATGGGACCTCAACTATGTCTTGGAAAAACTCACCCTGCCTCCTTTTGAGCCAGCTGCTACTGCTGATATAAATATTTTATCTTGGAATGCAGTTCTGCTCCTAGCAGTAACTTCTGCAAGATGAGTTTCAGAGCTACAGGCACTCATGGCTGTGGAACCTTTTATCATTTTTTATCCAGACAGGGTTTCACTGAGGACAAACCCAACATTTATGCCTAAGGTGGTTTCCAGTGTGGCTCTTAACCAAACTATTCATCTGCCAACTTTTTATCCAAATCCACAGAACAAGGGGGAGAGAATTCTGCATTCTTTGGATGTATACAGACAGCTTAGATTCTACTTGGACAGAAACAAAGTTTTCAGAAAGACAGAGCAATTACTAGTGGCATATGCTGCAGGATCACAGGGAAAGGCTATCTCAAAGCAGACTATTTCAAAGTGGATAGGCCACTGCATTCGTTTCTGCTACTTACACCATGGCAAGCCAGTGCCCAAGGGCATTAGGCCACATTCAACCAGAGCTGCTGCCACTTCAGCAGCTTTTCTCAGGGGAGTACCAACCAAGGACATTTTAGAGGCAGCTACTTGGAGTTCAGTGCACACATTTACTAAGCACTATCATCTGCCACTTTACATTAAATTCAGGGCAGGCTTTGCCACTGCAGTTCTGCAGGGCCTTATAGCCACTTCTAATGCTGTTTAGCTCCAGCCTCCCAACCATAGCTTTGGGGCTCTACCCAAATGTAATGACTGCAACAGTGAAACACGAAGAACATAGTACAGTTGTGTACACTTACCATAAATGTAGATGTTCGAGTGTATTCATTGTTGCAGTCCAGAATACCCACCCACCATCCCCCTTTCTTCTGATGGAACCTATCTTTCCTTCTCTGATTTATACAACCTATGTGGTGTATTTGCTTGTAGATGAAGGTAAAGTTTATATTGGTGAATGTATTTATATATATATATATATATATATATATGTGTATGTGTATATATATATATATATATATATATATATATATATATATATATTTTGGCTACCCTTTTAGGGGGCACCTAACATCTGGGGCAAGAAAAACTAAACAAAATGGCATCGGCCACATCTTTTATACCCCTGATGACCTGACATCAGGGAAGGGGCGACAGCGGCCGATGCAGGACCCAGGACTTTGGAATTCAGGCCGGCTGAGGGCAACCTGCCAACAGGATTACCAAATGTAATGACTGCAACAGTGAATACACTCGAACATCTACATTTATGGTAAGTGTACACAACTGTACTTTTCCTGTGACTGATGTAAAGCTCTGTAAGTGAAGTGAGAGTTAGTGAAGTGAGTTCTAGTGAGTGAGTGGAGTAAAAACCACCATTACAACCATGTGTTACAAAATACATTTAGTTTCTGCAGTGAAATGAATGAATGTGAGGGCCATACCTCTCAACTTCTTAGAGCAAGAAATCTGGACAAAGCCACAAATAATGTGGGGACAAAGGCTCAAAATAGGGGCACCTTATAAATATTTGTCTTACAAACTTAGAAAGTTGATAGAATAACAGTTATTTTTTTCTTTAGCATGCATTTTCTGAAGGATATGAAGTCTGAAAATCAAATGTCTGCCATTATTTTCTGACTTCAGACTTGAGTGATTTACCAGTGATTTAACAATAAACTAAATTGTTTGAGAAATGCACCAAAAATATGAGTAAAAAATCTGGACATTCTGGGAAAATCTGGACAGCGGAGATGTATGATGATGGCTTAACTCTATATTCACTATAAATGTTAATTTTCTCCAAACCAGAATCTATCCATGTCATCAGAGTATGTCAGTTACAAACAGCACTTATCCACTGGCCCCTTACATAATTATTATTACAGAAAACTACTTTAATATTACAGTGCAGCGTAACTGGTTACAGTGGATAGCATGTACCCCTTCCTGAGTGAGCTTAATATGGTTGTGCTACCTGAAGTTTCCACACATAGAGGGACTTGATGATAAATGCTTTTTCTCTGCAGTTGCTGAGTTCTGTAGTAAGTCAGTGTCATGGATTTAAACATTTTCTAATGGGATGGAAAATCTCCTGTGTAGGTACAATTTGTTCTCTTTATAGTCAATTGTTATCGGCACATCTCAGCATTCATGTGCTGTGGTAGACGTCTGTACATGATGTCATGTTATCTATGCTACTGGCTGTTCTATCAGCACTAAAAGCTGTGTGTGTGTGTGTGTGTGTGTGTGTGTGTGTGTGTGTGTGTGTGTGTGTGTGTGTGTGTGTGTGTGTGTGTGTGTGTGTCACATTGTATAATTCGTGGTTCATTGCTAGAACAAAAAATATACTGATTCATTAAAGTGCACAGTTAAATTAAGTGACGTGCACTAGTATTTATTCCTTTACAGTAATCCGTGACTTTTATTTTTGTTTCAAGTTGTTGCTTTGAGTAAATTAACTTGAGTTATTTTCTTAAACTTTCCTGTTAAAATAAAAAGTAATAATTTTCTGTGTTGCAAAACAGATATGTTAATATGTACTTTACAACAAAACAGGCTATAGCTGTGCCTCGCTTGTTCTACAGACATTTGGTATGAAGAAGTTAAAAAGATATCTTTTCCATCCTTTTCTCTTAGTTTTTGCTTCTCTGAGACGTATCAAGTGATGCATTTATTAACAGCCCCGAACAACTTTCACCAGTTTATTCTTCGTTTTTCTTTAATCTGAGTGATTTACTTCTGCATCTGGAAAGCAAATACAGTTTGCTAGTTTTTGTTAATATGTCCTATTGCACTGCTGAAGTACCCATAGATATTTTAGAACTTTTTGAGGTTAAATTAAAATCTAGGGCATGTTTACAGAACTGTCAACTGAAATATAACTCAGGACATTGAACAAAATGTTTTCTTGAACTAGGATGCCTATAGACACTTATTCTGTGTAAGTCTTAAAGAAAAGAACAACAGGACAATATTTGTATGAATGAGGCAGGCATAATGTGGTATTTCGGGAACGTGGAGAAATATCAGACAGTTGGATTTTTCCTTGTATTTTTTGTAATGTATTGTCTATAGCAGTAATGAAATGTTTTATAGTATCATAGGGGTTACAAGGCAACTGAGCCTTGAGGCCATTTCCTCTTTGACAGAACCCACCTTTATGGCTTGCCTCTCATTTCAAGGAAGGTCAGGTCAGTCGTACCAGGAGTGAATTTATGAATACATATCCAGTTGTCCAGGTCATTTGTAAAGGCAGACAGTATGTCCTAGTGCTCAACTTGGAGAAGTTTGTTCCAGACAAGGGGTACTCACTCCGTGGCAACTCCACCCCTCTTCCTAGTCTTATTTATTTGTCAGAGTAGATTTAGGTTTCTGGCCCTAGTGTTAGCTGGACTGTTCGAGCTATTCATGTATAATAGTTCTTGGACAACTGGATCCCTTATAGCCATATAAACAAGGCACAAGCCACCCTTAAAGAGTCTGTGGGAAACTAAGTAAAGGGACAAAATCTCCAGTCTTTTCTGGTAGTTAAAATCTTTTAAGCTCATGATCTTTTTAGTTACAAACCTCTGGGATCTTTCAAAATGCTTGATGTGCATTGTAAGGTCTATCCCAAAGGGCATGGTTTACTCGATCTCGGCTCTGATCACTGCAGAGTACGAGGGGAGGACTTCCTCAGATGTGTATTTCTTTGTTGTACTGTTAGTGCCTGCAGTAGAATACATCATACATTTTTTCACTGGTTTATTGTACTGTTAGTAATCATAATAGATTATTACATCACCTGTTATGATATGTTTTTACACTGGTTGATTGTACTATTAGTAATTATAATAGATTTATAATAGATTATTACATCACTTGTTGTTATAATAGTTTTTATTTATTTATTTTATTGATTTATGTATTTAACATTTGTTGATTGAGAAAGTCCAACTAGTACAGAGCCTATTTTCAGCAGAGGCCCAGGGAGAAAAACTCCAGATGCATGTCTTTAAAATGTGGAAGGAAACCGGAGTACCTGGAAGAAACCCTTGCGAACACAGGGAGAACATGCAAACTCAGCACAGAAGGCACCCCAGCCGAGAATCGAACTGGAGAACCTCTTGCTGTGAGGCAACAATGTTAACCACTGCACCACTGTGCTGTGGTTTGTAAGTTTGCTACTTCTACTATCATTATCTGATTTGTTTAATATACAGTGATTAACTAGATATATGGCTCTATATTAGAAGAGCAAATGCTTAAAATAGCGAACACTCTTCTGTCAAACTGAAAAACCTGAAACTAAAATCTTGAAGGCTTTGGTCATCAGTTTTTTTCCCAGGGAAAAAAATCACTGATCCAATTAAAAAAAGAATGTACAAACAAAATAAAGTGGGGGCTTCACCCCCCACACCCCTAATGTGGGGGGGGCTGCGCCCCCATTCCCCCCCAAACGTAAATATACCAACTCCAAGATCGCAGCACAATGGATAAAACAGCAAAGTCCCGAGAATGGCCCAGTGATTTTTTTTCCCCTGGGAAAAAAAGTCGCTGTTCCGTGCATTCGACATTTTGCGGTTTTGGGTTTTCAAGTTCGATAGAAAAGCATTCGCTCTTTTAATATGAACCTGGATATATATGGATTGAAAATCTCCACACAGAGAAGTTTTTTCCACTGTTTTAATTATAATAGATTATTACATCACTTGTTATGATATGTTTTTACACTGGTTTATTGTACTGTTAGTAATTATAATAGATTATTGCACCACTTGCAGTTATAATATGTTTTACTCTGGTTTATTGTACTGTTAGTAATTATAATAGATTATTGCACCACTTGCAGTTATAATATGTTTTACTCTGGTTTATTGTACTGTTAGTAATTATAATAGATTATTGTATCACTTGTTGTAATGGTTTTTACACTGGTTTATTCTGCTGTTAGTAATTCTATAGATTATTACATCACTTGTTATGATATGTTTTTACACTGGAGTATTGAACTGTTAGTAATTATAACTAGAACAAAAAGTAACGCTGCTGTCCAAAGGTCCAGACTTTGAGAACATGAAACGAAATATACGGAAAAAACACAAAGCTGGACCACCACGATGAAACAATGAGCTTTTAATCCAGTAAAAAAGTTGATAAGCGCTTTCACGTACACACTGAGTATGCTTCTTCAGATCTCTAAACACAGTGAAAACCTCTCATCTTAAATAGTATTCACAAAATCATTCATAGACTAATTACTCAATCAATTTATCAAATAATTAAGTCAATTAAATCCTCCGAAGAGTAACTCACAATTCTAGCTGAAAGCATCATTTTACAAGCAGTACATCCTTACTAAAACAACTTAACTAATATATAAAATTAAGAAATATAAAAACGTATAGCCTAATGCTTAGCTAATCACTATAACAATAGATTCATATTAATTAATAAATTTGTGATAGATTTATCCAAAAAATACACATGAGAAATAATAAAAACTTTGTCATATAGTATCAATTTCATTGAAAAAACATAACAACATGTAAAAAATAAGATGAGATAAAATATAAATGTAGTGTGTACAACTTCATTTCAAGGGGCATGAGTCAAGTATTGGTTTAATGCTTATATACTGATTGAGGCCTGGAAACTGATGTGCTTGCATTCTAAATATCCATTGCAGCTCTATAGTTTCCAGCCTATTTATAGGATTGCCTCCTCTCTCAGTAACATTAACTAATTGTAGCACTCCGAACACAGACAAATGTCCCTTGTATATAGTAGCATGTTTCACTAATGCATTCAACTGTTTTTTCTTTCTTATATCATAAATATGATTATAGATCCTGTCTCTAAGCCTTCATGATGTCATGCCTACATAGAAGGCTTGACATTGTTTACAATTTGCCAGGTAAATGAGATTCGAATCATTACAAGAAGCATAAAATCTGGGTTTAAAACTGAATTCCATATTTGGATGTTGAAAATCTTTATTTTCACTAATGAAGTGGCAGAAATTACAGGAGCCACATGGAAAAGTTCCAAAAGGCTTCCATTCCCCCAAAGAATGTGTTCGTTTAATTGATGTACTATGATCAATACAAAGTATTCTCTTTAAATTTTTGCTGTTCCTATATGTGAATCTTGGCTGTGTGCCTACAATTTTACTAATATTTTGTTCAAGACCGAATATATGCCAATGTCTACGTATAATACCTGTAATTATACTGTTATCATTGGTATATCTGGTAATAAAAGTAACTTCATTTCTGGAAACATCCCTCTTTTTATTTTTATAGTGGCGCCCACATTGTTTATCAACCACATGTGAATTATTATTAGTTGTGGTATCACTACATATCAAGCTTGTTTCTTCTAACACCTTCTCCCTAATATTTCTTACAGTAGTGGTCTTATATCCCCTGTCTGTAAAAAGATCTTGTAATATATCCGCTTGTTCTTTAAGCTGAATAGGTTCTTTACATAATCTACTTATTCTAGTGAACTGACTTTTTACCACATTCGGGAATATATGGCAAGGATGCATACTACCATATTCCAGTATTGTGTTCTTCCAACATTGCTTCCTGAAAAGGTTTGTGGATAAAAAACCATAAGAATCCTTCGTTATGGTAATATCTAAGAAATCAATGGTAAACTCAGAATATTCCATCGTTAACCTTAAGAAACTGGTTGTGGTTTCCAAAAAGTTCACAAACTCCTTCAATTCCCCACCTGTACCATTCCAGAATAAAAGTATATCATCTACAAACCTTTTATACAGTATAACTTTCTCAAAAAATACACTATTAAATAATCCCGCCCCCATCTGAGATAAAAAAGACCACAGTGAAGAACTTCTCAAAAGCTGACTTCACACTTCTAAAGACTAGTGTGGTCACCTTTAAGGCCACCGAGCCAGCGGCAAACATTACTCAAGCCGCTGAATCACTTACAAATGCCTTCTACCAGCACCTACAGGACTGCATGGATCAGGCAATCCCAAACAAAACAAAGACTCTTTGTACCAAAGGCAAGCGTCCAGCCTGGTGGACCCCAGCCATAAACAAGCTCTACAACAAAAGGAGGAAGCTACTACAAGATAGAGCAAAATCCTTAAAAGGAAAGACACCTCTGATCATTATAAGTAAAAAACTAAGAGCTCTCATAAAATCATCCAAGGCAAATTTTGAGAGAAAAATCGCTAAGGACTCAAAATCAATCATAAGGCCTTCTTTAGCTATGTTAGAAACCTGGGAGGAAACTCCCAGATATGCTCAGAATTAGTTCAAAATGATGTGAAAATTACTGAACCTACAGACATTGCCAACATACTGGCTGACAGGTTCAGTGCAAACTCCCCCCTCCCCCCCAAAAGGAGAGATATCTATACCAGAGGATTGTAGCCCCCCAAACATCTCTAACGCCCAGGTGAGAACTGCTCTCTCCAAGGCGAAAAACACAGCATCCATGGGACCGGATGGTGTCCCCGGCTGTGTGCTCCACGAACTCAATGAGGAATTAAACCCACAGTTAGGACAGCTGTTTAATCTTAGCCTCACCTCAGGATACGTACCCAAGGAGTGGCGCATGGCAACTGTGGTCCCACTTCACAAAGGCGGTGCCTCCACCGACCCTGGAAATTACCGTCCCATCAGCTTGACAAGCCTGATCTGCAAGGCCATGGAGAGAATCATAATGGAACTCATAAATAAAGACAGGGAACTTGCAGACTTTGGATCCAACCCAGTTTGGCTTTGTCAAAGACAGATCATGCCTTTTAAACTTGGTTGACTTTTTCGAAACAGTCACCAAGGCCATTGATGAGGGAAAGGCAGTCCATACAGCCTACCTCGACCTGGCAAAGGCTTTCAACACAATACCCCACTCAGGTATCATTGAAAAACTCATCAGCTTAAATGTAAACCCATACATCACAAGATGGGTTGCAAACTGGCTAAGTGACAGAACCCACAGGGTCAGAGTTGCTGGCGCCATGTCAGACTCAAAGCCTGTCACAAGTGGTGTCCCACAGGGCTCAGTCTTGGGCCCACTCTTGTTCGGCATCTACTTTTCTGAAGTACAAGCAAATACAGGAGGGTTATGGCTGACAAAGTTTGCAGATGACTGCAAACTGGGCGCCATAGTCGAAAACACATCTGACACAGATATCCTTCAGAAGGGTCTCACAGAAATGGATAACTGGTGCCAGAGCCATGGCCTAAAGTTAAACGCCAAGAAATGCATAGTCATACCCTTCGGGAAAAACAAGGTTACCCCTAGCTACCATATAGGTGGCAATCCACTGAGCACAGAAGACGTGATCAGGGATCTGGGGACCCAGGTTGACAGTAACTAATCATTTGACACTCACGTTGTTAAAGTAGTTAGGAAGACCTTCTACATTGCCCACCTGATCATGAAGGGATTCACATCTAGATCAAGGGAGGTCATCGTCCCCCTGTACTCATCACTCATCAGACCAATGATTGAGTACAATGCCCCATTCGGAATTTATCTGACCCGACACCTGCAGCAGCTGGAAAGGCTCCAAAAGTTCCTCACCAAAAGGATAAAGGGTCTCAAAAATATGTCTTATGCTGCCCGACTGAAAGAACTGCAGCTCTATTCAGTCGTTTACCGATTGTTCAGAGGTGACCTGTGCCTGACATACAAGGCCATGTCAAACCCAGAATTGATGAACATGCTTCACCTCAAAAAATATAGATCCCTCAAAACTACAAGGGCGGGAGACTTAAACCTTGACACGGTTATTAATAGGACGTGCTGGAGGGACAGATTCATCACCCAAAGACTCCCTATGCTGTGGAACAAAATCCCGGTTTATGTGAGGCAGAGCACCTCACTGGCCTTGTTAGAAATCTTGACCAATGGATGGGAGATCGCAGATATACCCCAGGGATTACCTCAGTGTCACTGCTTGACAGAGGCACAGCAAAATAAGGGGCATAGTTTTCTTCAAAATAAAGGGGTGGCGAAAGCCACAAAACTCTAGGCTAGGCTTATAAATGCCCTTGGGCAGATAGCCTAGTATGAACCTATGAACCTATGAACCTATGAATTATTTAGTTCCCAATAATAGACCACAAGATTGGCATAAGTGTTTGTGCACGGGGTGCCCCATGCTACACCCCATCTTTGTAAATATAACTGATTGTTGAACATAAAAACATTATTGTTCAAAACTATGTCAAGTAAAGCACATATAAAAGTCTGTTTCTCAGAATTGAAGTTAAATGAATAATTTAATAGCTCCCTTACTGCTTCTAATCCATATTCATTAGGTATTGAAGTGAATAGGCTCTTAACATCCAGGGTGACTAGTAAACATGTAGTAGGTATCAACTTAAAAGGCTTAGTATTGATAACATTAATTAATTGATATGTATCTTTTAAAATCGTAGATATATTATCTATCAATGGACTAAGTGTTTTTTCTAGGTAAACCGAAACTGTAACTGTCGCCCATCTCTCTCCTGCTACTATTGGGCGCATAGGTAACGGTGTAATTCCTTTGTGCACTTTCGGCAAACCTTTTATGTATGGTACCAGAGGGTGTTCAATAAGAAAAAACTCATACATTTCATATGAAATTTGTCTACACATCAGAAGATCATATAGCTCGTCATGTATCTTATGTATTAAGTCACCTAACATGTTTTGGTCTATTTCACAATAGGTTGCAGCATCTGAAAGCATTTGTAACATCAATTCATTATATTCATCTGTGTCTAATACTACTACCTCACCCCCTTTATCTGCAGGCTTAATGGTTATATTCAAATTATTTGACAAACTAAATAAGGAACTCTTTTCATGGTGAGTCATATTATAGAAACAACATTTGCTTTTCTTAAAATATTCATAAATTCATATTCATATTATTATATCACTTGTAATGTTTTTACCGTGGTTTATTTTACTGTTAGTAATTGTAACAGATTATTGTATCACTTGTTGTAATGGTTTTTACACTGGTTTATTCTGCTGTTAGTAATTCTATAGATTATTACATCACTTGTTATGATATGTTTTTACATTGGAGTATTGGACTGTTAGTAATTATAATAGATTATTGCATTACTTGCTGTTGTAATATGTTTTACATTGGTTTATTGTGTTAACACTACGTAGTACATTACCATTGTGAATATCTTATCAACTTATTTTGATACTGATGATTGTAATAGAATTCATCACTGTATATTCTTGCTTTGAAATGTTTTTACTTGTGTTTATTATTGTAGGTTATGCTGGTGTTATAAAATATATTTACACTGGCTTATTGTGCAAATTACATTATATAATGCTTTTATATTGCTTTATTATACTGTTAATGCTTGTAATGCAGTACTCCATTTTATGTGATGTTGTGAAATGATTTTAATTTGTTTATTGTATGGTTAGAGATTTCAGCAGAATATCGCATGGTGCATAGCTACTGTAACTGCTGTAAGTGTTTTTACATCAGTTTATTGTACTGTTAATGACTGCAGTAGAGTAACGTTGTGTGTTGGTGTTATGAAACACTTTTTTATTGATTTACTGCTGGTTGGTTACTAGCCGGCCACGGTGGTGCAGTAGTTAGCATTGCCACCTCACAGCAAGAGGCTCTCCGGTTTAATCCTTTGCTGGGGTGCCTTCTGTGTGGAGTCTGCATGTCCTCCCTGTGGTCGCGTGGGTTTCCTCAGGGTGCTCCAGTTTCCTCCCACATCCCAAAGACATGCTGTAGGTGGATTGGACACTCTAAATTGGCCCTAGGCATGAGTGTGTGTGTGCCTTCTGTGGAAGGTTGGGCGCCGGGCTGGCAACTCGACACCATAAAACTCCACTGCCAATCATGAGTGGACAGGTGATCCGCTGTGGCGACCCCTAACTGGGAAAAGCCAAATGAAGAAGAAGAAGAAGAAGAAAGACTGCTGGTTGGTGACTGTGTTACAATACTACATTGCATGTTACACATACAAGATGTTTTTTACATCACTGCATACTGTGTTGTGTGTTGCTGTTATGAAATATTTTCACATTGGTTTGGTATATGGTTAGTGATTAACCAGAATAGTGCTTTCTTGTATCTACATTTCCTGCTTGATGTATAACCATGCTCTGTACCACAGACATAAGCAAACAAAATGTCTGCTGCGATTTGTATATTTTGGAGTCTAACTGATTAGAACTGAAGAGAAAGGTGGAAGGGTTTAAATTGGATGACATTAACTCTACAGCAGAGGGCATCTGTTGGAATGCTTAAGACATCTCTACATGGGTCTACAGCTAATTTAAGGAAAGGATTGCCACTTTGCAGTTGATAAGATACGGACCAGAGTTCATACTAAGGTAGTCAAATAAAAGTGAGAAGGGGGCATAGCGAAAGAGCACAGCATTTTATACATCTGATTACTAAAGTACAAAAAATGATTAAAATGTGACGTATTTGATGTGATGAGACACCATGGGAAGGACTGTGTACCACAGACAAGATATTGATGGCCATACCATTGTAAAGGGATAAAAATGTTTTGGTTTGAGAGACTGGAATAAGGACAGGCAACAGATTCAGAAGAACAAAAGGTCTGCCTACACTGGTTGTTGGTGACAGCATTTTGAAGTTTGTTTCTTTGTACTGACTCAGTTATGCAAAGCAGATTTGAACAATTTGATAGGACAGGACTGAAACCAAACATCCTGTGAAGAGAGATTGAAAGAAATCCAGTTTGCACACCCTAGGACAAGAGCTGCATGGCGAGGCATTGTAAACTCTGAGCTATCCTTAAGATGTAAACAGGAACTTAATAGTCGCTTACTTCAGTGTTTAACTCTCGGGTGGGGGTGCTTCATGAGGAAAGTAGGATGTAGGCTAAGGGGCAACATGGAATACTGCATCCTGGTGAATTTGGTGATTTTAAAGTCGAGTTAGTTAATAAAGACTGTAAAGAAAAGGCATCCAGGAAACCATTTGGCAGACAAAGTCTGACTTCCAAGTCAGCTACAAAACGAGAGACAAAATAGAATGTGTAATGTTTGAACTAAATTATGATGATATACATGTGATACTGGCTATTGTTTCTCTGCCATCTGTTTCTACACTTCGTTAATTTCACATGTGGCAGTAAAATCAATAGTCAATACTGTTCAGTACAATATTGTAAATTAGTCATTTTGTGTGTCAGTTACTGTAGTACATTCAGTTAATAACTACATTACAGGTTGCCATTAGCTGCAGTTTCAGTCCTGTATTTGTTAAACTGTGTGTGCCTAACCACTGGGCAGTAAAGTCAAGAACTAATATAAATTAATAAAAAACAAAACAAATGTAAAAGGTAAAACAACAGTCATGAAAGTACAAAGAATACTGATTGAGAAAATACAGAAAACAGTAACACAACATCTGGAGGAATAATGGAAAATATGGTTACTCAAACATAAATTCAGATTAATATGATTTAATGGATTATTTGATGTCACAGTGTTCGGGAGTCTCTAAGAAAAGAGATGCAATCCTTGGCAGGCAAAATCCAGTTGCTGGAATATACCAGCTGTGTTCTTGAAACAGTTGCAGCCCCTTTGAAGCTGAACATGAGAAAGATGATAGCTGATACTAGGCCGGAAGATCTTGGATATAAGGATGACCATACAGGCCATGCAGAACTAAATAGATAAGGGTTTTTATCTGTGAAGTGTTGCCTAATAGAAAACCCACACTGAGCTGGCATAATGTGATGATATATTGCCGTTAGTAGCCGGGCTGCAGCGTAGAGCTCAAGCTGCAGGCGATCGAAGTCTGAGTCTTAGAACCCCAGATGTAGAAAATTACTGTAACACAAACAGACGAGGACCAGGATTTGTACTACAGTAGGAAATTCTACAGGACTAACAGGAGTAACATTATGGTTAATGGGGGGAGGTGGGGTTATTCCAGTAGAAACGGGAATATTTGATGACACTTGATATCTGGTACATTATTGTAAGCTTGTCATCTGTAATTACCTCTTATTTATGGGCCTTCAATATGAGTTTTAGTTTGTCACCCCAATAAAAATACTGGGGACAAAACTGTTGCCAGAGACTTTCTAAATAGGGCAAAAATGACCATAGCAACCGGCTTGGATGTATTTTATTTCAGTCATTGTTGACCATGCAGGTATGGATGCATTCCAAGTAACTGGCAAGAATGTTAATGGCCAACACAGACGTCTGAGGAAAGGAGAGCTACAGCTGTGTGTCATTAGCATCGTAGTATAATAACAAGTCTTCTGTGACTAATGTGTCTCAGGGGAAATGTGTATGGTGAACAGCAGTGGACAAAGTATATCGCCGTGTGGAACATCTCAGTTAAGAGAGCAGGATGCGTAGGAATTATCAGATGGAACTACTGTCATGTATGTCCAGAGAGGTAGGAGGCCGACCAGTCTAAGGTCATGCTAGCAGTGCCATGTTAATTTCCCAGCCAGTCCAATAAGGTGGCACATGGTCCATTTTATCAAATTCCTACAAGACATTAAGCAGGGCCAAAGGACAAGAGTGACATTGATCCCTTGTCAGTTAAAATACCCCTGCAAAGGCCAGCTGAAGGCTGTGCCTCATGTACAATGCAGAACAGAATGGACTCTGGATGCTGTTATATCTCATATTAACATCCAGTTTTGCATAAACTGCCTTTTCAAGAAGCTTACCCACAGATGAAAGTTTTGAGATTGGTACATAGCTGTCCATGTCACTGGTGTTTAAACTGGTCTTTTAAAGTCAGGAATAATCAAAACACCCTCAAATTATGTAAAACATTCTGTTCACAAGCGAGCCAAGAATGATCCCGTACAGGAGTGGGCTTAGTACCTCCAGGTGGGTAAGACAAATTTGTTAGTGCAAGCACCAAGCCCACTGGCTGTTGTGCACATACTGAAAACGAGTGAGATACAATAGTGATAATAATAGTAGAAGTGATAGGATAATTTGTAATACTGAAGCAGTAGCACCTCTCTGGGACCAATGACTTGGTCTAAGTGTGCACTTGGCAGCACCCTGATCTGATTAGGGAAATTTTAGTCACAAAGTACTGGGCAGCTAAACATTCTTCATTTTACAAATTCTTTCTAGTGGGGATGAAACAGACAAGACTGGACAGCCTTGCTATCATTCAGAAGATGGCTGCTGATTAATTTGATGCAGCAGAGGCCTCCTTGGATAAAGCCAAATACGACTTCTGGGTTATCTCTACCTGATGTGCCAAAAACTGTTTATCCAGAGCAAGCTTTTCCTCAGCTACACTAGTGTGCCACTATTTCAGCTTTTGTTCAGCTCTCCTAAGATTGCAAATTTCAAAATCAAACCATGGCTTCCTGAGAAAAAGTGGACTGGTCATAGACATTATGGAGCTAAGATGTCCACTGAAGTGGTAAGAGACATCTGTAGACTCCATCCATCTCACTCTGGTCACTAACACTGTTATTGTGTATCTGTCAGACAAAGACGGTTATTACTCAGTGTTAATTTCAAGCTTTTAACGGCAACTTCAAAGAAATACTGTGAATGATTGAATGATACCAGTTGCCATCTGTATGTGAAAACCCGTATTAAACTGGAAAGAGTGTGAATCCTACCACTACCAACCAGTATGCATTCTCTGTGCATGTGAGGGAAATGGGATAAAGTCATTGGCTACACTGCACTGCCTCGTATAGGTGTGAGTGTCATCAGAGGGATGATATCTCAAGTCACACCACTGATATCCAGCAAGTTAAAGTAAAAAAAAAAAAAAAAGAAAGAAAGGTGTACACACAAATCAGATTCAATAAGCAATTCACCAAAAGCAACCTGGATTTAAAAGCATAAAGTGAACAGGCATTCCTTCATGGATATGGGCTTCCAGAATCCATACTTGGACTAGGACTACATACTGACCACTTAGAGAGTTGAGTCTTTGGCCTAGCATTCCAAACCCCCTTTTCACTGGTCTGTCTGTAAACCACAGTGTCTTTAAAGCCCACTACCCATTGTAGCTGCCTTTCAGAGTATTATTTTCACACGCACTCACTCTCACAATTCCCAGGAAAGGCTGATAGAATTTTCTAGTTGCCACAGCTTCCTTCCTGGCATAATAATACCAACACTAGCCTATGTTTAGCTAGGGACTTAAACAGACCAGTTACCTGAGACCCTTGAATTAACCAGATATAAATTATAAATATGATATCTCTTTGGTATCATGCTCACGTTGTTGTGTCTTTTGGCTTTTCCTGGTTAAGGGTCACCACAGTGGAAATCCGGTCCGCTAATGATTGGCAGTAGATTTGTACGTGCCGAGTTGCCGGCCCTGATGCACAACCTTCAATGAAGGTACGCCCATTCATGCATGTCTCCACACAGAAGACGCTCTAGCTGAGAATTGAACCGGACAACGTCTTACTGTGAGGCGACAGCGCTACCGCAGCACCACCACCGCAGTCTGGTATCGTGCTGAAGTAATCTGGCTAATTAGAGAAGAATCATCTGCCTTACCAGCCCGCTGTGCTGTGTTAGCCTTTTCTCAGATAATAAATACAATTAACAAAAATAAACTGTAAATATCAACCACAAGATCTTAAAAGTAAACACAGCTAAACAATAAAGAGAGTTCTGATAAGATTTGAATATACAGAAATCACGATAATGCACAAATAATATTTACTATCAGTTAAACAAGACAGAATATTTAAAGAAAAAACCTGAGGCTAATCTCGACACATACTCCAGCTGTTTGTTACTGAAGAAATACTGGATCTCAGTGTACTACATTAGAAAAAAACCACACACCTCAGAATTCAGGCAGCAAACCTTCACAGGTATGGTCCCAAAGATGTCCCAAGCAAGACTGTCTGATTCTGGTCTCAGTTACAAAAAAATGTGTTCTAGCATGCTGTGCTTTCCCACAGACCGAAGGTGGTTGTATCCAATCTTTACCACACAGTAAAAAACAGTTTAACTAGAAAGCAAACTGTGTTCTTTGCACATTCAGAAGTTGTGCATGCAATGGAAACTGTGTTGTTTGCACTTTCAGAAGTTGTGCATGCAATGGAAACTGTGTTGTTTGCACTTTCAGAAGTTGTGCATGCAATGGAAACTGTGTTGTTTGCACATTCAGAAGTTGTGCATGCACTGGATTGGTTTCCATTTTAATACTACTGACGGTTTCCTCTGAAGAGTCTTGTAGCTGTTTTTATGGCTCTTTTTCTTTTTGACTTCAAGCTCTTGTATGACATAATTACATACAAGCAAGTAAGACTTTTCTGGAAGAGTCCAGAAAAAAACTTATAACTTACATATCATTACATGTTTTATGCATTTTTTTCACCTTTCATCTTTTTTCATCAATCACAGAGAAAGTTCAAAAGATTATACACATTGTAATGACACAGGAAACACACATCATATTACAGATTATGGAGAACTTTAATATATCTTAAAAAGGTGCAATAGTTTGAAATAACGAAGAAAAAATATATCACATTAGAGGTTCATGGTTATATATCAGGCTAATGACCACTAGGGCCTCTATAACCCTAGTTGTGCAATCCAACCCAATTGTTTCCCTTTGTATCATGGGTGTTTATTAGGAGGGGGTATGTTTGTTTGGACATTACTGCCTGCTTCTGTCAATCAGCAATATTGGGGTCAGAGCTGTGGGGAATTTCTGATTTTCCATGCATTGGTCAAAGTAATTATTAAATAGCATTAGGGTTGGACTCAGCTTTACATGGATAGGGACCCTGTTTCAGTGCACGGGCATCCTCTGAGACACATCTGTCTCACCAGCATGTCTTATTTATGTCACAAGTAAAATTTAAATCATTGGATCTAGTGGTTCTGATGCCCTTCATTTTGTGCATGTGCAAAAAATCCATCAGAACTGGATCTGAGGATGCCTTGTATGCATTGCATAGATTGCCACTCAGTAATCAGTAGGAGTCAGAGTATAGAGCTTGGGCTTTAAGCAATCCATGTAGGACAATGTATTTTACCCTGGATTCTCCTGGTACAGAACCTTTTTGGGCATTGCAGCTGTTTCATATATTTAGTCAGGTACATGTAAAAGGGGTTATAAACTATTGGGTTTGATGAGTGCCAAATAAAGTGGCCCTGTGACTTCCCTGGACCTGGATGTCATGCCCTTACTTATAAGCTGGGCAACATAGAATCATTTTCTTACTTTCTTGGCCATATGTTGGTCAAAGGCAAGATTACTGTCTACATATGTTCCCAAATTTCTGACTACTGAGTCAGCATTTAGGGGTGTCTTATCAATGGAGTAATTAGTTTGGATGGCAGTTTTCCCAAAAGACACTCTAATGGATTTACTGGCATTGAGTTTTAGTTCATGACTTTGGCACCAGTCATTTAACTGTGTTAGACCCCCTTGTAAGATGTTTGTGTCATGGGGGAATCTATTTAAGCTCCCAATTTGCAGTTGTCTATGAACTTGGCTAGCCAAAGGCCTTTGACTTTAGCCTTTATCTCTGAGAAGTAGATGCCAAATAGGAGCGGTCTCAGTACGTGGCCCTGAGGTGCCCCACTGGTGACCAGTCTCTTAGTGGAGGTGATATCACCACCCTTGACTTCCTGGGTCCTGTCTGTGAGCCAGCTGGCAATCCATCAAGTTATGTAGGGGTTTCTACTCAGTTAGGGTAGTTTGTCAACTATACTCGAGTATAGTGTTGTACTGAATGACTTAGGCAGGTTCGGGTAGGAGGTATGTTCATAGGTTCATAGGTTGGTACTAGGCTATTGGCCCTAGGGCCTGTACAAGCCTAGCCATAACAATTCCCTGGCTATTTCTTCCCACACTATTTACTTCCCTGGACCCCTGTCTAGCAGGGTGACTGACATGATCCCCGGGGTGAATTTCCTTTCTCCCATCCAATCGTCAAGGTTCCTTTTGAAGAGGGCCAAAGAGGCACTCTGCTTGACATGTATGGGCAATCTATTCCAGAGTCTGGGTAGTATGTACAGTTTTCCCCTCATCCATTGCCTTGGGAGACCTTCTCAAAGAAGTCCACCAGGTTTAGTAGACAAGATCCTCCCTTGACAAAGCCAGAGTGGGTTGAGTCCAATGTCTAAAGGTTACCTGCATCTTTGCTGATCATCTCCAAGTTAATTAATTTCATGCCTTTGCACATTAGACTAGTCAGACTAATAGGTCTATAGTTTCTCAGGTCTGTTGATTGTCCACTCTTGTGAAGTGGGATAACCATTGCAGTCCTCCATTGTCTTGGTGCAAAGCATTCTTTAGGGTTATAATTGAAAGTGACTGAAATGGTCCTGACAAGTCATGGTTTTAGCTATTTATGAGGCATTCCGAGGTATTGTCATGGCCCATTGAGGCTGTGTTTTTGGTCTTAGTGAGCACCACCAGGACCTGCGCCCTGTTAATAGTTGTGGGAGGTTATTCTACTAAGTATTCCTTGGATTTAGGTGGCGCAGTGATGCATGTAGGTATTCCATGGAGTTAGGTGGGGCAGTGATGCACGTAGGTATTCCATAGATTTAGGTGGGGCAGTGATGCACGTAGGTATTCCATGGATTTAGGTGGGGCAGTGATGCACGTAGGTATTCCATGGATTTAGGTGGAGCAGTGATGCACGTAGGTATTCCATGGATTTAGGTGGAGCAGAGATGCATGGGTGAAGTGTGAGCTGAATTTGTCAGCCAACAGATTTGCTATGTCTCTCTACTCAGTGAAAGTGGCACCATTAACCACCAGTTCTCCACACTGATGTGTGCTGCCTTTTAAGTTTTGGACATTAATGTAGAAGGCCTTGTGGTTGTCTTTAGCCTGTGAGGCTATCTTGACCTTGTAATTGGCCTTGTTGGACTTAACTAGTCCTGTTAGCTTCCTCTTTAGTTTAATTAAGGAGCTAATATCATTATGGGAGTTGCTGTTCCTGATTTTTAACCATGACTTTTTTCTTTTTTGTTATATACACTATTAAGATTAGAATTCCACCAGTGCGGTTTGTTTTTACAGCTGGTTTTGCATTTACTTCTAGTAGGTACAACAGCCTCTTTACAGCCATTTACATGGTTATACAGGGCCTGTGTCAACAATTCCACATAGATTGTTATGAACTCAGGATTGGGAGGGGCATTGCATCTTCAAAAACTGTCTCTTAATAAGGTATGATATTAATTTTTAAACTAATGTTTCTACTCTGGCTCTGCAAGTACATTGTAAATTTTTTGCGATAACAGTTTTAGTTCAAGAAGTAGTAGTAGAGGATTTGCAATCATATGTGCAGGTACTGGACTATTCAAGAGTTCATTACACAGCAGCGTAAGAGCAGAAATTGATACATTATGTATACATTTACTGTGGGAACAAACCCCCTGCAACTTCCATGCACGGGACTTTACACAGTGTATATGCAGCTTTTTTTGTGATCAGCTGCAGAATTCCTGAATCATGGTGAAAGATTGCATTGCCAGCTGCAGAATTCCTGAATCATGGTGAAAGATTACATTGCCATTGCTCAGGAACATCTTTCTCCTCAGCAGTTATTAAAAAATGCATCAGCCAATTGCTGTTTAGATCATAGGCTGACTTGGTAAGCTGACCCTGTGCTCAGACTCACTTGAAGTTGAAGAGCCATATAACTCTCATTCCCATATACATCACCCTCTTCTGCTGTGTGGGGGGATGGGGTTGGATGAGAGCAGGCCAGAGCCATCACACTACATATAATATGGAGGATGTTTCTGGGAAGTTAAATCTTTCACCAGCTTTCCAGTATGTAATGTATGTAGTTCTATATGACCATCCTCACATACATATCTGTCAAATGTAAGTATATGTAGCCAAGTTACTTCTTTAAATCTCCTTTGCTTCCACAAGGGGAAACAAGCGGCAGTGTTTCGCTTAACCACCTCCATAGTGTAGTAAAGGCTAAAAGTATTTGCAGTTGTTCTTAAATTAAATAATTCAGGACTCTTGTAGGTGCTTCTACAGGCAAGATGATTTTAAGCAAAGGGCATTCCTAATAGCAGACAATGTGTAGTTAAATTAACCACATCTGATTAAGGGTGACAGTTGTCATTTCATTTCTCTCATTTCCAAGGCTTCCCCCAGGACCAGGGATTCTAATTTGATGCAGGATGACAATAGGCTACTGAATGCCCTGCCTCTCTTTCTGTTTTCAGACATTTAGAAATTCTGCTCAGAAATAGAATCATGAATCTGTTTGGAAAGTGAAATGCTCAAACAGATAAAATGTCAGAAACGGTCACAGTGATACAGATGGTGTTTTGTGCTTTAGGGTTTCAATTCCTTATACATTAAGTGCAAAATAAAATAAATAAAACCAAATAAAATGAAGAGTTACATAGATCCCACCCAAATGACCAAAAGCATCCTGCCAAAAATCCCAACCTCCTGAACAGCAGCACACCTGTTGCTGCAGGTGAGCTGTGCACCTGCCACTTACAACCTTCCTATTGGACTGCATGATATGCACCTCACACCAGAAGATCTTGGAGGTGACCTAACTCCCTACATCATGGATGCAGCCATAAGCCAGTGTTGCCAAACATCTCCCTGATACACTACATTATGCTATTACAGTATCTACAACTGTATGCTTTCCCCCTGCACACTCACTCCCCATAACATATGTGTTTTACTGGGTACATGTTACATGCGAGTGCTGTTTAGTTCATTTCACCTTGCCCAATATATTGTCTCCAGTGTTGAAATGACCCAGTCACTTACTACATGACACAATCAGTTAGTGGGCAGCACAGCAGTGCCCAGGTCTGTTCTCTTCAAGTTAATCATATATTTAGCAGGCTGCTTTTTGGAGTCTAGTGCTGATAATCTCAAGGGCAGCCACAATTTGGAGTTCCATTGTTAAAGCACAAAGTTAACCATTAGAACATGTCTGTTACCACCACCCCCAGGTTCTGTAATGCTGTATTTGGCTGACATGGTCTGCTTGAAGGAGTACAGTATGGCATTGCCTAGCATAGTGATTTCTGTTAAAACTGGCATTGATGGTTTAGGAGTGGATTTGGGGTATTGCTAGTGAGTACTTATTTAGGATGAAATAAAACCTGTACACTTCTATGTGTATTTGTGTTTACATAACATAAATAGTTCTGTACTCCCTTTCATGATAACTTTCAGTACATCATTACCTGTACACTTCTATGTGTATTTGTGTTTACATAACATAAATAGTTCTGTACTCCCTTTCATGATAACTTTCAGTACATCATTACCTGTACACTTCTATGTGTATTTGTGTTTACATAACATAAATAGTTCTGTACTCCCTTTCATGATAACTTTCAGTACATCATTACCTGTACACTTCTATGTGTATTTGTGTTTACATAACATAAATAGTTCTGTACTCCCTTTCATGATAACTTTCAGTACATCATTACCTGTACACTTCTATGTGTATTTGTGTTTACATAACATAAATAGTTCTGTACTCCCTTTCATGATAACTTTCAGTACATCATTACCTGTACACTTCTATGTGTATTTGTGTTTACATAACATAAATAGTTCTGTACTCCCTTTCATGATAACTTTCAGTACATCATTACCTGTACACTTCTATGTGTATTTGTGTTTACATAACATAAATAGTTCTGTACTCCCTTTCATGATAACTTTCAGTACGTCATTGCCTAGAAGACTTGCACAGAGAGGCCTATTTTTTTACAGGCAAATCAAGTTAACAGCAATGATTCCTGTTTCTTTCTCATCATTTC
>NC_056732.1:11928375-11970875 GCF_019279795.1 Protopterus annectens | reverse complement strand
GGTCTGATGCGAGACCCAAGTTAAAAAAATAACATCCCTTAGCAAGTCTTGCACGTTTAAAGTGTTGCAGAAGTACATCCCTGTTGAAAGTGGAGATGACTGTAGCATGGACCTTGATTAAAAACTTAGACCTAATCAAAACAAAGAGACTTAATGTTCTCAGACCACTATTGCACTCGGCCGATGAGTGAGCCGATGAGGGGTGTCATTTGCATTCTTGTTAAGTATTCTTGTGCAGCTCTCAGAATATGCACTGCTACATAATCGGTGTCAGAGCCTCTCTACTGATCTCTGTCAGAATATGCACTGCTACATAATCAGTGTCAGAGCCTCTCTACTGATCTCTGTCAGAATATGCACTGCTACATAATCAGTGTCAGAGCCTCTCTACTGATCTCTGTCAGAATATGCACTGCTACATAATCAGTGTCAGAGCCTCTCTACTGATCTCTGTCAGAATATGCACTGCTACATAATCGGTGTCAGAGCCTCTCTACTGATCTCTGTCAGAATATGCACTGCTACATAATCGGTGTCAGAGCCTCTCTACTGATCTCTGTCAGAATATGCACTGCTACATAATCGGTGTCAGAGCCTCTCTACTGATCTCTGTCAGAATATGCACTGCTACATAATCAGTGTCAGAGCCTCTCTACTGATCTCTGTCAGAATATGCACTGCTACATAATCGGTGTCAGAGCCTCTCTACTGATCTCTGTCAGAATATGCACTGCTACATAATCGGTGTCAGAGCCTCGCTACTGATCTCTGTCAGAATATGCACTGCTACATAATCGGTGTCAGAGCCTCTCTACTGATCTCTGTCAGAATATGCACTGCTACATAATCGGTGTCAGAGCCTCTACTGATCTCTGTCAGAATATGCACTGCTACCTAATCAGTGTCAGAGCCTCTCTACTGATCTCTGTCAGAATATGCACTGCTACCTAATCAGTGTCAGAGCCTCTCTACTGATCTCTGTCAGAATATGCACTGCTACCTAATCAGTGTCAGAGCCTCTCTACTGATCTCTGTCAGAATATGCACTGCTACCTAATCAGTGTCAGAGCCTCTCTACTGATCTCTGTCAGAATATGCACTGCTACCTAATCAGTGTCAGAGCCTCTCTACTGATCTCTGTCAGAATATGCACTGCTACCTAATCAGTGTCAGAGCCTCTCTACTGATCTCTGTCAGAATATGCACTGCTACCTAATCAGTGTCAGAGCCTCTCTACTGATCTCTGTCAGAATATGCACTGCTACCTAATCAGTGTCAGAGCCTCTCTACTGATCTCTGTCAGAATATGCACTGCTACCTAGTCAGTGTCAGAGCCTCTCTACTGATCTCTGTCAGAATATGCACTGCTACCTAATCAGTGTCAGAGCCTCTCTACTGATCTCTGTCAGAATATGCACTGCTACCTAATCAGTGTCAGAGCCTCTCTACTGATCTCTGTCAGAATATGCACTGCTACCTAATCAGTGTCAGAGCCTCTCTACTGATCTCTGTCAGAATATGCACTGCTACCTAATCAGTGTCAGAGCCTCTCTACTGATCTCTGTCAGAATATGCACTGCTACCTAATCAGTGTCAGAGCCTCTCTACTGATCTCTGTCAGAATATGCACTGCTACCTAATCAGTGTCAGAGCCTCTCTACTGATCTCTGTCAGAATATGCACTGCTACCTAATCAGTGTCAGAGCCTCTCTACTGATCTCTGTCAGAATATGCACTGCTACCTAATCAGTGTCAGAGCCTCTCTACTGATCTCTGTCAGAATATGCACTGCTACCTAATCAGTGTCAGAGCCTCTCTACTGATCTCTGTCAGAATATGCACTGCTACCTAATCAGTGTCAGAGCCTCTCTACTGATCTCTGTCAGAATATGCACTGCTACCTAATCAGTGTCAGAGCCTCTCTACTGATCTCTGTCAGAATATGCACTGCTACCTAATCAGTGTCAGAGCCTCTCTACTGATCTCTGTCAGAATATGCACTGCTACCTAATCAGTGTCAGAGCCTCTCTACTGATCTCTGTCAGAATATGCACTGCTACCTAATCAGTGTCAGAGCCTCTGTACTGATCTCTGTCAGAATATGCACTGCTACCTAATCAGTGTCAGAGCCTCTGTACTGATCTCTGTCAGAATATGCACTGCTACCTAATCAGTGTCAGAGCCTCTCTACTGATCTCTGTCAGAATATGCACTGCTACCTAATCAGTGTCAGAGCCTCTCTACTGATCTCTGTCAGAATATGCACTGCTACATAATCAGTGTCAGAGCCTCTCTACTGATCTCTGTCAGAATATGCACTGCTACATAATCAGTGTCAGAGCCTCTCTACTGATCTCTGTCAGAATATGCACTGCTACCTAATCAGTGTCAGAGCCTCTCTACTGATCTCTGTCAGAATATGCACTGCTACATAATCAGTGTCAGAGCCTCTCTACTGATCTCTGTCAGAATATGCACTGCTACCTAATCAGTGTCAGAGCCTCTCTACTGATCTCTGTCAGAATATGCACTGCTACATAATCAGTGTCAGAGCCTCTCTACTGATCTCTGTCAGAATATGCACTGCTACATAATCAGTGTCAGAGCCTCTCTACTGATCTCTGTCAGAATATGCACTGCTACATAATCAGTGTCAGAGCCTCTCTACTGATCTCTGTCAGAATATGCACTGCTACATAATCAGTGTCAGAGCCTCTCTACTGATCTCTGTCAGAATATGCACTGCTACATAATCAGTGTCAGAGCCTCTCTACTGATCTCTGTCAGAATATGCACTGCTACATAATCAGTGTCAGAGCCTCTCTACTGATCTCTGTCAGAATATGCACTGCTACATAATCAGTGTCAGAGCCTCTCTACTGATCTCTGTCAGAATATGCACTGCTACATAATCAATGTCAGAGCCTCTCTACTGATCTCTGTCAGAATATGCACTGCTACATAATCAGTGTCAGAGCCTCTCTACTGATCTCTGTGCATGGCATGCTGGGTCCCTAGTGTGAAAGGAAATTCCTTCCCAGGTGTCTTACTCACTGTGGAATGATCATGAAATGCCTCAGAACGTCTAATAGATTTGGCAAAAAGATTAACTCCTGACACTTTGACAGCACCAAAAAACATAAAATTGTATATGTCTGCATTTTAGCTGTTGATTTTCAGAAGGATACTGATGAAACTTGTTATTTGCCCTGCTGAGGCTTGAGGAATCAGGATGCCATTTGGGTTTACACATTTACTGGTAGGTCTAGAAAGGAATCTGGAAATGACCACAGTGAAATAACAGTGCTGGCATTTTCACATGAGTGTCGTTGTCCTTGCATCTTGGTGAATGTGGTAAAGTGTAGCCAGGTGTGCCAGTGGAATGTTGTGTTGGTGTCTGGTGCCCAGCTCACTGCAGTGGCAGAGTTGTGTACAACCCTGACCATGGAAGCTGGCTGACGACCACCTGATCCTTATCACATCTCTTATTTCACCCTCTGGTAGCTGGGGTAATATTTCAAAGAATGTAAGATCTTCATCTGAAAACATACCACCAGTGTCACATAGTTTATTGTCTTCACATAAGAGCTGTTGATGAGAACATGAAATTGTTGTAGTGGCCCTGCTGTCATTTATTTAAATTTATTAATTTATTATCCAGTTAAGTGAACTTGTCTGTGCCAGACTCTTTCAACCATGACATGGAGGTCAAGGGGAGAGATGAATACCATATGTTTGAGCTGTTTACATTAGCCAGCCAACCAGCAAGTTCTTAAGGAATGAGAGAAAACAGGGTTACCCAGAAAAATGATGGAGACATCAAGAAAACATACACTCTACACAGGGACCAGAGGAAAGGACTGACCCTCAAACTCTGAAAATATGAATTACCGAGATCTTAATAACTGAATCACAATGCCATCCTCTAGTCAAGGGTGCAGATGCTGGTGGACCAGCAGGCACAGTTAACAGTTTCTGGCAGTGAGCATTATGGTAATGACCAATGTATTGGTATCAGACAGAACTGCAGATTTCTTAGATGCCTGAAAGATTCTATCTATTTTGTGTGGAACTCCTGTCATTTTATCAGGATGCACCCTTAATGCCTGTGGCACATCCTAGAAAGCATCTGAAAGTGGAGTAACCATGCAGAAGTCTGGTCTGGATATCTTTGTACTCATGATGACACCAGTGGGATGGTAATTGGCTTCTGTCATGGATCACCCAGAGCAGTTTTCAAAATACTAAGTCATCTCCTAGGGGTTTGGAGAGCTGGAATCCCACTTATATTTAGGTCTAGTTCTTCTGGATGAAACTCAATAGGTCTGCAGTCTGGGAAGAGGACACTGGCACCCCAGTCTCCACCCCTCTTTACCTTTTGGAGAGCACAGTGTATGTGACTGCTTTGAGCTAGCCACTGAGGAGTACCCCACAATATATACATAGGGAATACCCCACCCCGTAATATACACATAGGGAGTACCCCATAATATACACATAGGGAGTCCAAAATAATATATTTTTAGGTCTGAAGAAGTCTGTTTATATTAACAGACGAAAAGTGCTTCACACATGGATTGGTTGATTCTTGTTTTTTGGCTTATTTTGGACTTTTTTCCATCACAACATTGGTTTTTAAAGGACATTGATTTCACTAAATACTTGTTTGTGGACGCTGGCATTTTTCCTGAGTCATTTTTCGTGTTTTTCACAATCCATGTATCCTTGTAGGTGCTCATAGAGTGCATTTGTAAAGGTTCCTGCATCTTGGACACTGTTATCCTTTAGCATGGCGCCTCTGTCTTAAGTAAGGTGAAGTTTGCTATAGAAAATATGTTCTTCATGTTTCACTGTTGCAGTCATTACATTTGGGTTATCCTGCTGGCAGGTTGCCCTCAGTTGGCCTGAATTCCAAAGTCTTGGGTCCTGCGTCAGTTGCTGTCGCCTCTTCTCTGATGTCAGGTCATCAGGGGTATAAAAGATGCAGCCGACGCCATTTTATTCAGTCTTTCTTGCCGCGCGGTGCCCGAAGCAGAAACAGTTCGCAAGTGCCGGTCGGCCGACTCTTGAGATTTTCGTGTTCGAGTTTCAGATCCGAAGTCTTCATTAAAAGCTAAGTACCCCATTGGGAAAACTTTTTTCTTGCTCCAGACTGATGTCAGAAAAAGTTAATAATTGTATTTCTTGTGGGAAGCAAATACCTCATAAGGACTTTCATTCTTACTGTATTCCTTGCCTAGGCCCTGACCACGATGTTGCTAGTTGTCGGTTTTGTGCTAGATTTAACCAATGCACTGTTAAGCGTCGGTACGATTTTGCATTAAGCTATTTTGTTCGAAGATTTAATTATACAATGTCATCGGATAGCCATCCGACTACCGGAGTTCACAAAAAACACAAAGAAAAAGACAGGCAACCGAGGTCCAAAACCGACGACGAAGCTTCTCCTAAGCAAGTCACCAGTTCGCCGGATCTCAGTGAGGTGCTTTCGCAGCCCCTGATGCCCACTACTTTAGAGTCGCAGGCAGCTACTGACTCCCACGTGGAGTCAGACAGGCCGCAGGAAACTCAAGGTACTGGAGCCTCAGAGATTATTCCCTCAGATGGGTCTGGAGCTGTTGAGCAGGCATCGGGTTCTGAGGGTGTATTCAGACCTAAACAGTTATATATTAAACCGACTTCAAAGACAAAGACTAAAACACCTTTAAAGACAAAGAAGCAAGTTCACCAGCCACAAGGACAGGCCTCCATGCCCAAAAAACAGATGCTCAAAATGGCCGAAAACTTAATTACCTTGATCAGGGGTTCCCATCCCCCTCCTGATAAGAGGCCTAGGCAAGAGACAGACTATGAATCTTCAGATCCGGTTTCCATTTCTTCTGATTCCTCTTCTGATCAGGAATATTCTCTTCCCCCCTATGAGGATTCTGATGCTGAAGAATCAATTCCTTCAGCTTCTCCTCCTGAGGACTACTCTTTTGGGGAAACCTTGCATACCATGAGGGAGCACTTCCACTGGGAGAACCAAGATTTTTCAGAATCTAAAAAAAGGCTCAGAGACTTCATTTTACTTCCTCAACACAGGCCTCTAGCTATTCCACCTGTGTTGGACATTGTAGATGATGTGCTCTCGGAGTCCAGTCTGACCCCTGACTCTTTACCTCCAGCTCCTGTCAAGCCAGACAGATACTACAGAGTCCCTGAATCTCATAAATTCCTTTTCAAAAACCCTTCTGCAGACCCAGAAACTATTTCTCAGGGTCCAAAAGGGGTCAAGGCTTCTACTGCAAAAAACCCTACCCCCTCTGATAGAGATTCTAGGGCTCTGGATAGATGGGGAAAAAGATTTACACATCTGCTACTTTGGCTATAAGGGCCTTAAATTGCCAGTTTCATATGCTCAAATATCAGCAAAATATCATGACACTGCTTAAACAGAAAATAATGGCAAATTTTGAATGTGCAGAAAACAAAGAAATACAGGATTTATTGCATGCAGCTGAACAAGTTGGAAAGCATACTTTGCAATGTGGTTTTGATTCTCTGGAGGCCTCCTGCAGGGCCACTGTTACGGGTTCTGTCATTAGGAGGCATGCTTGGTTAAAAGAACAAAATCTGCCTGACCATGTTAAAGCAAAATTATTAGATGCTCCTTTACAACATGATACCTTGTTTGGTTTTAAGGCAGAAGAGGTGTTAAAGAAAATGGAAGACAAAGCTAAATCTATGCAAACGGTCAAGGATTTCTTACAGGTACAGCCACCTAGATTTAACAGACACTGGCCTACAAAGAATTGGTCCTTTCCAGTCTCAGACAGACCTCAAAGGGGCAGATCCAGATGCCCTAGAGGCAGATCACAGCCGCAAGGATCCTACAGGTCTAAGCAGTGGAGTGCCTCTACCTCCAAAGGTGGAGAGGACAAATCACAATCATACAGGAAACAGTCACAATGACTTCCCCCTGCCTGCACCAAGCACTTATCTTCTGGCAGCACCCTTAGGGGGAAAACTAGCACTTTTTTCTCAAATTTGGCACATTATAACCCAGGACAAATGGGTTCCAGACATAGTGTCACAAGGCTACAAGTTTCATTTCCATACCCTACCAAGGGCAAACGGTTGGCCAGACCTGCCAAGAAATCAATGGGCAGAGGCTCAAAAACAAGTCACAGCTCTCATGGACATGAGGGCTATTCAACAAGTTCCACAGCAAGAGCAGGGACAAGGATTTTACTCAAGACTGTTCTTTGTACCCTGAAAGGACCAAGCATGGAGACCAGTACTGGACCTATCTATTCTAAACACTTTCCTGGATATACCAAAAGTCAAGATGTTGACCTTGCAGCAGCTTTTGCCCATGCTGGACAGCAAGGCTTGGCTCGTGACTTTAGACCTAAAAGAGGCATACGTGCATGTCCCAATCAGACAATCATGCAGAACATACCTCAGATTCAAGGCTGGCTCAAAGCATTACCAATTCTCTGCACTGTCCTTTGGCTTATCTACTGCACCCAGGGTCTTCACAAAGTGCCTGGCACCAGTAATTGCTTACTGCAGACAAAGAGGAATACATATATATATTTACTTGGAAGACTGCCTCATACAAGCAGAGAAGGGCATTCTACTACAGCATCTGACGTTTGTGATAAGACTTTTAACATGCCTAGAGTACACAGTCAACAAAAAGAACTCAAAACTAGTACCCTCTCAAGAGATAATATTCCTGGGTGCAAGCTTGAATACAACTGCCCAGATGGCTTATCTCACTCCAGATAAAAAAAGCCAACTGACTACCTATTTCAAGGAAATGGCAACAAAGGCCCAGTTATCTGCAAGAAATATTCTGCAGGCTTTGGGCTTCTTGGCATCCTGCATCTTATTAATTCCATATACAAGACTGCATATGAGGAAAATTCAGTGGTACCTAAAAAGTGTTTGGATGCAACTTTGACACAGTCTGGAAACAATGATTACTCTAATTCCCTGCCTGCAATAGGAGTTTCGATGGTGGGCAAAGGCTTGTTGCCAAAACAAGGGACAGCCATTCTCACTACCCCCAGCCAGGCAGAGCCTAACGACAGATGCATCAGATTATGCCTGGGGGGCACACATGGCAGGAAGAGGCATTCAGAGCACCTGGTCCACAAACCAAAAGCATCTACATATCAATCAAAAAGAGATGCTAGCTGTTCAAAATGCATCTACATATCAATCAAAAAGAGATGCTAGCTGTTCAAAATGCCCTGACTGCCTTCAAGGATCTACTTCATCCAGGACAACTACTGATAAAGACAGGCAACACCATGGTCATGTGGTACATAAACAAGCAGGGGGGCTCTCTTTCTTATCCCCTGTGCAGACTAGCCATGGCTTTATGGGACACAGCATTGACTTACCAAGTATATCTGCAGGCACAATTCCTGCCAGGAAAGGAAAACACTCTGGCAGATGAACTAAGCAAAAACCTCATGGATCCCCACGAGTGGCACCTGGATCCACAAGTCTTCAGCATGATAACAAATAAATGGGGACGCCCAGACATAGATCTATTTGCCTCCCCTCAAAACAATCAACTAAAAAGATTCTGCACAAGGACTTATCACAGACAAGCTTGGAAAGTGGACGCCTTATCTTTCAACTGGACAAACCTATCAGTATATGCCTTTCCTCCACTACCTCTCTTCCCCAAGGTACTCCTAAAAGTCAAGCAGGAGAAACAAAAAATGATTCTGATTGCCCCAGACTGGCCACGCCAGTACTGGTATCCGATCTTAAGGAACTTGTCCCAATGCCCAGCCTGGACCTTACCTCAAATACCTCATCTACTGTCCCAGCGAAACAATCAGATTCTGCACAGCCAACTCAGGACCCTAAACCTGGCAGCATAGCAGATCATGTAGCCATACAAAGCACACCTCTCAGTAAAGCTGTGATGTCATTTTAGAAGCCAGAAGGTCTTGTACTAGAAAATCCTATGCTGGGAAATGGAAGACATTTTGCGCTTGGAACAAACTCAAGGAACTGATACAGCTGTCCCAAATATTCCTCAGATTTTGCAATACTTAACTGAGATGCTGGGCAAAGGCCTATCTTTCTCATCAATTAAAATTCATGCCTTTGCCATTTCGGCTCATTACAATACAGAGCCACCACTCTTTTCTCATCCTTTATTAAGGCAGTACCGCAGAGGAGCCAAAAATGTAAGGCCCCCAAGGAGAACACCAGTACCTGCATGGGACCTCACTTATGTCTTGGAAAAACTCATCTTACCTCATTTTGAGCCAGCTGCTACTGCAAATATAGAATTCTTATTTTGGAAAACAGCTCTGCTCATAGCAATAACTTCTGCAAGACTAGTTTCAGAGCTACAGGCTCTCATGGCCGTGGAACCCTTTATCATTTTTTATCCAGACGGTCTCTCTGAGAACAAACCCTACATTTATGCCTAAGGTGGTATCCAGTGTAGCCCTTAACCAAAATATTTATTTTCCAACCTTTTATCCAAATCCACAGAACAAGGGGGAGAAAATTCTGCATTCTTTGGACGTACACAGACAACTTAGATTCTACTTGGACAAAACTAAAGTTTTCAGAAAGACAGAGCAATTACTAGTGGCATATGCCACAGCATCACAAGGAAAGGCTATCTCCAAGCAGACTATTTCAAAGTGGATAGGTCACTGCATTTGTTTCTGCTACTCACAGCATGGCAAACCAGTGCCTAAGGGCATTAGGCCACATTCAACCAGAGCTGCAGCCACTTCTGCAGCCTTTCTCAGGGGAGTACCAACCAAAGACATTTTAGAGGCTGCCACTTGGAGTTCAGTGCATACCTTTACAAAACATTACAATCTGCCTCTTTACTCTAAGTCCAGGGCAGGCTTTACCACTGCAGTTCTGCAGGGCCTCATAGCTGCTCCTAATGCTGTTTAGCTCCAGCCCCCCAACCATAGCTTTGGGACTCAACCCAAATGTAATGACTGCAACAGTGAAACACGAAGAGCATAGTACAGTTGTGTACACTTACCATAAATGTAGATGTTCGAGTGTATTCACTGTTGCAGTCCAGGTTACCCACCCGCCATCCCCCTTATTTTGCTGGAACTTATCTTTACTTCTCTAATTTATACAACCTAGGTGGTGTATTTGCTTATAGATGAAGGTAAAGCTTATTTCTGGTGCATGTATATTTTATTTACATAAATTTAGCCTACCCTTTTGGGGGCACCTGACATCTGGGGCAAGAAAAACTGAATAAAATGGCGTCGGCTGCATCTTTTATACCCCTGACGACCTGACATCAGGGAAGAGGCAACAGCAACCAATGGAGGACCCAAGACTTTGGAATTCAGGCCGACTGAGGGCAACCTGCCAGCAGGATAACCCAAATGTAATGACTGCAACAGTGAATACACTTGAACATTTACATTTATGGTAAGTGTACACAACTGTACTTTTTTCACTGTGGTTTCCTTGGTTGGAGGTGGTGGTGTGGTGTGGACATCCAGAGTGATTTGTTTATGGTCTGATCTAACCAGTGACGGGTTGACCTCCGGTGTGGACCAGCTGTAGCCCATGTTGGTGATGACTAGGTCCAATATGTTTTCACCTCTGATAGAGGAGTTTACCAGCTGATCCAGGGAATTTGAGTTGATAAATTCCAGGAAGCGCTGGACCTAGGAGTTTGTACTTGAGTAGTTTTCCCAGTTAACGGTAGGGTATTTGAAATCGCCCAATATCAGGGTGTTCGGTAGGACCTTCATGTTTTCCAGTGTATCCAGAAAGGCGGATTGGTGGTCCTGGATCATGGAGGGTGATCTGTAGCAGGCCACAATTTGCATTGCAGATTTGCCTGATGTTAGTTGCACATGGATGATCTCGGAGGTATCATGCTGCGCCACTAACCTGGAGGTGTAGTTATCCTTGATCAATATGGATACACCCCCTCCTTTTTTGTTTTGGTCCATGTTCTGTGGCAGAAATGTGTAATGAGTTGTAGCCCAGTAGTGCTGGGGTGCTCTGTGGAGCCTTGAACCATGTTTCAGTTACTGCACAGATGTCAACATTCTCCATACTGAGGAGTGCTTTGAGCACGTGCATTTTGAGATTTAAACTCCTGGCATTGAGTAGCATAACCCTAATTTTTTTATTTGTGCTGTTTACGGAGGTAGGTTTGACTGTTGAACCTTGCCTAAAAAAGGCACTATGGGGCAGCAAGAGCCTTGCCAGTATTCAAAATCCTTGGGGTGACAGGTGAAAGCCGTCTCTTGCGAAGCAACGAGGCTTGTCAAGCACATCATCCCAGGCTGACAGACACTGGATCCCCTTTGAATGACACCAGAAGCTTAGCCAATTGTTGAAATTGATCATTTTTTCTTTATACTGTGGTATCATTCTTGGTGACGGCAGGATGCTACTCAGGGTCAGGGTCATACCCGCCTGGGCTATATGATCAGGGAGCTCTTCCATGTCTCCTTTCATATAGTCCAGGGAGGTACGTCTCAGGTTATTCACACCAACATGAACAATGACAGAGTCATATTTGTACTTATTTTGGAGTGACCTGAGTGCTTGTGTTATGTGGTGGATTCTGGCTCCCAACAGGCAGCTAACAGTAACCTTCTCCTTGTCCAGCCTTATTAGTGGGACGCCGGTGTGCCTGACTATAGAGTCACCTATTACTAGTGTGTTAGGTATGTTATTTCACCATAAGGGCTGTGATTGTGCGGCACACTGATTTTGTGTTTTATGTGTTTCTGGTTTGTGACGGGAGGTGCAGGTTTTTTGGGTGTCTGCTTTGTGATGCTTTTGCAGGTTTTTATTTAGAGCCTCCGAGTATGATTTTGTGTATTTATGTGTATTTTTTGCCAGTGCTGGTTTAGTAGGTCTATGTGAGGCTGGAGGTGTGGTGCAAGTGTTACCCTTCTCCTCATGACTGTCTGTTCCAGTCTTGGGTGGAGAGACCTTAGCCTCCAGTTTGGCTGTATAATTGCATCTCTCGCATATGTTAATGTTTTGTGGTAGGAGGAAAGGGTTGTATGTGTGCATGAGGCAGTTGTAACATTGCCTAAGGATACCCAGGTTCACCAGCTCGACTGGAGAGTATACCTGAAATTGCCCTTTGGACATTCCTGAATAGTAGGGTGAGCTACTTAGTCACTTGGTTGGTGAGGGGTGAATAATGAGCCTTGCCCTGCTGGGCAATCAAGTGTCGGGGTATATTAGTGCTTGATATTAGGTCTGAGCAGGTGCTGGACTGTAGGATGCTTTTTAAGTGTTTAGGTTGAGAGGTAGACTACTTTCAAGGGAAAAACTGAAGAGGAGACTTGGTGGAGCTGGGTTAAATTTAGCCCTAGATAACCGGTGCTGCCCGGACGTGCATAACCATGCAAACACGGTTTTTACAGCAGGGAAATGAAAGAGATAGAAATTAGCCCAAAATGGCCTATAAACTACTAACTTCTGGGCTGGAACCACTCCTCGAGGGACAGATGGCTGCTCAAAGCTCCCTTACTCACAGGTGAACAGAGAAACCTCCCTCTATCCAAGTAAGGTATGAGCAACTCAGAAAATTGTAACACAGCCCTGAATTCAGCACTAGCCCGAAAACTGGACTATACTAGCTTAGAAAGGTGGGAAACAATTTCCCTGCATTTCCCTTCATTTTCCTCCCTGACCATATGCAGACTCGGCATCAACACTCTCAGTCTCTAGTATTTTGAATTGGGTCACACAGAACCTTCTATTTACCAGAGAAGTACTGCTGTCTGCAGGCTGCTTGGAATTTGCTAGCATGCTCTCACTACCATACCTGGATCAGGAAGATACTTGCCCAGATGTCAGTGGTCCAATATAACCATTAAAGCATTTATTTACAGTCGGCTGTGCAGTGTTTTAAGTCACAGGTTCTCAGCCTGCTCAGGTAAATACTGTATTTTTTGCACTATTGTTGTATATATCAGCCTTGCTGTTTATAGATAAGTAAGGTATATCTTAGAGTAGTCAATTTTTATGTAATGTACTTAGTATATAGTGGAGCTTTTCTCCTCGGGCCTCTGCTGAAAATGGACATGTATCCAGCCAGACTAGCCCGGTCAACAAATGTAAAATAAAATAAAAATAATAAAATAAAAAGGTTGTTATTTTACTTCCTATTGGTGGGAATATATTTCTAGCATACTTTTTCTAATGAATGTAGTTTCCTTCATGCATTTTGGTAATAAAGCATATTTTATTTTACCTAGGTTAATCGTACAACATTCATAGAATAGGACAGATTTTTTTTTTTCTCAACAGCAGCATGGCTGAGAGAATGAGTATTGATGCAGTTCCTGTATCACTGCCATAATTGCACAGCAGACCCTGCATGCCATGGACTCTGCTGTGTTGGCAGTTTGCCGTAAGTAATTGTATCTCATGAACAGAGAATGATGAGAAACCTCACAGGTCTGTGCTGCTCAAGTGCGCTATTCCAGTGTGAACTAACGTGATTCTGAACTGAAACTTTTAATGGTGCTTAGTATTCTGAGCAAGAATTGCCTACAGGATGTGTGCGACTCCTGAAGAGTAAACGGAGTGTTGCCATGGCCTTGTCTTTTTCTAGAAAGACGACAAGAGTAATCTAGTTAACATTTCTGTAATGCTTGTCACACAGCCTAATGTCGGCCTACATGTGCATTCTTTGTATTGAAATGAAAATAACTAAATGAACTTGGCAGTGATATAATTTAAATAAACAGCACTGCTGAACTCAAGGCTGACTGTATGTTACAGCATTTGATATATAAATTCTGAAATTAATAACTAGGCAAAGTCAGTTTGAATGCTGACAGGAACTGTGTTTGACTGTAGGTCTTCTGTACATTTTGACTAATTTCCTTGCAGTCTGATGATTTTTTAATTTACCTGTCAAGACTTCCGTATATCAGGACCTTTGGCATTGGAAATGTTAATTTATAACTTCACAATAATTAACCTGTCTACATTACCTCTGCCATACAGTAATTAACCTGTCTACATCAACTCATACTCACCTTCTTTAGGCTACCTTAAATAAGTTTGATTTGCCTTTACTTTCTGTAATACTTATCAGCTATCAAACTTCAGCACTTGGTGAATAGAGGACGCATTTTTATTCTCTGATGTGCTTTACTACTACTGAAAATGGATTAACCTAGGAAGGCTGGTCTCCTTTCTTCAAGTTTGTGGGGCATCACAATTGCATTACTTATTGTCTTACCAGCAGAATCCTTCTGCCATCTGATGTTTGAAAACATAAACTTTTGGCTGATATCAGAACTTCCATACTCATTTAAATGTTTTCAAGTATTTAATATAAATTAAGGTATATAAGATTTTTAATGCTTTTGTGCCATATTGGTGAATGGATGTTTTTAGTTCAGAGTGTTGAATTTTGAGGAAACAAAATTAATCCTAGAAATAATGGCTTTTTTGAGTTAAATATATCTATGTTAGTAGACTACTCTGTTATTTGTGGCCGTACCTTTCAGTCAGCTTTTCGTGACGTTTCTTTCAGAGTATCAATTTTATTTAATGGTGCTCAGTGTTTTTGGAAAACAACTTGTTACAACTCATTCTGTTTCAGCACCACTTTATTGGGCATAAAACGTCTCCTCAATATTAGATTCATCATTTTTAAATCTATTTTCTTACTGAGCTTATTTACGTAGACCAAAGCGATCTGTATATTCAGTTTAATAATTCTAATTTACTAAATTTTGATCATTTCTATACTACTTTGTTCAATGGGGTAGGCAGTTAATCTCATGCAGTTTGTTATTAAGTGTTGCCTGTTCAAATCTGAATCACTTTTGTCACCTCCTGTGAACACTGCTCAGTGTTTTGGTAGTTTTAATTCATGGAAAAGCTAACAAAGAAGTGGAGTGGCAGGCTGTATATAATCGAAGGTGCTATACAACAATAGAGAGAAAGGGCTTGCAGAGGACGCACCAAGAAATGTGCCTCAAACTGGGACCCTTTTTCTGATGTGTCTAGTAAAATAAACATTCAGATAGCAGACTATACACATATTCAGTAGCTGACTGAGGGTTTGGAACATCTGCAGGTCTGCAGGGTAGTCAGGGGATGTTGGGGTATACGCGACACCTGTGCATGAACAGAGATGAGTAAAATATGCACCTGTCATTGTGCTTCATGTCAGATTTACACAAAGTAAAAAAGAACATAGAAAACAGAAATATGTATTTTCTTGAAAATGATTTACAAGGTCGTGACAGGGCATTCCAATTCTCTTTTCTGGTTTGGTCCGTAGATAAATGGACAGGGGCAGCCCAGTATCATTCATGGGCCTTGATCTCACCATGGTGTTTGATAAAGCATCTCACAGCAGTTTTGTAAGTAAGCTTTATGGTTCAAGAGTGCTGCCCAGGCTGGTAATTTAGGTATAAATGTGGGTAGCAGGAAAGATAAAGAAGATAGACACCCTTCATAAGGGATGCCAGCAACAACCTGCTCACCAGTCCACAGGACATCAAAGGCAGATGGAAGGAGGATTTCCAGCAGCTTCTGGACGAAGAAAACCCCACAGAAGCTGTACTGCCCCAGAAACAGCCTACGATGAGAGAAGAAGAGGAGCCCATCCTAGAAGAAGTAAGAACAGCACTAAGGAAGATGAAGTCAGGGAAAGCAGCAGGGTCAGATGAGGTCACAGCAGATATGATAAAGATGCTGGGTGAGACAGGGGAGAAATGGCTCCTGAGGGTACTCATAGCAGTGTGGAGAGAAAGGTGTATCCCAGATGACTGGAGAATAAGCATACTTGTGCCAGTGTACAAGAACAAAGGGGACATCCACAACTGTGGGCAGTACAGAGGCATCAGACTCCTATCACATTGCATGAAAGTTCTGCAGAGGCTGATCGATAAATGAATATGCAGGGCAGTAGAATGTAAGATGGGAAATGAACAGTTCAGATTCAGATCAGGAGGCAGCACAATAGACCCAATGTTTGCAATGAGACAGATATTTGAGAATACGCTAGAGATGAGGAGAGAGTCCAACTGGGCATTCCTAGATTTGCAGAAATCATATGACAAGGTCCCAAGAATGCTGATCTGGGCAGTACTGCGGTGGTTTGAAGTCCCAGAAACATTGGTAGAATTAGTGCAGGCTATGTACAAGGGCCCAATGACTCAAGTACGAACAGTGTTTGGCCTCGCAGAGGGGTTCCCAATGGGAGTGGGTGTACACCAGGGTTCAGCTCTGAGCCCACTGCTGTTCATACTAGTGATGGACTACATTAGCAAACAGGTAGGAGGGGACAGATAAACAAAGCTGCTGTATGTAGATGATGTGGCAGTGCAGGCAGAGTCTGAGCTAGAAGTTCAGCAAAGGATAGGAGAATGGAATGCAAAATTGAAGGCACATGGGATGAAACTAAGCACAGATAAGACAGTGGTAATGGCAGCAAATTGGGGAAACCAGAAGAAGCTGAGAATAGAGATAGAAGGGAAGATAGTGGAACAGGTAAACAGCTGCAAGTATCTGAGAGGGGTGGTTGAGGAGAAGGGAAGCCTGAATGAAGAGGTCAAAGCTAGAATCAAAGGGGCTGCAACCAACTGGCACAGTGTGTCAGGTGTAGTCTATTACAGAAGAATGGCAAAGAAGCTGAAAAGTAAGGTGTACACGATGGTGGTGTGACCAGTACTACTGTATGGTTCAGAAACCTGGGCAGTAAAGGCAGAACAGTTCAAGAGGCTAGAAGTGATGGAAATGAAGTGCCTGAGAAAGGTGGTAGGATGCACACTGTGAGACAGATGAAGAAATGACATAAGAGCAGAAGCCAAAGTAGCTCCAATTGCTGAAAAGATCAAAGAGAGCATATTACGGTGGTTTGGACATGTGTAGAAAAGCAGAAGTCATTCTGGTGAGGAAGACTTGGGAGAGACTGGAAGAAGTTAAGAGGAAGCGAGGATGTCCGGCAAAGAGTTGGATGGATTGTGGGAAAGAAGAACTGCGACAGTCAGGCATGAGTGTTGAAGAAAGCAGGAGTGTAGCACTGAATCGAGAGAGTTGGCGACAGTTAACACGATACCCCGACCTGATGTAGAAAAATGGGAAGGGGGGGCTGATGATGATGATGATGATGATGGTGATGATGATGTGGGTAACAGGAAAGGAAACAAAGAATGTAAGAGGCATGCCTCTGTGAATGAGAAGGTTAACAGTGGTTCACCCTAGTGATTCCTGTTAATGCCTCTGTGAATGAGAAGGTTAACAGTGGTTCACCCTAGTGATTCCTGTTAGGTTTTAGTATGTGCTTGCCAGATCTGTGAGGAGTTGCTAACCACATTAAAGGGGCACTACAGGATTTGTAATTTTAATCTCTTGGTTTGGACTGAATTCATTGACCTCCACTGTGCTAACCTCCTACTTTGTGACATCAGTCATGACTTGTCATACAGTCCTGCGCATGGCATCACCTTTCTTGAAATGCCTGGTTAAACTTTTATCCTAGTCCTGTTTTGGTTTCCCTTGGAAGTCAGCTATTTAATATTTAGTTCCTAGAAATGCTTTACTTACAACTGCAGAAGACCTTGTCCTGCGTCTCTTCATCACCATAATTCCATTTTCTGTTTGTTAGTAGGACTTTCCAGTTAGAACTGTTGTACTTTAAATAGGATTTATAATACTTTACTTCAAGTTTCTTGCAGTAAATGCCTGAACTCAGGCTTTCTGCACCCTAAGATGGACGAGAGGAAGCTGAGGGACAGAAGGTCCGATTATGTAATCGCATTGTTTAAGTCTCTCACTCTGCTTTTCTGTATCTTGTTACTCGTTATAACTTACCAAACCAGGTAGTCCTCCTTAATTAGAAGCCTTGAATCCCTACCTACTGGATTATAAAACAAATGCTTAATTTCCCCAAATCACTGACATTAACTTTATAATTTCACCTTGTGTCTCACGTGGTTATTTTTACAACATATCACTGTTACTCAACAAAAAGAATTTGGCTATTATTTCCCAGATATTATTTGCCTGCTGTCTGTCTCCTCCTTTTTTCCTTCTTGTGGTGTTGCCCAAACTGTTCTACATTCTAAGTGTATTACAGTTATCAGTGGTCCTATTTATATATTGCTTGCAGTGTGACTGGTTATCAGTCAGTAAATAAGTACTGTGCCCCTGAGTCAACTGTGTGAAGGGAGAATTCATATCATCCATAAAATACTGGTCAGTTCCATCATCACAGCTAAGTTTTTTGTGACTTTGCAGCTCTGCTACGTTTAGCATTGCACAGAATTCATGCACTGAGACGTTCAGTCGTACAGCGCTAAATATTGAAAATAAAGCAAATATAATTATGATTTAATCAGTTTAGGAAAAAATGTAATGAGTGCCAGTTTGATAAGTTAGTGATATCGTCCGTAGTTTCACTCATTACAAGTCAGTAAAAAAAATCACTATGCTTCTATGTGATCTTTATGCAAGGAGACTTAATTAAGCAGAAATTTGAGTTTCAGAATTCATATCCGGTTTTGTATTAGTGTAGTACATGGCAAGCCAGTCTGTGCAGAAGTGGGTGTGGCCTTAGTGACTGACAGGTAAAATAGCCATGTCATGGTATGGAAAAGTTGCATGATTGACAGCCATGCAAATTTCAGTGTGACATTATGCATACACTGACTGTTGATCATGCATACACATTTGTTGCTGATTGTGGAATAACTGCAAGTATTTTTTTCCTTCCTTTTCGCAGGGGGGCAATCCCCCCTATACCCCTTCATGGGGGGGGCTGTGCCCCTTGCACCCCCTAAATTAAATATAGGAACTCTATGATCGCACTACATTGAGGAAAAGAGTAGACTATGCATCGACAATGAATAGTCATGGTGCCATCACTATGAATATTACTTTACTTTTCTAAGATGTCACCGATTGTTGGATGGTGGGCAGGGTTTAGGCAAGACTTGATACTGGGTATCCTGCAAGGTACTGTACTAATACAAATCCTCATGTCCTGTGTGAAAAATAGTCTCTAGTGCAAAGCTGTTACTCCATCTTTCTCAGCTGACAGAGTAAGAATTAAAAGCTCTCCCACTGTTGTGCCTTTGCACCACCATTATTTTTGTCTCTGTCTGCATTTCATGCTCTGAGAGGTTCAATGGTCATAGGTAGGGAAAGTAAAACTAACACAATACTAAATAAACCACTTCAGGGAAAGGTAGGGAAAGTAAAACTAACACAATACTAAATAAACCACTTCAGGGAAAGGTAGGGAAAGTAAAACTAACACAATACTAAATAAACCACTTCAGGGAAAGGTAGGGAAAGTAAAACTAACACAATACTAAATAAACCACTTCAGGGAAAGGTAGGAAAGTAAAACTAACACAATACTAAATAAACCACTTCAGGAAAGGTAGGGAAAGTAAAACTAACACAATACTAAATAAACCACTTCAGGGGAAAGGTAGGGAAAGTAAAACTAACACAATACTAAATAAACCACTTCAGGGAAAGGTAGGGAAAGTAAAACTAACACAATACTAAATAAACCACTTCAGGGAAAGGTAGGGAAAGTAAAACTAACACAATACTAAATAAACCACTTCAGGGGAAAGGTAGGGAAAGTAAAACTAACACAATACTAAATAAACCACTTCAGGGGAAAGGTAGGGAAAGTAAAACTAACACAATACTAAATAAACCACTTCAGGGAAAGGTAGGGAAAGTAAAACTAACACACTACTAAATAAACCACTTCAGGGAAAGGTAGGGAAAGTAAAACTAACACACTACTAAATAAACCACTTCAGGGAAAGGTAGGGAAAGTAAAACTAACACAATACTAAATAAACCACTTCAGGGAAATGTAGGGAAAGTAAAACTAACACAATACTAAATAAACCACTTCAGGGAAAGGTAGGGAAAGTAAAACTAACACAATACTAAATAAACCACTTCAGGGAAAGGTAGGGAAAGTAAAACTAACACAATGCTAAATAAACCACTTCAGGGAAAGGTAGGGAAAATAAAACTAACACAATGCTAAATAAACCACTTCAGGGAAAGGTAGGGAAAGTAAAACTAACACAATACTAAATAAACCACTTCAGGGAAAGGTAGGGAAAGTAAAACTAACACAATACTAAATAAACCACTTCAGGGAAAGGTAGGAAAAATAAAACTAACACAATACTAAATAAACCACTTCAGGGAAAGGGAGGGAAAGTAAAACTAACACAATACTAAATAAACCACTTCAGGGAAAGGGAGGGAAAGTAAAACTAACACAATACTAAATAAACCACTTCAGGGAAAACTATCAGTTCGGCGAGTTTACAATCCTATTTATTTTGTGCCTTTGCACCATAGTTGTGTTTGGCTTTCTTCAAAACTCACACACAAAGACATTCAATGCTATAGTATTATGAAGGAAAAATAAAACAGATATAATAATAAATAAACCTGGTCTATGAATAATAAATAAACTAACCTACTCATTGGAAATAGAGAGAAATATGCTGCTATTTATGGTTGGGGGGTGGTTTTAACGTTTATTAGATTTAATGATTTGCAATAATTTGCAGCTTTTCACCCTGGGCCTCTGCTGAAAATGGGCTACTACCCAATCAAACTTTCCTGATAATCAAATGCCAATAAATATATAAATTTTGCATAGCTGAGTTTCAGCATTTTGATACAGTCTTGTTGAAAAAAGACTTTTTTTTTTTCCAAGTATGTTCTGTAATGGCTTAAGTCTGCTCTTTCTGATAACCTGCTTTCCAAAGAGAATATGAGTGTAAAGCTCCAACCATATTTTTATGCAAGTGTATATCTGCTGTGTTTTATTTGCTTTTTTGTAATCATGTTCTACTACATCCAGATATTACAGTTTTGCATGAACCACAGTGAGGTGTGTAACTATTTTTTCTCATCAACACATTTTACAGTTTTGCATGAACCACAGTGAGTGTGTAACTATTTTTTCTCATTAACACATTTACAGTTTTGCATGAACCGCAGTGAGGTGTGTAACTATTTTTTCTCATTAACACATTTACAGTTTTGCATGAACCGCAGTGAGGTGTGTAACTATTTTTTCTCATTAACACATTTTACAGTTTTGCATGAACTGCAGTGAGGTGTGTAACTATTTTTTCTCATTAACACATTTTACAGTTTTGCATGAACCGCAGTGAGGTGTGTAACTATTTTTTCTCATTAACACATTTACAGTTTTGCATGAACCGCAGTGAGGTGTGTAACTATTTTTTCTCATTAGCACATTTACAGTTTTGCATGAACCACAATGAGGTGTGTAACTATTTTTTCTCATTAACACATTTACAGTTTTGCATGAACCACAGTGGGGTGTGTAACTATTTTTTCTCATTAACACATTTACAGTTTTGCATGAACCACAGTGAGGTGTGTAACTATTTTTTATCATTAACACATTTTACAGATTATCATTTTTCTTACCTACTGTAAAATATCGTCACCCCTTTTTTCCAAGGCAGTCTATTATGTAGCACTTTGTCAGTCATTGTACTGATTCAAACACATCCTACTGGGGGGGTGACTGTAAAAATTTATTTCGCTATCCTTTAGCGCAAATGTCATTCAGTTAATGGACGTGATTCTGGACAGGCAGTGAGTTACTAGCAAATTGTTTCTATAGTGCACTGCAGGATTCTCTCAGCTTCTCTTTCTTCTAAGTCACGACATCATGCATTATTCCATAGTTAACCATGAACCAAAACCATTGTTGAGAGGCAGGATGGACTTCCCAGTTCCAAAAAGCAACAACTAAAAATAAATAAACCACATACATACGTAAATAGTATGTCATATTTAGAAAACCACTGGCATGTACTGAAATTGCAAGAGATTTAACTGTCCTCTCTCCTTGACTTTGCAGAATCTCTGTGATTTTTTTCTTCTTACGTTTTAGCTACTTTTCATCAAAAGTTTTTTTGTCCAGTTTTTAAGAGCTGTAGGTCACTACCCAATGGCAGGCAATTGTATAAGTATGTCCAATTCCTAGTTTTAATTTTTAAGCAACAGTTTTCATTTCAGTTGCTGAAATGTGTTTTATGAACAACGCTTTTCTTTTCCTCCATACTGTGCACACGGCTCACATATTTGAACTACCTTCTTATTAATGTACAACCTACCTTTTTATCAAAGTGAGCTCCGACCTTTCACAGAGTAAAGCATAAAGATATTATCTTCCTGTTGTGATTCCTATTACCTTCTTTTTCCCTTTCTTGTCTTCTCCTCTGTCTGATACTAAAACTTTTATATACTACTTAAAGTCATAGCTGATTTAGTTCACACCCTGTATCTTCATGAGTGCCATACCGCTCAACCACTTAAAGCAAGAAATCCGGACAAAGCATTAACAAAAGTGGGGCAAAGGCCCAAAAATAGGGACAATTTTTAACTATTGCTCGTTCAAACTTAGAAAGTTGGCAGAGTAACAGGTTTTCATTAGCATGAATTTTGTGAAGGGTATGAAGTCTGAACCTCAAATGTCTGTCGTTATTTTCTAACTTCAGCCTTTAACAATTTGCCACTAATTTGCCAGAAAACCACAATTTTATGAAAAATGGACCAAAAATATGAGGCCAAAATGTGTACAGTTGCAAGGTATGCGTGCCTCTTGTGAGGCTGTATTGTCTCCCTTTGCTAGATAAGGTACAGGGTGTTATCATTTCCAGCAGAGGTTTCCTTTTCCTAGTGTCTGTATTACTGCCAGCTGTCTGGATCCACTTGAGTTTGTCCATTTGGGTGTATGGTGAGTGAACAACTTGTGTCTTCTAACTGGCCAGGGTTATTCTCCTTACATCCTTACAGACAGATTTTAGGAAGATTTTCTATGCTGGATTCCCAGTTTCTCTGACTACATTTATTTCAATTGTGGGTCCATGCCATTTCTGTCAGTATCACGTCTATCATAGACTTATCTTCAACCCTTGATGGGGTCATATACAAAACACTGATCTGTAAATTAAAATAACTAAGCGTTAATGTAATCTTGATAAGCCGGATAGCTGCATGGCTTACAAATAGGACATGCCAAGTATGATGCAGTGATTAGAGAGGGGAAATTCTAGGTTACAGTTAGGATGTACCACAGGGCTCTGTCCTAGGCCTATACCTGTTTATGCTGTACCTTTTTCATTTGCAGTGTTTTATAGTGTATATGCAGATGACTGGAAAACGGGCAAACCGATTACAGTAGGTACAGACAGGGCATGTCTACAAAAGGACTTGACTTTCGTCCATCTTGGCAGAGGAAAATAATATGCCGATAAGTACATTGACAGCAAAAGGTGCGTGATATTTATGAGACAGACTGAAAGGTGAATATTTCATCCAGAGTACAGGGATTGAACCTGGAGATTCATTTAAAGATCTGGGTAGATGCAGATTTGAGTTGTTTTGATCTTATCAACAATTGCTTAATGATATTTATAAAACTGAAGATTGTATAAAAAATATATAATGTCAAGGATCTCGGACATTATGAAGTAATTGTAACATCAGACCTAAAGTACAGTATTTAATAACAATATGGAAACTTTATAAGAAAAAATAGCAAAAATATACCAAGGACATCCTTGGGCATAAAAATCTGAGTTAACATAAAAGATTAAAATATCTGAACTTGTATTGTGTTTCATCTAGATATTTATGGCACCTTATTCAGGTGTTTAGGGCCTCTTGAAAACACTGTCTCTGTGAATGTTTGGAGTTATCAAAGAATAGTACTGAAACATCAGGCATCCAGGAGATTTTATAGGAATGAGAGATGTACTCACTGGTTCTCTGAAAGAGTAGCTGATGCGTGGAACAGACCATCTTAAACTTACGTTAAACTGAGCACTAGTTTAAATAATTTTTAAGAAGAACTTGTTCACTTATTGTGGGAAGAATTGGTTTTGGTATATTAGCAGGATAGAATGGCATTATTGCCCCTGCCTGAAATATTTCTATGTATGTATGTATGTATGTATGTGTGTGTGTGTATATATCCTGATCCCTACCGTTGTAATTTCTGTGTATGTATGTATGTATGTGTGTATATATCCTGATCCCTACCGTTGTAATTTCTATGTATGTATGTATGTATGTGTGTGTGTGTATATATCCTGATCCCTACCGTTGTAATTTCTATGTATGTATGTATGTATGTATGTGTGTGTGTGTATATATCCTGATCCCTACCGTTGTAATTTCTATGTATGTATGTATGTGTGTGGATATATATCCTGATTCCTACCATTGTAATTTCTATGTATGTATGTATGTATGTATGTGTGTTGATATATATCCTGATCCCTACCGTTGTAATTTCTATGTATGTATGTATGTGTGTGGATATATATCCTGATCCCTACCGTTGTAATTTCTGTGTATGTATGTATGTATGTATGTGTGTGTATATATCCTGATCCCTACCATTGTAATTTCTATGTATGTATGTATGTATGTATGTGTGTGGATATATATCCTGATCCCTACCATTGTAATTTCTGTGTATGTATGTATGTGTGTGTATATATCCTGATCCCTACCGTTGTAATTTCTATGTATGTATGTATGTGTGTGTGTATATATATCCTGATCCCTACCGTTGTAATTTCTATGTATGTATGTGTGTGTATATATATCCTGATCCCTACCGTTGTAATTTCTATGTATGTATGTATGTATGTATGTGTGTGAATATATCCTGATCCCTATCGTTGTAATTTCTATGTATGTATGTATGTATGTATGTGTGTGAATATATCCTGATCCCTACCGTTGTAATTTCTATGTATGTATGTATGTGTGTGTGTGTATATATATCTTGATCCCTACCGTTGTAAGTTCTATGTATGTATGTATGTATGTATGTATGTATGTGTGTGTATATCCTGATTCCTACCGTTGTAATTTCTATGTATGCATGTATGTATGTATGTATGTATGTATGTATGTGTGTATATATCCTGATCCCTACCGTTGTAATTTCTATGTATGTATGTATTTATGTATGTGTGTGTATATATATCCTGATCCCTACCGTTGTAATTTCTATGTATGTATGCATGTGTGTGTATATGTATGTATGTGTGTGTGTATGTCCTGATTCCTACCGTTGTAATTTCTATGTATGTATGTATGTATGTATGTATGTATGTGTGTGTGTGTGTATATGTATGTATGTATGTATGTATGTGTGTATATATGTCCTGATTCCTACCGTTGTATAGTTTACTTTTCAACTCCCATTTTACTGTTGTTATTCCTTTCTAATTAGCTGGACAACACACTTGTTTGTCTTCCTTCATGGCTAGTGCCTATATAACGTCATTTGGCCACTTAACTCCTTCCAGCTAATTAATAGCTGGTGTATTTATGGCAAGTATGATTCCATATGTATTTTTGGTGATGTATCCATTTTTCTGTATTTATAGGTTCATAGATTAGTACTAGGCTAACTGCCCTTGAGCCATTTTAAGCGTAGCCACTTATCCCTTGTGAGACTCAAACCCTGCACCTTGTGTTTGTAAGGCAAACACCTTAACCATTAGGCCACCCTCCCAAACCTGCATGGTGTACAAATGGCAGGTATTTTTACTTTGTCACTTTTTTTTATGCAAAAACGTTGCACCACAAACTGATAAATCCAAAAAAGAAAAAAAACGACTGGGAAGCCAAAAATCCACTTTTTTATTAATTCAGTAGTTGCACATTAAGCACTTTTATCCTATTATGATCAATAATTATGAATTATGAGGGGAAGAAATGGTGGTATGGTTAAATGTGGCCATTGCAGGCAATGGAAATTCATTGTAGATGGTACTAGTCTGTCTTTGCAAAGGTATGGGACTATTGAGCTATCACGTAAATATTATTGTGACAACGGAGTCATTTATGTGGCCACGTGTCAGGGATGCAAAGGGTTTTTATATAGGTAAGACCAAAAGAGCCCTTAGTGACCATATTTACCAACATCAGTATACTAACAGTAACCCTAACCATTCTTTTAAATTCATAATTATTGATCATGCAGACCTGGGCCCTAGAGGGGGGCCAGCGAATGAAGTTTAAAATTGAAGGAACTAAAATGACAGCTTAGGCGTCTTACTACTGCATTCCCAGGTCTAAATGATGCGGTGTCCAATAGGAGTGCATTGAAGCTTAAAGCTATGTGGGCCCTTTAGCATTCGGTAGGTCTTCTGTTTCTATATAGGATTGAAGCCCTTTTATATTCATGTAAGTGTCCACTGATGTTTATGGCTAAAAAGTTTTTTTTCACGTGCATTTGCATTTTGTGTTTGTGTATGTGTATGTGTGTATATATATATATATATATATATATATATATATATATATATATATATATATGCATATATATAGACACACACACACACACACACACACACACACACACACACATCTTTTTAAAAAATAATGTTTTTTTAAGGCTCATAAATGTGTAGTTGTAGTGGTAGGTTTGTTTTTAAAAATGTGCTCAAATTTATTATGCCTAAATTGTATCTTTAAATATGGAATTAGGTAGTTAATTAATCATGTGGTTGAGTTAGCCTATATATAAGGTTGCTAACTTATTGTTTGTGCCTTCTGATGAAGTCCTTCATAGCAGGACGAAAGCGCTTAATGTGCAATTATTGAAGTAATAAGAAAGTGGATTTTTAGCTTCCCATTTGTTTTTTTTTTCCTTTTTTGGATGTATCACTTTTTTGTATGTATACATATTGATGTTATATTTCTATCAAACCATCATTTATTGATGACCAACTGGACATACACTTATTTTATTGCGTCCCCCCAACTGTATATCAGATAATCCCAAGTTTCCATTAGCAGTGGAAAAGTCTCAATATTGTGTGAATAACAGCAACAACACAATTCAGACAGCCATGCTTCCACTGTGAGCAAACATAGTTTAGCCTGTCAAGGATCAGAATTCTCGATCTCCGTTCCCCTCAAAAAATGACCAAAAAAAATTTTTAAGTGTTTTTTTGCAGGGGCAATCCCCATTGCAGCCTCATACCCTGAAGGTCACAGCAACTCAAAGAAAGGGAAATTATCCACAAAAAGGGCTTCACTGCTGGCACAACTTACGATAGTGATTTCCTATGGAGAAGCTCTGATCTTTGGTGTGTTGAACCTTGGTCAAATGGAGCTTGAAAATTCGATCTTTGTCCACTAGTAGGATGACAGGCAGCCACATTGTACACTACATCTGATAACTAAAATTGCATTGTTTCAGTTACAAAACAGGAGACACAGAACCACACTGCTATCCCGTCATAATCTATTTGGTACCATTCTGTATATGTATTTAGTATCAACACAAGAAAGTCACAGTAACAAAATTAAGACTGTCAAGCCTCTGATGCTAGAGACAAATAACCCTTCACAGTATCAACACATGTATATGGGCTGTCTTTTATTTTTCAGTTTGTTCTTATGTGTGTGTGTATGTGTCTACTTGTGTGTGTGTGTGAGTATGTGCGTGTCTACGTGTGTGTCTGTGTGTGTGTGTGTGTGTGTGTGTGTGTGTGTGTCTGTGTGTGTGTGTGTGTGTATGCATGTCTACGTGTTTGTATGTGTGCGTGTGTGTGTGTGTGTGTGCTTGTGTGTACGTGTGTGTGTGTCTACATGTGTGTGCATGTATCTGCGTGCATGTGTGTGTGTGTGCGTGTCTACGTGTGTGTCGTTGACAATGTGCTTATAGTTTTCTATCATGTTTGTCACTTTGTTTTATAAACATGTTTCTGTGTAATATCCCACATTCCTAGTGGAAGCAGGAAGACTTACGTGTTATTAGGTATTCATATTTAAGCTGATTTGATGTCTAGATTTTTGACAGGATTTACTTACTTTTCAAGGGTCTTTGAACCTATTTTCAGTGTCTTCAGGTCTGATAAGTATGCTTCCCCTCCTCTCACAATGCACCACACGATTTTGTTTGCATATCACCCTCAAGCATTAAGTTTCTTTTCACTCTCCACCACCTCTAGTGCAAGTTTCTGAAACTCCATGGTGCACCACGGTGCTGCCAGCCAGACAACATTAGGTTTCTCTGTGTTAAAAGTCAGTTAACACTTTCAAGTACACAGTGCCAGCTTCCTTAGGTTCTGAGGTAGACGGGTTCCCCATGCACCGCTGGAAATCATGCCATCATTTCCCCACCGTACCTATCCTCTTCAAACACTCTCCACCATTCTGTTACAGCCGCACTGTATATCAGCAACAAGCCTTGTATTCAGCCCCCCATTGTCATTGACTCATCAGAGATACAATGCCTCTCCCCATCTTCTAGCATTAATTACTATCTACCAATGAACTAATGTTTCGCACGTCTTACCTCTGTGATTTATTCTAAGCATCTATACTGTAACCGTCCTTACCCACATGTTATAAGTCAAATCTTATATCTGCTTATCACACATAAGTCAAAGTATGTCAAAGTGTTATACCTGGAATTTCATATCATGTATAATGTCAGCAGAGATGAAATGAAGGTTTTATCTTTGCAGAGTGTCACTAGGGAACAGTTAACGGTATCTAGATGTAATAACTATGTAGCATATCCATACCTCTCAACTGTACAGATTTTTGCAGAATGTCCAGATTTTTGCCTCATAGTTTTGGTCCATTTTTCAAAAAATTGTGGTTTTCTGGCAAATTAGCATCAAATAATGAAAGATTAAAGTTAAAAAAATAATGACAAACATATGAGTTTCAGGCTTCATACCATTCAGAAAATCCATGCTTATGTAAAACCTGAGATTCTATAAACTTTCTAAGTTTGTACGAGCAATATTTAAAATTGTCCCTATTTTTGGGCCTTTGCCTCACTTTTACTTATGCTTTGTCCAGATTTCTTGCTATAAGAGGTTGAGAGGTATGAGCATATCATTTTAAGAAAATTGCCTGAATGTAGGTGTATGAGTGTGTGTGTATTTCTGTACGTGTGTGAATGTGTAAATGTATGCACACATACATGACTACTCATCAAAACTCAAAATAGTTTGACAAAAAAGAAGCAACAGCAACAAAAAATTCGACACACACACACACACACACACACACACACACACACACACACGCACGCACATGCACACACACACACACATACATAGACATGCACACACACACACACACACACATGCACGCAGACACACGCACACACGCGTAGACACGCACATACACACACACACACACACACACACACACACACACGCACACACACACACACACACACACACACACACACACACACATACACACACACATAAGAACGAACTGAAAAATGAAAGACAGCCCATATACATGTGCTGATACTGTGAAGGGTTCTTTGTCTCTAGCCTATAACACCAGACATTTTGCAGATATTAATGTAGAGTGGAGTATAGGCCCAAGGGCCAATAGCCTAGTACCTACCTATGAACCTATTAAAATGAAGAATTCATTCAACAGCAAAATCAACATAATAATGTTCTCTCTGTAAAGTAACAGAAGGCATTTTACATACATTAACTATGAATAAATACAGGTTTGCCCATCCAATTACTGCATGTAAAATCTGTAAGCTTTAATGGACTGCATAGAAAATTTCTGCCACACAAGAGCGTTCATTTTTGCTTTTAAGAAAGAGAGATGTAAGATGTGTGTCTTCTTTCTTTACAGTTCTGCTGCTGCTAGTATTTTGGTCATGTGGCGTCATTTTCTGTGTACTAGACAGCTTCACAAATGACATGTGATGAAGGGGATTCAAATATTGTGTGAAGGCATAAATCGAGCCTAAAATAGGGGCATACCTCCAAAAGTAGGTACATCATGTGCCCGGGTAAATCGGCCTGAAAATAGGGACAATTGAAAGGTCTGAATGGACGTGAAGGCAAGTCACTTTCCTGTCATAAAGAGTGGTACAGAAACTGCATCTTGAGTACTTTCCACTACACTGAAGGCTTAACATACCTGAAAAAGAACAAATAAGACCCAAAGGTGTCCAAAGGCATAAGTCATTTCTAGGAGGAGGGGTGTATATAGTAATATAGAGAAAGAAAGGAGATCATTACGTGTTTTCATAAGATATTCAAGGGTATGTTGACTGGGTAGAATCTAAGGCCAAGGGACAGAGCTCAGTGGCCATAGGTATCAGTTAGAATATTGAGACAATAGTTAGGCTAACAAGTGCAGTACTGGGTGACACACCTCAGAAGGACAGTACTGTGGTATTAAAGAGGTGCTGGGAGGGGCAGATGTTGGGAAAGGTAGGTTATAAGTAGTGGCAAATGCATAAATGGCAAATGGCATATCAAACTGTTTTGTTTTTAATCGCATGACATAATTAGTGTTATATAAGTCCTAATGATTGTTGTATAGTGATTATTAATTCTGAAGCAGTCCTGAGGGTATTCGGGACCAAAGTGCACAAATAATGTCTGTGTTAACCTGTATGTGCTAAACTGCCTAATATATTGAATATCTATATTTTCACACCTTATTGGTGTTTTGGATTGTTTATTCATACAGAGGTACTGTGCAAAGACCTTCTTGGGGCTTGAGAGATGAAACATTTACAAGCAGGGGTCTGGGTAATGAACTATTTATAGGTAGCTTGTGCCCATTAGAGACCTAGGTGCCAAACCAGGGATGAATTTCCAGTTTCTCATCTAGTTGTCCAAGTTACACTTGCATTGGGTTAGGGAGGAACTCTGCTTCACATGTATGGGGAGCTTGTTACAGAGACGGGGTAGTCTGTGGGATACATACCTGTCTTTCCAGCAGGTCCTATTTATATGACTTTTCTCACTGAATAATATTTGGAAACCAATGATTTTTGCAGGGAGTCCCCCCCCCCCATATGTGGGTCTGCCCCAACAGTTTGATCACTAAATATGCTATGTCTAAGTTCACACAAACTCAAACTAAGAGGAATAAATTTATTTCTCTTTTGTCTCAAATGGTGCAATCTTGGAGTTAGTATATTTAGACAATGTGTATGTGGGCACAGATCCCCCAAATTGAAGAGTGCATCCCCCTGTTAAAAAAAGTTGTTGTGCTTATTGCACAGTAAGTTGTTTGGCAGTCAAATAGGGTGGTGGGAGTATGTGGTTTATAAGTTTAGTAGACAGTTAGATTTCAGTAATCAAAAGTAGTCTCAATATAAAGTATCCATGAATGGTATTCTTTTCTAGGTTTTGCATCCATTAGTTCATGTCTGTGTGTACAGTGTTTCACTGATATCTGTTCCACTATTTTTTCAAGTCTGCTTAGTAATTCACCTTGTGAAATGGCTCAAAAGTAATTGCCATGTTTACTGTTTTACACTGGATTGTAGTAAACGTTTTCACCTGTGTTTACTGTTTTACACTGGATTGCAGTAAACGTTTTCACCTGTGTTTACTGTTTTACACTGGATTGCAGTAAACGTTTTCACCTGTGTTTACTGTTTTACACTGGATTGTAGTAAACGTTTTCACCTGTGTTTACTGTTTTACAGTGGATTGCAGTAAACGTTTTCACCTGTGTTTACTGTTTTACACTGGATTGTAGTAAACATTTTCACCTGTGTTTACTGTTTTACACTGAATTGTAGTAAATGTTTTCACCTGTGTTTACGGTTTTACTCTGGATTGTAGTAAACGTTTTCACCTGTGTTTATTGTTTTACACTGGATTGTAGTAAACGTTTTCACCTGTGTTTACTGTTTTACACTGGATTGTAGTGAACGTTCTCACCTGTGTTTATGGTTTTACACTGGATTGTAGTAAACGTTTTCACCTGTGTTTATGGTTTTACACTGGATTGTAATAAATGTTTTCACCTGTAGTGCAACTAAAATCTGATGTGGTGTCAGCACTTTGTATTTCTGTATCACATTTATTGCTCTAGGTTTTACTTAAGAATGACCTGTGACAGGTGAATCTAGGAAATAAAGTCATAATATATGAAATGTAGAGCAACAGAATTGTTTCCTCCCTGCTGGTTGTTGGTAGTATATGCACAGGTTATCACTGGTAGTATATGCACTGGTTACCACTGGTAGTATATGCACAGGTTACCATTGGTAGTATATGCACAGGTTATCATTAGTAGTATATGACCTGGTTACCATTGGTGATATGCACTGGTTACCATTGGTAGTATATGCACAGGTTATCATTAGTAGTATATGACCTGGTTACCATTTGTAATTTGCATTGGTTACCATTGGTAGTATATGCACTGGTTACCATTGGTAGTACATGCACTGGTTACCATTGGTAGCAAATGCACTGGTTATCACTGGTAGTATATGCACAGGTTATCATTGGTAGTATATGCAGTGTTTACCATTGGTAGTATATGCACTTGTTATCATAGGTAGTATATGCACTGGTTACTACTGGTAGTATATATGCAGGTTATCATTGGTAGTATATGCACTGGTTATCATTGGTAGTATATACACTGGTTATCACTTTTACTATATGCACAGCTTATCATTGGTACTATATGCACAGATTATTATTGGCAGTATATGCACTAGTTACCATTGATAGTATATGCACTGGTTACCATTGGTAGTATATGCACTGGTTACCATTTGTAGTATATGCACTGGGTATCATTGGTAGTATATGCAGGTTATCATTGGTAGTATATCCACTGGTTATCATTGGTAGTATATACACTGCTTACCATTGGTAGTATATACACTGGTTACCTTTGGTAGTGTATGCACTGGTTATCACTGGTAGTATATGCACAGGTTATCATTGGTAGTATATGCACAGGTTACTATTGGTAGTATATGCACTGCTTACCATTGGTAGTATATGCACTGGTTATCATTGGTAGCATATGGTTACCATTGGTAGTATATGCACTGGTTATCACTGGTAGTATATGCACTGGTTATCATTAGTAGTATATGCACTGGTTATCACTAGTAGTGTATGCACTGGTTATCATTGGTAGTATATGCACTGTTTACCATTGGTAGTATATGCACTTGTTATCATAGCCAGTATATGCACTGGTTACCACTGCTAGTATATGCACTGGTTATCATTGGTAGTATATGCACTGTTTACCATTGGTAGTATATTCACTTGTTATCATAGCCAGTATATGCACTGGTTACCACTGCTAGTATATACACAGGTCATCATTGCTAGTATATGCACTGGTTATCACTGGTAGTATGTGCACAGGTTATCATTGTTAGTATATGCATGGGGTTATCATTGGTAGTATATGCACTGGTTACCATTGGTAATATATGCACTGGTTATCTTTGGTAGTATATGTACTGGTTACCATTGGTAGTATATGCACTGGTAACCATTGAAAGTATATGCACTGGTTATCATTGGTAGTATATGCACAGGTTATCATTAGTAGTATATGCATTGGTTATCATTGGTAGTGTATGTAGTGGTTACCATTGGTAGCATATGCACTGGTTACATTGGTAGTATATGCAATGGTTGTCATTGGTAGTATATGCACTGGTTGTTATTGGTAGTATATGCACTGGTTACCATTGGTAGTATATGCATTGGTTATCATTGGTAGTGTATGTAGTGGTTACCATTGGTAGCATATGCACTGGTTACATTGGTAGTATATGCAATGGTTGTCATTGGTAGTATATGCACTGGTTGTTATTGGTAGTATATGCACTGGTTATCATTGGTAAAATATGCACTGGCTATCACTGGTAATATATGGACAGGTTATCATTAGTAGTATATGCACAGGTTGTCAGTAGTATATGCACAGGTTATCATTAGTAGTATATGCACTAGTTACCATTGGTAGTACATCCACTGGTTATCATTGGTAGTATATGCACTAGTTACTATATGCTGTATATCCACTGGTTATCACTTGAAGTATATGCATTGGTTACCATTGGTAGTATATATGCAGGTTATCATTGCTAGTATATGCACTGGTTGTCATTGGTAGTATACGCACTGGTTATCACTGGTAGTATATGCACAGGTTATCATTGGTAGTATATGCATGGGTTATCATTGGTAGTATATGCACTGGTTACCATTGGTAGCATATGCACAGGTTATCAGTAGTATATGCACTGGTTACCATTGGTAGTATATGCCCTGGTTGTCACTGGTAGTATATGCACAGGTTATCAATGGTACTATATGCACAGGTTACCATTGGTAGCATATGCACTGGTTATGTTGGTAGTATATGCACTGGTTATCATTGGTAGTATATGCACTGGTTGTTATTGGTAGTATATGCACTGGTTACCATTGGTAGTATATGCACTGGTTACCATTGATAGTATATACACTGGTTATCACTGGTAGTATATGCACAGGTTATCATTAGTAGTATATGCACTGGTTATCATTTGTAGTATATGTAGTGGTTACCATTGGTAGCATATGCACTGGTTACATTGGTAGTATATGCACTGGTTGTCATTGGTAGTATATGCACTGGTTGTTATTCGTAGTATATGCACTGTTTACCATTGGTAGTATATGCCCTGTTTATCACTGGTAGTATATGCACTGGGTACCACTGGTAGTATATGTGCAGGTCATCATTGGTAATATGCGCTGGTTATAACTGGTAATATGCGCAGGTTATCCTTGGTAGTATATGCACTGGTTACCATTGGTAGTATATGCATTGGTTATCATTGGTTGTATATAGTATATGCACTGGTTATCATTGGTAATATGCACTGGTTATCATTGCTAATATACGCAGGCTGTCATTGGTAGTATATGTACTGGTTACCATTGGTAGTATATGCACTGGTTATCATTGATAGTATATGCACAGGTTCTCATTGGTTGTATATGCACTGGTTAGCATTGGTAGTATATGTACTGGATACCATTGGTAGTATATGCATTTGTTATCATAGTTAGTATATGTGCTGATTTCCATTGGTAGAATATGCACTGGTTACAGTTGATAGTATATCCACTGGTTATCATTGGTAGTATATGCACTGGTTACCATTGGTAGTACATCCACTGGTTATCTTTGGTAGTATATGCACTGGTTACCATTGGTAATATATCCACTGGTTATCATTGGTAGTATATGCACTGGTTACCATTGGTTGTATATCCACTGGTTATCACTGGAAGTATATGCACTGGTTACCATTGATAGTGTATGTACTGGTTACCATTGGTATTATAAACACACGTTATCATTGGTACTATATGCAGAGGTTATCATTGGTAGTATGTGCCCTGGTTGCCATTGGTAGTGTATGCACTGGTTACCATTGGTAGTATATGCACTGATTATCACTGGTAGTATATGCTCTGGTTGTCACTGGTAGTGTATGCACTGGTTACCATTGGTAGTATATACGCAGGTTATCACTGGTAGTATATGCACAGGTTATATTTGGTAGTACATGCACTGGTTACCATTGGTAGTATATACACAGGTTATTATTGGTAGTATATGCACTGGTTACCATTGGTAGTATATGCACTGGTTACCATCGGTAGTATATGCACTGGTTACCACTGGTAGTATATGCACAGGTTATCATTGGTATATATGCACAGGTTATCATAGACATAATATGCACTGGTTATCACTGGTAGTATATGTACAGTTTAACATTGGTAGTATATGTACAGGTTATCATAGACAGTATATGCACTGGTTATCACTGGTAGAATATGTACTGTTTAACATTGGTAGTATATACACTGGTTGTCAATGATAGTATATGTGCTGTTTAACATTGGTAGTATATGCACTGGTTACCTTGGTATTATATGCACAGGTTATTATTGGTAATATATGCAGAGGTTATCATTGTTAATATATGCACTTGTTACCATTGGTAGTATATGCACTGGTTACCACTGGTAGTATATGCCCAAGTTATCCTAGGTAGTATATGCACTGGTTACCACTGGTAGTATATGCACAGGTTATCATTGGTAGTATATGCACTGTTTACAATTGGTAGTATATGCACTTGTTATCATACATAGTATAGCACTGGTTACCACTGGTAGTATATGCACTGGTTACCATTGGTAATATGCACAGGTTATCATTGGTAGTATATGCACTGGTTTTCACTAGTAGTATATGCACAGGTTATCACTATTAGTATATGCAGATGTTATCATTGGTAGTATATGCACTGGTTACCATTGCACTGGTTATCATTGGTAGTATATGCACTGGTTATTATTGGTAGTATATGCACTGGTTATTATTGGTAGTATATGCACTGGTTACCACTGGTAGTATATGCACAGGTTATCATTGGTAGTATATGCACTTGTTGTCAATGGTAGTATATGTGCTGTTTAACATTGGTAGTATATGCACTGGTTACCATTGGTAGTATATGCACTGGTTATCACTTGTAGTATATGCACAGGTTACCATTGGTAGTTTATACACTGGTTACCATTGGTAGTATATACGCTGGTTACCAGTGGTAGTATATGCTTTGGTAAACATTGGTAGTATATACACTGGTTATCACTTGTAGTATATGCACCTGTTATCATTGGTAGTATATGCATTGGTTACCATTGGTAGTATATACTCAGGTTATTATTGGTAGTATATACACAGGTTATATTTGGTAGTATGTGCACAGGTTATCATTGGTAGTATGTGCCCTGGTTTATCATTGGTAGTATATGCACTGGTTACCATTGGTAATATATACACAGGTTATCTTTGGTAGTATATGCACAGGTTATCATTGGCAGTATGTGCCCTGGTTTATCATTGGTAGTATATGCACTTGTTACCATTGGTAGTATATACACAGATTATCATTGGTAGTATATGCACGGGTTATCTTTGGTAGTATATGCACTGGTTACCATTGGTAGTATATACACAGGTTATCTTTGGTAGTATATGCACAGGTTATCATTGGCAGTATGTGCCCTGGTTTATCATTGGTAGTATATGCACTTGTTACCACTGGTAGTATATACACATTTTATCATTGGTAGTATATGCACAGGTTATCTTTGGTAGTATATGCACTGATTACCATTGGTAGTATATACACAGGTTATCATTGGTAGTATATGCACTGGTTACCATTGGTAGTATATGCACTGGTTACCATTGGTAGTATATACACAGATTATCATTGGTAGTATATGTACTGGTTACCCTTGGTAGTATATGCACTGGTTACCATCGGTAGTATATGTGCAGGTTATCTTTGGTGGTATATGCACTGTTTACCATTGGTCATATATGCACTTGTTATCTTAGGTAGTGTATGCAATTGTTGCCACTGGTAGTATATACGCAGGTTATCATTAGTAGTATATACACGGGTTATCATTGGTAGTATATGCACTGATTACCATTGGTAGTATATACACAGGTTATCATTGGTAGTATATGCACTGGTTACCATTGGTAGTATACGCACTGGTTACCATTGGTAGTATATACACAGGTTATCATTGGTAGTATATGCACTGATTACCATTGGTAGTATATACACAGGTTATCATTGGTAGTATATGCACTGGTTACCATTGGTAGTATATGTACTGGTTACCATTGAAAGTATATGCACTTGTTATCATAGGTAGTATATACACAGGTTATCATTGGTAGTATATGCACTGGTTATTATTGGTAGTATAAGCACTGGTTACTATTGGTAGTATATGCACTGGTTATAACTGGTAGTATATGAACTGATTATCACTGGTAATATATGTACTGGTTATCACTTTACTATATGTACTGGTTATCACCGTTAGTATATGTACTGGTTACCTTTGGTAGTACATGTACTGGTTATCATTGGTTGTATATATGCAGGTTATCATTGGTAGTATATCCACTTGTTATCACTGATAGTATATAGAGTGGTTATCACTGGTAGTATATGCATTGGCTATGATTGGTATTATATGTACTGGTTACCATCGGTAGTATATGCACTGGTTGTCACTGGTAGTATATGCACTGGTTGTTGGTAGTATATGCACAGGTTTTCACTGATAGTATATGCACTGGTTATCACTGGTTGTTTATACACTGGCTATCACTGGTAGTATATGTACTGGTTATCACTGGTAGTATATGCATTGGCTATGATTGGTATTATATGTACTGGTTATTGGTAGTATATACACAGGGTATCACTGGTAGTACATGCACTGATAAACACTGGTAGTATATGCACTGGTTATCATGGTGCTATATGCACTGCTTATCGTTGTTAGTATATGTACTGGTTTCCACTGGTAGTATATGCACAGGTTTTCATTGGTAGTATATGCACTGGTTAGCATTGATAGTATATGCACTGGTTATCACTGGTAGTATATGAATTGGTTATCACTGGTAGTATATGTACTGGTTAGCACTTTGCTATATGCACTGGTTATCACTGGTAGTATATGTACTGGTTATCACTGTATTATATGCACTGACTATCACTGTTAGTATATATACTGGTTACCATTGGTAGTATATATTCAAGTTATCATTGGTAGTATATTCACTTGTTATCATTGGTAGTGTATACACTGGTTATCATTGGTAGCATATGTACTGGTCATCACTGGTAGTATATGCACTGGTTGTTATTGATAGTATATGCACTGGTTATTGGTAGTATATGCACAGGTTTTCACTGATAGTATATGCACTGGTTATCACTGGTAGTATGTACACTGGCTATCACTGTTAGTATATGTACTGGTTATCACTGGTAGTATATGCACTGGCTATGATTGGCAGCATATGCACTGGTTATTGGTAATATATGCGCAGGGTATCACTGGTAGTATATGCACTGGTAATCACTGGTAGTGTATGCACTGGTTGTCACTGGTAGTATATACACTGATTTTCACTGGTAGTATATGTACTGGTCATAACAGTACTATATGCACTGGTTATCACTTATAGTATATGTACTGGTTACCATTGGTAGTATATGCACAGGTTATCATTGGTAGTATATGCACTGGTTTTCACTGGTAGTATGCACACTGCTTATCACTGTTAGTATATACTCTGGTTATAACTGGTAGCCTATGTACTGGTAATCACTTGTAGTATATGTGCTGGTTATCACTGGTAGTATATGCACTGTTTATCGGTAGTATATACAAAAGTTATCATTGGTAGTATATGTACTGGTTATAATTGGTAGTGTATGCACCAGTTGTCAGTGGTAGTGTATGCACCCATTGTCAGTGGTAGTATATGCACAGGTTATCACTGGTAGTATATGCACTGGTTATCACTGGTAGCATATGCACTGGTTATCATGGGTAGTATATGCACTGGTTATCAGTGGTAGAATATGCACTGGTTATCACTGGTAGCATATGCACTGGTTATCATTAGTAGTATATGTACAGGATACCATTGGTAGCATGTGCTTGCTGTCATTGGTAGTATGTGCACTTTTTTCTCTAATATATTCCAGTTCCTTTTTATGTGCCTATAAGTTTCAGATATGTATCATTCCATTGAGATTATACTGGTAGTGTATGCACTGGTTATCACTGGTAGTATATGTGCTGGTTGTCATTGGTAGTATATGCACTGGTTATCATTGGTAGTATATGCAGTGGTTACCATTGATAGTATATGCACTGTTTTATTGGTAGTATATGCACTGGTTATTACTGCTAGTATACACCCTGGTTACCATTGGTAGTATGTGCACTGGTTATCATTGGTAGTATTTGTACTGCTTATCACTGGTAGTATATGCACTGGTTATCACTGGTAGCATAACTGCTGGTTATCATTTGTAGTATATGCACTGGTTATCATTGGTAGTATATGCACTCTTTATCATTTTTAGTATATGTACTGGTTATCACTGGTAGTGTATGCACAGGTTATCACTGGTAGTATATGCAGTGGTTTCCAATATTAGTATATGCACTGGTTATTATTGATAGTATATGCACTGGTTTTCACTGGTAGTATATGCACTGGTTACATTTTTAGTGTATGCACTGGTTATCACTGGTAGTAAATGTACTGGTTATCACTGGTAGTATACGCACTGGTTATCATTCGTAGTATTTGCACTGGCTACATTGGTAGTGTATGCACTGGTTATCACTGGTAGTATATACACTGGTTATCATTGGTAGTATATGTACTGGTTACCAATGGTAGTATATGCACTGGTTATCACTGGTAGTATATGCACTGGTTATCATTGGTCGTATATGCACTGGTTACCATTGGTAGTATATGTACTGGTTAGCATTGGTTGTATATGCAGTGGGTATCATTGGTAGTGTATGTACTGGTTACCATTGGCAGTATATGCACTGGTTATCATTGGAAGTATATGCACTGTGTACTATTGGAAGTATATGCACTGTTTACCATTGGTAGCATATGTACTGGTTACCATTGGTAGTATATGCACTGGTTATGATTGGTAGTACATGCACTGGTTATCACTGGTATGGGTCTATATTAGAAGCATAAAAAACATAACCACGAACGCTGACATGAGTGAAAATGTTGGTAATCAAACTTGGTATCGTAGGGGGCTGCACCCTCCCACGACCCCGCTAACTATATATTCCAACTCCGATATTGCACTACAGTGAGGAAATGGCAAATATCCCACTCGTCACTGTACCATGACCCCACAAACACCCTTTCGATTCCCGACATTTTCACTCATGTGAATGTTCGCAGTTATGTCTTTTCGTGCTTCTAATATAGACCCCACTGGTAGTATATGCACCTGTTATCACTAGTAGTATATATACAGGTTACCATTGGTAGTATATGCACAGCTTATCATTGGTGGTATATTCACTGGTTATCACTGGTTATATGCACTGGTTATCACTAGTAGTGTATATACTGGTTACCATTGGTAGTATATGCACTGGTTATCACTGGTAGTATATCCACTGGTTATCATTGGTAGTATATGCACAGGTTATCATTGGTAGTATATGCACTGGTTGCATTGGTGGTATATGCACTGGTTACCTATGGTAGTATGTGCACTAGTTGTCATTGGTAGTATATGCACTGGTTGTTATTGGTAGTATATGCACTGGTTATTATTGGTAGTATATGCACTGGTTACATTGGTTGTATATGCACTGGTTACCATTCGTAGTATATGCACTGGTTGTTATTGGTAGTATATGGACTGGTTGATATTGGTAGTATATGCATTGGTTATCAGTGGTAGTATATGTACTGTTTAACATTGGTAGTATATGCATTGGTTGTCATTTGTAATATATGCACTGGTTGTTATTGGCAGTATATGCACTGGTTGTCATTGGTAGTATATGCACTGGTTATCACTGGTAGTATATGCACTGGTTATCATTGGTAGTGTATGCACTGGTTATCACTGGTAGTATATGCACTGGTTATCGTTGGTAGTATATGCACTGGTTACATTGGTAGTATATGCACTGGTTACCATTGGTAGTATATGGACTGGTTGTTATTGGTAGTATATGCACTGGTTATCACTGGTAGTATATGTACTGTTTAACATTGGTAGTAAATGCACTAGTCACATTGGTAGTTTATGCACTGGTTGTCATTGGTAATATATGCACTGGTTGTCATTGGTAGTATATGCACTGGTTATTATTGGTAGTATATGCACTGGTTATCACAGGTGGTATATGCATTGGTTATCACTGGTAGTATATGCACAGGTCATAACTGGTAGTGTATGCATCGGTTATCATTGGTAGTATATCCACCAATTGTTATGGGTAGTATATGCACTGGTTACCAATGGTAGTATATGCACTGGTTACCATCGGTAGTATTTGCACTGGTTATCACTGGTTGTATATGCACTGGTTATCACTGGCAGTATATGTACTGTTTAACATTGGTAGTATACGCACTGGTTACATTGGTAGTATATGCACTGGTTATCACTGGTAGTATATGTACTGTTTTTTCTCTGATATATGCCACTTACTGTTTTATGTGCCTATACGTTTCAGATCTGTATCACTTCCTTGCAATTATACTGGTAGTATTATAAACCTTCTGAAAGATGTGTGATAGTGCCTGTTCATTACAAAGGTGGTGGTGGCATTATTTTAATGGGAATGAGAGATTTGTGTGAATAATAAAGCATACAATTACACTGTAACTTGAATCAGGACTCCTCTTCATTTTAAATGTATAAGAAAAAAAGTATTAGGTTATGCTGTAATGTTTACATTTTCTACTTGACTGAAGGCTGCATATTTTAACACTGGCTATCATGTAGTCAAAATTAATTACTGATGTCTGTGCAATAAATGTTGAAACTCCTAAATGAATTTTAGAAAACATTATTTAGAAACATTATACTTTGTTATTATAGTTCTTGCACTGCTTGGATTCCACTGCCCACCATTGGGGCAATGATGTATACTAACGCAGAGGTCACACTACCGCAGAGGAAAGAAAATACTTTGGTTTCAACAAAACCAAGTGATCTCTGT
>NC_056732.1:11833375-11915875 GCF_019279795.1 Protopterus annectens | reverse complement strand
ATTTTAACATGGGTGTGTAAACTTTTTATAGCTACTCTATATACATACATACATTTTATATATATATATATATATATATATATATATATATATATAAATATATATACATATATATATACTTCATTTAAAGTTTGAACAGGTTTGCAGCATCTTCTCCAGACTATTTTAAATGTTATACAAAAAAGGAAAATTGAGACTGGATGGTATGGTGTCTTAAGGGAGAACACCTCCAACTCTCTATTCAAAAACAGACATTGATTTATGATTTTAACAGGTAAACTGGGCCTTTTACATTCCACAGCTAGAGAAGAGAACTAAAACACAAAACTTGACAATCAAAAAAGTACATAATTTTGTTGCAGTAATTTTTCTTTTGAAATTCTAAATAAGAAATGGCCTGATACTAACAGCTTCCCTAATTTTAAATTACAGCTTTATAACCATATAAAATAAGAGATGACAAGTTATTATACTCTTACATCACAGCACATACACACAAACAAACTTCATTGTGTCCAACAATGTTGTGCCAACTGCAGTAAGAAAGAAAAATGTTAATGTTACTGTGGGCACATTCAGTGCTGTAAACAACAGTACCAGCCATGTATATTCAGAACAGAATCTCTGTCTAAATATAATCCAAGAAGAAAAACATACTGCTTAAAAGCTGCTTGCAGTAAAAAAAGCGCAGTCTGGGTTTGTTCATTTAGTAATACCTTGAAGACTAACACAGTCTTTTTTGCTGATACACTCAATGAAGTGATACAGATCCAACACCTATAGACACATAAAGGAGAATGTGGCATGTATCAGAGAAAAACAGAGTACTGCTGATTATGTAAGAAATGATTTCAGTCAATCCAAAGGTATGCGGTACTAATGCACTGGTTGTACTTTTCTTGAAACAGTGTCTGAGTTTGTGTGAAACAGTTCACATTCCTTGAAATGAGCAGAGCAGCTTTTTAGCATGACTTAAATATTGCTGGCATATAACAGCGACTAGCTACATTGTTACAACATGTTAGCATGACTTAAATATTGCTGGTATATGACAGTAACTGGCTACATTGTTACAACTTGTTAGCATGACTTAAATATTGCTGGTATATGACAGTGACTAGCTACATTGTTACAACATGTTAGCATGACTTAAATATTGCTGGTATATAACAGTGACTAGCTACATTGTTACAACATGTTAGCATGACTTAAATATTGCTGGTATATAACAGTGACTAGCTACATTGTTACAACATGTTAGCATGACTTAAATATTGCTGGTATATAAAAGTGACTAGCTACATTGTTACAACATATTAGCATGACTTAAATATTGCTGGTATATGACAGTGACTAGCTACATTGTTACAACATGTTAGCATGACTTAAATATTGCTGGTATATAACAGTGACTAGCTACATTGTTACAACATGTTAGCATGACTTAAATATTGCTGGTATAGGACAGTGATTAGCTACATTGTTACAACATGTTAGCATGACTTAAATATTGCTGGTATATGACAGACATTGTTACAACATGTTAGCATGACTTAAATATTGCTGGTATATGACAGTGACTAGCTACATTGTTAAAACATGTTAGCATGACAAATATTGCTGGTATATGACAGTGACTAGCTACATTGTTACAACATGTTAGCATGACTTAAATATTGCTGGTATATGACAGTGACTAGCTACATTGTTGCAACATGTTAGCATGACTTAAATATTGCTGGTATATGACAGTGACTAGCTACATTGTTACAACATGTTAATTGTGTTGTCACTGCTTATTATTCAACAGTAAAGTGTGACATACCCAAAATAAAACCCATTGCATGCTGACCCATGGCTATGGTACTGAGCATGCCCAGTGCGTGCCATCTGGGGCTTAAGTCTAAATCCCCAATTCGCGGGACACTATGATGACACCACTCTCACTGGTTAACCTTCACTCCCATGAAGAAGGAAGGTTCTGTAAGGCAGGAGACTGAATGGGATAATTGGGCAGATTGGAGAAAGATTTAAGAGTCACCCATGATCAGGAACAAAGAAAAACAAGATGAAGTCACCATATAGCTGCCATAGTTAATTTAATTTCCCAGCATGTTAATATTTAAATGCGTATAGTTTTCTTCGTGTGTCAGAATCTGAAGAATACCAGCTGCTGTTCTTTGTGGGTGGTATTTAACTTTCAGTTTCACTTTGTATGGCTGTATGTCTCCCAAGATTTATAGAATTTACAAGTTTCATTAAAAAGGGTTTTGATTTCAATTAAAAGTGCTGAAGATGTTTCAAGACCCATTACTGCTTAGTTCTGGTGGTCCCGTTCCCAGACCAATTGCTGCTTAGTCCTGGTGTTGTTGTTTTCACCTTACGTCACTGTGGAACCTTACAGTGAGAGGTCATGCCCAGTCCTGAGAGCCAAGCAGTGATGCCTGTGTAGGTTACTGTACCAAAGACCGTTTTCTTGGGGCAACATTGCAGGCTATAGTTAGTGTGGTATGCTAACTTGTCCACCCCTTAGTATGCCATTCATGTGAATTTGTAAAGATATTAAAAACTGCACCGTTATACTTTTAGATGTCCAGAGCCATGTGCCATGCCTACCACATGTGAGAATGTGTTCAGTGGGCATATGAGTTGTGGGAGTGAAGTACACTGTCTGACAACATGCTGAATAAGATGCCGCTGAGGTGATCGGTTGCCTTTTTTCTCACTGTGGTAATGGCCAGTAGTGGTCTGTAAGATGCCACTGAGGTGATCGGTTGCTGTTTTTCCCATGGCGGTAATGGCCAGTAGTTGTCTGTAAGATGCCACTGGGGTGATTGGTTGCCATTTTTCCCACTGCGGTAATGGCCAGTAGTGGTCTGTAAGATGCCACTGAGGTGATCGGTTGCCATTTTCCCCACTGCGGTAATGGCCAGCAGTGGTCTTGCTTTGTTTTGTAGTTGGATACTGATCATTGTCTCAATGGTTGGTGGACGACCCAGTCAACATCCTGCCATTGAAGGGAAGTAATAGAATCTGACAAGCATTTGATGGGGCAGCTACTGACAGTAGGGGTCTAAAGAGCAGGGAGATAACAGTTGGCAGCATGTAGACCATGAGGCAGTGCTCCTAATACTGCTACACTTGGTGGGCCCCAGTCGCCTCTCAAATGGGGGAGCGCTATAGTGGTTGACAGACTGCTGAAGGTAGGGTAAGGGTTATTATCAGTAGGCAGGATGGAGGAGGGTCTCCAGGCTGTGATAGCCACAGAGCTGATGAACAAGCTAGACTGAATGTTTCACGAGTCACCAGGATGAGAAGAGTTAAGGTAGAGGGTCCTCTCACTTTTGAGATTGGGAGGTTCCATTGCTGAACAAGCTGTAAGTGGTAGATTGGGAGGGTCTACTGCCTAACAAGCTATAAGTGGTAGGTTGGGTGGGTCTACAGCCAAACAAGCTATAAGTGGTAAGTTGGGAGGGTCTACTGCCGAACAAGCTATAAGTGGTAGGTTGGGGGGGGTTCATCAGTAGTAGGCTGGCTGGCAGACTGCGTGCTGGCTAGGGACTTTAATCACTGCTGATTCAAGATAAACATAGGTGGGAGATCCTGCTTATCAGCAGGAGGGGTATAAAGCAGAGGTGGAGCTCTGCTCTCCATGAAGATAATTCAGAGGGCTAGTAGGGCTCTGATTTCTACCAGGCTGGGCAGGTGTTTGGAAAGCTTCAGTCATTGCCAGGGTGGCAGGTACACTGGGGAACCAATCACTTCCAAAACACAGTAAATGTTGGTAGCAGTCCATTTGCTCTTAGGCCAAGAGCACGAGGCATGTGAATTTGTTCCAACATGGACTGTGGACATGCAACTCGTAATGAAGTGTCTGCGTTATTTACTTTTTGATTGAGCTTCTGTGACAGAGAGGATAAATAATACCTAGGCAGCAGGAAGATTTATGAATCACAAACCTCTTTTGATATTTGCATACATTAAGCTTAGTGGTGGTCGTTGGAAGCTGAAGAGGTGTGACATTCAAGTGTCAGGATTTTCCATGTTGTTCTGAGACAAGAGACTTCTGTCAAATTAAAGATCTTTTTAAATTCTTTCCCCTAGAATATATCTATACATGTTTAAGTACATTTGTAAATATGTCTATTTTGTTACCTTTGTATAAGATAGTCTTATAGAGTCAACCTCTTCACTTAATGGGTGCATTACCATATAATTGCATAGCAGTATTTGTAATAACACACCACTGTAAATCAGTTCTTGACATTGTGATTACATTTTTAGGTCCATTAATGCCTGCTATAGGGTGGTTTCACCGTAAATGATGTGTACACACCCAGGAAAAAAAGTATCAAATATATAGAAATGGCTCAATAGATGTAGCTGTAAAACAGAAGTGTGAGCACACACACATGTATGGTTCTGCTGTAGTGAAATAGGAACGTTTGTATTTATTTATTTATTATATTTAAAATGGTTAATCCTGTAGGAAATGAAAAGTTGCACTGTGCATGTCTTCTTAGCTCTGTGGAAGAAAGATCAAGGAACAGTGTAATTCTTAAACTGTCTATTGCTGTAAAGGTAAATGCTTTAATAAAATCTGCAGTAATGAAGTACAGGTTTTGGTTGGCATTCTGCAGTCAATGTGCAGGGAGGTCTGGGGCACACTGATGATTCTGCAGATGAGAAATAATGTGGGAACGGAGCCTCTTTATGGAGCAGAAGCTAATGGAAGGATCGCCATAGGCAGCGGCAGCCTACTGCAGTACTCATCAGTCATGCAGAATGAAATGAGCGTGGTACTCAGCAGTGAGATCAGAATAAGTAATTACCCTCTGCCTGTCTGCAAGAAAGGGGTAGAAACCTCCAGGAAATGAACTGTGTGCCATCAGATCTGCAGAAGAAGTGCCAGGTTATGTTGTTGATCGAGTCTTTGAAACAGTAGCTTATTTTATCTCATTTAAATTCTGCTTATAACTGGCATTCTTCTTCTTTAAAATCTTCAGAAAGAGGATTAGTATCAAAACATGCAGCATCTGTCCCTACTGACTGTGACGGTTATGTACAGGTTATGTCAGATTATGTTTTCCTGGAAATGGTGCAAAACTTCCCCTGTGCAAAAATTATGTGTGACTGTAGCAAGGTTTTACATGTTGCACCCAGAATGTGAGTGCATGTATTTGTACATGTCCTTAGAGTACATCAGAAAATACCTCCCCTGAAAGCAAAAAAGTACTGAGGGAAGGGACTTCTCTATGGGGGGGGGGGGGGTTCTACTCCATATACAAAGTGAAGAGGCAGCTGGTGTCTTTTGAGTTACTCGTGACTCTGTGCTGGGTGACTCGGCTTCTGATTATTTAGTCCTACCTTTACAGAGGTAGTTTTATCCTGGCATGCACACTGTTCATACACTGTTGTCATTTCTAGTCATGAATTGTGTGAATGAAGACCAGAGATGGAAAACACCTGTTAAAAGGAACGGACTGTGTTAGCATGTAACTAGGTCTTCTGCCGATAGTAGCATTTAGTTGTGACCTTTGAGTATTTAAAGAAAAGTAACAAATGATAGCCGATGATTCGGATGCATACTGGTGGTTCAAAAGCAGTCATTATGTATCGGTTTAAAGTAGTGAAATCCCAGTATTGATGTGCACGAGTCCAGCAGGTCAGTTCTAGAACCTGGACGTGCAGTTGTCTGGGTGTCTGCCTTGTTTACATCACTGGTGTCTTGCTGCTTCTCTTGGTTACTTCCTGATGCTGCTACATTGTTGCTGCCATGTGGTACATTGTTGCAGTTGTGTGGTACACTGTTGTTATTGTGTGCTACATTGTTGCAGTTGAGTGCTGCGTTGTTGTTTTTGTGTGCTACATTGTTGCTGTTGTGTGCTACATTATTGCTGTCATGTGCTGCATTGTTGCGGTTTGCTACACTGTTGCTATTGTGTGCTATATTGTTGCTGTTGTTTGCTACATATTTGCGGTTGTATGCTACCTGTTCTGGGAGTAACAATGTGGGTTTTGTCAACCCTGAATGAATAATAGCAATGTGCCACCAGTGTAGGATGTTACACTCACAATGTCAGTGACTCTGTCCTCTCATGTGGAAGGAAAAAAATCCACTTGCAGCCTGATTCTTGTCTCAAACCTTGGTCACCAGTGTCTTAGACCTGTAACATAGAAAGGTGATGCACTCTGCAAATATTAACAAAAATATTTTTTCCTGTAAATTCCACACAGACTGTGTACATACTGCAACTGGCTGTAAATAAGATCAGCAGATTTAAAATAATATTTGTTGGGCTCAGAGAATATCATTGTATATCTCCAGAAAAATCAATATGGCTGCCAGTAACAGCTTGAACCAGTCCCTACTCAGCTGCCGTACATTCAGATTCATTCAGATTATACTGTTCACCACTGGCCACATATACGATGACACAACAGACACACAAACTGTTCTGTTCTCCAAGCACTTTTACAGACAATAATATCTGCTTCTCAAGGCCCTATTTTGACAAAGCAAATGGTGAGAGAGCCTTTTCAAAACCTGTACCTGTAGGGTAGACCACACTAACTTGATATCTAAAATTTAAGCACATTCAAAAAGGAGCAACTTCTGTTTCTTACAAATGACTGCAAATGTCAGAGTTTTAACAATGGTTAATTTTGACCACTAGATCATATTTGCATGGTTAACCTCCTTTTATTGGTGAAATGTTTGAGATTTGCTGAAATATGTAAATACTGCTTTCTGCCCCTTTTAATCTCCTCAACTTTTTGTTTCTCTAAAACTGCATGTCACTCTCCTTCACATGAATTAGCTCAAGATGCAATATTATCATCCACCCGTAATTGTATCTTCATTATGTCATATGCGTTTCTTACACTGCAGTTTATCCTGTCACTCTCTCTGAATTGTACAAATACCAAAATGATAACTGTCCATTCTAAGTTGTAAATATCTAATTAGCCTAACTCATGGCTGAAAATGGTTTGAGAACCAACCCACCTACCCAGTCAGCAAACTTTGTTAATAAATAAGTAAGTAAATGACCCCATTATAATAATAATATATAAATAAATAAAGTAGAATAAATGAACCCACAGAGCTAATAACACTGCTGGTGAATCTCTGTAAGTAAATGACCCCATTATAATAATAATAATATATAAATAAAATAGAATAAATGAACCCACAAAGCTAATAACTCTGCTGGTGAATCCCTGTAAGTAAATGACCCCATTATAATGTTGTGTCTCTTGGCTTTTCCCGGTTAGGGGTCGCCACAGTGGAACTCCGGTCTGCTAATGATTGGTAGTTGATTTTTATGTGCCGAGTTACCAGCTCTGATGCACAACCTTCAAAGAAGGCACACCCATTCACGCATGTCTCCACGCAGAAGATGCTCTAGCTGAGAATTGAACCAGACAACGTCTTACTGTGAGGCAACAACGCTACCGCAGCACCACCACATAATATATAAATAAAATAGAATAAATGAGCCCACAAAGTTAATAACTCTGCTGGTGAATCCCTGTAAGTAAATGACCCCATTATAATAATAATAATATATAAATAAAATAGAATAAATGAGCCCACAGAGCTAATAACTCTGCTGGTGAATCCCTGTAAGTAAATGACCCCATTATAATAATAATAATATATAAATAAAATAGAATAAATGAACCCACAAAGCTAATAACTCTGCTGGTGAATCCCTGTTTGCCAAAATAGTTGGCAAAACCTGGAATTCGTTGCCAAACTATATAACTCTACAATCCTCCAAAGGTTTTTTCAAAAAAAAAAAAAACCTCACACAGTATCTCAAACTAAATTGGCTATGCCCATGTATCAACCCTGATTAAGTTATAAACTGAAAGCATATTCTGTAATTATCATAACTTGTAACTACATCACTAAGCTCTGCTTCCAATCTGATGTCTCTTAGTTTTAATTGTGTCTGTCCGTGAGAATTGTGAGTCCCTTACTAGGGAACACTACTAAGCCTTTGTATGTAATCACTTTGTTTTTGTAATTGCTAACTTCTGTGTAATCTATGTAAGTTTGTCTATGTGGAGTTTTTCTCCCCGGGCCTCCGCTGAAAATGGACATGCATCCAGTCAGACTATCCCGGTAAATAAATGTAAAAAAAATAAATAAATAAAATGACAAAATGCAGAGTACAGTTCAATGTGCAATAGAAAGTTTGTGCAGAAAAGAAGGTGAAATAGTGAAACAAATCTTTAACCATAAAAGGATTGTTTATTAGGGAGATGTCACCACCTGTATGTGGAACATTTTAAGCAATATGAAACTGTCTGCTGTACTGTGACTTTGTTGAAGATGCTCTGAAATAATGTGCTGTAGTTGACAAACCAGGCACGTATTTTACATAGACATCATCACCAACAAAAAAGTACGGTTACCTGATGTATGACTTCTAGGCTGTCTAGCTGATACATTCATTCACTGACTTTATTCTGTCATCTCTTGATAGGCTACAGTCTTATAATTAGTATCCTACCTGACCCAATACCATGTACTGTACACTTTAAGTTTTGCAGCAGTTTTGAACGAGTTGAAGTTCAATTTAAGTTTCCACCATTTTTTAAAACAGAGTTTCTAAGTTACTTTTTTTCTAGTACCTTCAAACACAGACCAAGTGATGCCTAATACATTTTTAAATGGAATATAATTTACTCTGGGATTCAGAAAGGGTGCAGCATGATTACAGGCAACCATCCCCTACTTACTGTATGCCAGCAATGTGCTTCAGTGAATTGTGACGAAATCAGTGCAAGGAGGTGACATTGTTAATGAATAGTGATGGAAATCAGTGCAAGGAGGTGACATTGTTAAAGAATAGTGATGGAAATCAGTACAAGGAGATGACATCATTAATGAATAGTGATGGAAATCAGTGCAAGGAGGTGACATTGTTAAAGAATAGTGATGGAAATCAGTACAAGGAGATGACATCATTAATGAATAGTGATGGAAATCAGTGCAAGGAGGTGACATTGTTAAAGAATAGTGATGGAAATCAGTGCAGGGAGATGACATTGATAATGAATGGTGATGGAAAAATGTGCAAGGAGGTGACATTGTTAATGAATAGTGATGGAAATCAGTACAAGGAGATGACATCATTAATGAATAGTGATGGAAATCAGTGCAAGGCGGTGACATTGTTAAAGAATAGTGATGGAAATCTGTGCAAGGAGGTGACATTGTTAATGAATAGTGATGGAAATCAGTACAAGGAGATAACATTGTTAATGAATAGTGATGGAAATCAGTGCAAGGAGGTGACATTGTTAAAGAATAGTGATGGAAATCAGTGCAGGGAGATGACATTGATAATGAATGGTGATGGAAATCTGTGCAAGGAGGTGACATTGTTAAAGAATAGTGATGGAAATCAGTGCAGGGAGATGACATTGATAATGAATGATGATGGAAATCTGTGCAAGGAGGTGACATTGTTAATGAATAGTGATGGAAATCAGTACAAAGAGATGACATCATTAATGAATAGTGATGGAAATCAGTGCAAGGAGGTGACATTGTTAAAGAATAGTGATGGAAATCAGTGCAGGGAGATGACATTGATAATGAATGATGATGGAAATCTGTGCAAGGAGGTGACATTGTTAATGAATAGTGATGGAAATCAGTACAAGGAGATGACATCATTAATGAATAGTGATGGAAATCAGTGCAAGGAGGTGACATTGTTAAAGAATGGTGATGGAAATCTGTGCAAGGAGGTGACATTGTTAATGAATAGTGATGGAAATCAGTACAAGGAGATGACATTGTTAATGAATAGTGATGGAAATCAGTACAAGGAGATGACATCATTAATGAATAGTGATGGAAATCAGTGCAAGGAGGTGACATTGTTAAAGAATAGTGATGGAAATCAGTGCAGGGAGATGACATTGATAATGAATGGTGATGGAAATCTGTGCAAAGAGGTGACATTGTTAAAGAATAGTGATGGAAATCAGTGCAGGTAGATGACATTGATAATGAATGATGGTGGAAATCTGTGCAAGGAGGTGACATTGTTAATGAATAGTGATGGAAATCAGTACAAAGAGATGACATCATTAATGAATGATGATGGAAATCTGTGCAAGGAGGTGACATTGTTAATGAATAGTGATGGAAATCAGTGCAAGGAGGTGACATTGTTAATTAATATTAATAATTAATAATTAATTAATAGTGATGGAAATTGGTGCAGGGAGATGAAATTGATAATGAATGGTGATGGAAATCAGTGCAAGGAGGTGACATTGTTAATTAATATTAATAATTAATAATTAATTAATTAATAGTGATGGAAATTGGTGCAAGGAGATGACATTGGTAAAGAATGGTGATGGAAATCAGTGCAAGGAGATGACATCATTTATGAATAGTGATGGAAATCAGTGCAATGAGGTGACATTGTTAATGAATAGTGATGGAAATCAGTGCAGGAGGTGACACTGTTAATGAGTAGTGATGGAAATCAGTGCTGGAGGTGACATCATTAAATGTGCTGGTTATGGCTGGAGCAGGGGCTGTGAGAGAATCACATAACACTCTGGTTTGGCAGCTGCAGTACTCCTCCAATGTGCACACACTGCCATGACATTTGGCATGATCTCACATGCACAGTGGCATCAAGAAGGAGAAATGATTTGGAAGAGTTAAAGGGCCATGATTCATGTGTCTTTTTTGACCAGATTAAAAGGCAAAAATGGAAGTAGAAGAAAGAGATGAAAAGGGGAAGTAAAAAGAGGACAGAACAGAAGGTGAAAACCTAGAGAATGAGCAGGATAACTGTGGGGAAAGAAGGAAATTGTATTTTAGGAGGAGGGGTCAAGTGCCTATTTTATATATAGGCAGAGAAGGTAAGCTGGGGGAAGTGGTGAGGGAAGTAAGACTAAGGTATGAGGATTAGGGTAGGCAGCAGGAAAACACAACCAAACTCAGAAGATGAAAAAGGACAAGGGATGTGCTAATACACTCAGGGATGGGGACACAATGGAGACAGAGGCATAAGACACCCAGAGGAAGGACAGTGATGATGGGGAGGATTGAGGGCAACAGATGTTGGGAAAAAATAAGGGTACCCCAGGGATGGGAGATAGGAAGGACTGTGCAGCTGCACTCCCTGTCACCTACAACCCAGTGAGTGTTTACTTCCCACCCTAGGCTGTCTCAGCAGTGGGTTCTAGCTCTGATGTTAATGACAGTCCAGGTCAGGCATGCAACTCCACCAGTCACTAGCATCCAGCTGCCTGGCATTAAGGCTCCTACCATTCCCTCCAGCTTCCAGTGAGCGACTGCTTCCATCTTTCAAAACCACTCTGAAAGACTTCCTAGCTAACATCTGACTCTGTTCTTGCACAAAACCAGGATAAACTATATCCCTAAATATGAACAAGTGCCTTTTCATTCCTTATACCTCCTTACTCTCCCTTCTTCACTTACTTCTTGACTGCTATCAAATTATCTTCCCTGACTTTCTCTAAATATACCATAAGCCTGTTTTTCCCTCACATCATATTGTAATTCATTATTATATTAGACTAACTTACCTTTAATTTCTCTACAAACTGTCTAAAATGTATCAAATATTAAATGATTCTCATATACCTTGTACTGATTCTTAACCAATGTTTTTATATTATACCTAATTTGTTATAATTGTTTAAACTACAGATGGTTTTGTTTTATTTTTGAAGATTGTAAAATTATCGTTTCCAAAATGTTTGGTAATAATTTAGAACTTTACTTCCCGGGCTACCACAGAAAATCCCCTTCTACCCAGTCGGACATTCTTGGTAATCAAATGTCGATAAATAAACAAATAAGCAGTAAGTCTAAACATTCTTTTTGTTACAACCTCTCGCATATTGGTTCATAGGTTCATAGATGTTTACTAGGCTAACGACTACAAGAGCCTTTTTAAGCCTAGCCATGCATCCCAAATCTCTGACAAGTTCTGGTACCCTTGATAAGTGTAAGCAGGGGCTTGGGAGGTGAAACATTTACAAGCAGGAGCCTGGGAGATGAACCATTTACAGGTTACCTGTGTCCGTTACAGACATAGGTGCCAGACTAGGGATAAAGTTCCTGTTCCCCAGTTACATTGAAATTGGGTTAAGGAGGAACTCTGCTTCACAAGAATGAGGAGCCTGTTTCCAGAGAAGGGGTAGTCTCTGGGATACATTCCTGTGTCTCTAGCTTATTATGTTTATATCATAGGCAAGGTTTAAGTCTTTAGATTGGGTAATTCTGGTACTGTTTATTTTGCTGATATGCAGGAGATCCATCAGACTGGGGTCTGACAACGCCCTGTATGGCCAGGTATAGGTCTCCCCTTAATAGCCTGTAGGAGACAGAATACAGGGGCCTCGAGTCAGTATGCATAAGACATTTTGCTTACACCCTGTATTCTTTTAGTGAAGAACCTCTATGGATGTTCCAGTTGTTGGATGTGCCTGGTTAAGTACATTACCAAAGGTGGCATTATACTCAGTGATAGGTCTGATGAATGCTGAATGCAGTGGAACAATGTACATATTGTTTTAATTATTACCTGATGATAGTGCAGTACAGGTTTGGGATATTCCCACTGTTTTGCCTCCAAGCACATGCATCAGTACCCTTTACGTCACTGTACCATGCTTACTAGTCTATGCTGTATATTGTTTGTGACCTTTGACATGTCCCACTCTTTAATATCACCCCTCCATTGCAACATTTCTTTCTGTCTTTTTTGTAGAAAACACTGAATTGCTTTTAAAATTAGCACCAAAAATGTGTTCAAATATAACAAATAATGAAAATGTAAGAAACTCAGATGTTACTAGATGTGTAGCAGCCAGTGTTTGATATTTATTAATTTGTTTCTTATTTTAGCTGTTTTTAACAGGCAGTGTAAAAACATGAAATAGACTGTGACATTTTAATGAAGATTTTTGTCAGCTATTTTTTTAATAGGCAGAGGTTCAGAAATCAGTGTGTTAGTTACGGTAAAGAATAAATACCAGTTACAGACTGACGACCCAGACTTACATTTGGAATTCTTTTTTTTTTGTTTTAATATTATTCACTTGACTCTCACTGGAGTTCCTGTCATTCAGCTTGTTTCATCCAGCTGCCATGATTCTTACACTGGCACCCTGATGACACACACTAGTTTCTCGCTGTAATAGATGTGCATGAGTCAGCCTTTTGCCACTGGTAATTGCCTTCCCTCTGCTCTTCCCATCCGCCCACATGCCCACGCAGTAGGATCTCCACACAGCTCATTTGCTACAATGTTCCTGCTATCTCTGAGTAAAGTTACTATATCAAAGAGGTTCTCATCTTTTGTGTTCATCGTTATTAATCGGTATCTTTAGAAATTCTGATGCCGTTTCTTGTAAAGTGTAATGAAAGTATTATAAAATACATGCTGGCTGTGGATTTATAAGGCTTTCAGGCCATTGTATTGAACTTCTTTCTTGATATTTCACAGTTTCATGAGTCTGCTTTATTTTTAGTTAATATTATAGTAGGACAACCAAATGTATATGTATGAAGCTGTGTTAAGTCTCATGACCATATGTTAAAGCTCAGCTGTCTTGTTTTACCCAGACAGACATAGTAATGAAGAAAAACAAACGTCTAGCACAGAGTGGAAAAGACAACAGTGCTGATAACTAACACAACTTTGCAAATTATAATGCTACAGTTCATTTGTGCTCAGTCTAATCATCTGATAACTTAGACAAGCTTGACTTTTAGATGTCCTTGATGTGCCTGTCTGAAATGTAATGTTGAGCTTTGCTGCTTATCTGCATCTTCTGTTCAATTTTGGTTTGCCTGTTACTTCTGAAATGTCTTACATCGTTACTGTATCTTTCAGCCATCATGGCAGACAGCACAGTCCAGGCTGCCTTGCAGTACACTGAAACATGATCGACGTTCTTAATGTTTCACTGTTGCAGTTCTGACAGTTGGGACTTCCTGCAGTGAAAACCCTCAGCCAGACCGACTACCAGAGAAAATGATTTCATGTACCAGGCTGCTGGATGCCTTAACTGACATCAGTACACCAGTATATCATCAGTGACATCATGACATTATGACATCAGTATAAAGGGAACCAGCCTGTGACATCATCAGTCTTTTCTTGCCGCCAGAGCTGGAAGCAGATTTCAAATGCGTCAGTCAGTCCACACAAGAGATACATTGTTGTTGGAAAGATAAATACCCTATTGGGGAGCTCCTTTTTTTTTCTTTGACTCATGTCAGATAAAGTTAATAATTGTCTCTGCTGTGGTAAACAAATTCCACTCAGAGACTTCCATACACTTTGTGTAACTTGCTTAGGCCCAGACCATCACATTCCTAACAGTTGTTTCTGTGCAGTGACCACAACATTCCTAACTATTGATGTTCATCGTGCATACAGCTGCAGTCATCACACTTGGGTTATCCTGCCGTCAGGCGGGTCCTCGGCAAGAAAGATGATGACTACAGCTGTATGCGCACTCGAACATCTACATTTATGGTAGGTACAAAACTGTACTTTTCTGTGCTGTGACCATGACATTCCTAACTGTTGTTTCTGTGCAGTGACCACAACATTCCTAACTATTGTTTCTGTGCCGTGACCACGACATTCCTAACTGTTGTTTCTGTGCAGTGACCACAACATTCCTAACTATTGTTCCTGTGCCATGACCACGACATTCCTAACTGTTGTTTCTGTGCAGTGACCACAACATTCCTAACCATTGTTTCTGCGCCATGACTATGACATTCCTAACTATTGTTTCTGTGCCATGACCACGACATTCCTAACTGTTGTTGCTGTGTTAGGTTTAACACTAGAACTATTAAACGTAGAGCAGAGCTCCATTTTCTGAGTTACAGACTATGGCATCTGCTGCTCATCCCAAGCTTGATTTACCTAAGTGCAAAGAAGAAACAAAAGCCTAGGTCAACGAACAGCACTCACTCGTCCCCTGACCTGCCTACTAGACTTGTGATTGTTGAGGAAGGTGAGGCACTTTCACAGGCCCCTTTGACCTTTGATTCAGCGACTCAGGCCTCTATCAAGACCCATTTGGAGTCAGACGTGTCTTCAGTCCCTGTATCTGTGTCTACAGTTTATATCTTCAGCTCATTAGTTGGGTCCGAGACCCCTCACCAGGCCACAGCTTCCGATGAATAACTGCTAACCAGAGACTTTTCATGGCCTAGGCCCATTCCGGTGCATCTTCAGTGTAAAGAGTCAGGTGTCAGGGTATCGGATGCTCCTAGGCTAAAGGCCAAACCCACACCAAAGAAAGGCATTCTGGCAGAGCCTTCACCTAGGCCTACAGGCTCCCAGTTGCAGGGACCACAACAAGATTTAATCAAATTAGCCAAACGTGTCATTAACATTGTTCGGTCCAGATATCACAGGATATTTCACCAGGGAAAAGAAAAAGAGACCCTCCCGAACCCCCCTGAATCCTTCCCTGATCTACTGCAATCAGAAGAGTCTGATTTGTAGGACTCTGCATCTGAAGAAGGCACCCCTTACACCTCATATAAGGAATCAGATTCAAAGGAAAATCTCCCCTCTGCCTCCCCACCAGAAGACCTCACTTTTGGAGAGACCCTTCATGTTATGAGACAGCATTTTCAGTGGGAAACACAAGAGTACTGACAGGCCAGAAAGAGAGTTAGGGAGTTCTTAGACCTCTCTGAGCACAACCCCCTAGTTATCCCATCTATTCTGGAAGTAGTGGAAGATGTATTTCAGGATGCTGCCTTAAATCTTGACTCGCTCCCTCTTGCTCCCAGAAAACCTGACTACTGGTTCTACAGGGTCCAGGATTCAAATAAATATCTGTTCAAAAACCCAACTGCTGACCCTGAAGTGGTCACCCTGTCCCTAAGGGGTCTAGAGCCAGTACCTCTAGGAACCCTTTGCCTACTGAAAAAGAAAGTAGGGCACTTGATAGTTTTGGAAAGAAAGTATACACTTCAGCTACCCTCACCATGAGGGGCCTCAGTTGTCATTTTTATGTGCTCAAATACCAGCAAACCATTCTTGACCAACTAAAACAAAAGCTGTCTGGTCTAGAGGATAAAAACCTTCTAAGGAACTTTTAGATTTGTGCCACTCCAGTTTTCAAGTGGCTAAACACTCCCTACACTGTGGGTATGATGCCATGGAGGTTCCCTGCAGGGCAGCTGTCACTGGCACAGTGATCAGGAGACATGGTTGGCTTGGAGAGCAACCGTTCCCTGACCAGGTGAAAGCTAATCTCCTGGATGCCCCCTTGACAAAGAGTGCCTTTTTGAGCTAAAACTGAAGCATTCCTCAAAAAGATGGAGGACAAGGCAAAATTGATGCAAACAATAAAGGACTTTCTACAAGTCCAACCCCCTTATGTTCAGCAGGAATTTTCCTGCCAAACATTGGTCCTTTCCCACCCCATCTAGAAGCAAACAGAGAAAGCCTCAGATGGACAGAACCCCCAGGCATAGACCTAGACAACAAAGATCTAAGTAGTCAACCTCAGATCCTCATACACAAGGGAATTCTAGGACAGCTGTCCCTGCCAGAAAGCAATTATGACTCCCTGCTTCCAGCCTTCATCCCCAACCCCACCCCAAAGCTAGGAGGAAGGCTGTCCTTTTTCTATCAAAACTGGACCTGGGTTACTGTAGATCAGTGGGTTCTAAATATTATTGCTAGTGGTTACAAAATCACTTTCAAAGAGCCCTTAAAATTCTCAGGATACCCAGATGTACCCCAAAATCAAAAACCTCAAGCTCTGGAACAAATACAAATTTTGTGTTCCCAGAGAGCAGTAGAACCAGTTCTGGAAGATCAAAAATGGGAAGGATTTTACTCAAGACTCTTCCTGGTACCCAGAAAAGAAGGGTCTTGGTGTCCCATTCTGGACCTGTCCAACTTAAATCTTTTTCTCAGAGTACCAAAATTAAAAATGTTGACCCTGCTACTGCCAATGTTAGCCCCTCAGGCATTCATGGTTTCATTATACCTAAAAGTTGCCTATCTGCACATCCCCATATCAAAGTCACACAGAAGATTTCTTTGCTTCAAAGCAAGCTGCAGTTATCAGTTTTCATCTCTGCCCTTTGAACTGTCCACTGCACCAAAGGTTTTCACAAAGTGCCTAACTCCTGCCACAGCTTTCTGCAGGACCAAAGGGGTTCAGATTTACCCATCAAGATACTACAACCACAAAACAGAAAGTAAATATATAATATACTGACACACAACCAGTAATCCAAAAGCTTTAATCTTTCATTAAAGCTTTTGGATTACTGGCTGCATGTCGATATATTCCAGATTTATGCATACCTGGATGATTGCCTAATGTGGGCCTCAGACCTGCGACAGATTCTCTAAGACCTGAAATTCATGCAGGACCTTCTAACCTCCTTGAAGTTCATGCTAGACCTAAAGAAGTCCATCACTGTGCCATCCAAACAGATGGTTTTCCTCAGAGCACTCCTGAACTCTTTTCTTCCAAAAGGCCTTCCTCCCTCCAGACAAAGTCACCCTTTTGGACCAGCTACTTAAAGAACTTACAGCACAAACAGTGCATAACAGACAGAGAATTCCACAGAAGTGCATGGCATCTCGTATCCTCATGGTGCCAGTAGCCAGACTACACATGAGAAAGCTTCAGTGGTGTCTAAAGAATGTGTGGTGCCAGAGCACTCGGCCCCTGGACACCAAAATACACCTGATACTTTGCTCAAGCAAGAGCTCACATCGTGGGTACAGGCTTGCACCCAGAATCAGGGAGTGCCCTTCAAAATCTCTCATCAGGGGCAAACCCCTACCACAGACAGCTCAGACATGCCATAGGGGGGCAGATACCGAGTATCTCCAAACCCAAGGGTTATGGGATTCCCAGACCAAGAGGAGGCACATAAATTGGAAAGAACTCTTGGCAGTTCTAAAAGGCTTACTGGTCTTCAAAGAAAAATGGATTGATGAAATGGAGTCATATGTTATATAAACAGACAAGGAGGCACACACTCTTACACCGTGTGCCATCTAGCCGTGCAAGTCTGAGAGAAAGCACATTCCATGAGACTCCACCTCCTAGCACAGTGTCTGCCAGGGGTACAAAACACCCTTGCAGATCACCTCAGCAGGAACTTGACAGACCCCCATGAGTGGCATCTGCCCCGAGACCTTTTCCTCAGTAATAGACAGAAATGGGCTACCCCACAGGTGGATCTGTTTGTCAGCAAGGACAGTGCTCAGCTGGAGAAGTTCTGTACCAGGACAAGAAAGGCATCAGCATGGAGAATGGATGCCTTCTCCTTTCCATGGACTCATCTTTTCCTTTACGTTTACACACCACTACCTCTTCTGCCACGAGTCCTTCTAAAAATCAGAGAAGAGAGACCAAGGACCATTCTGATAGCTCCAAACTAGCCCAGGCAACACTGGTTTCCTCTCCTCCTCCAGTTCACCAATCAGAATCCTTGGCAGTTATCGCAGAGGGTAGACCTCCTCACACAAGACAAAGGGAGGATAGTGCATCCCAATCTGCAGACCCTAAACCTTTCTGCTTGGATTATCCCACAGCACCTAACTGCTACACCAAATTAAGTCAACAGGTGCAAAACATTCTGAAGGAATCCAGAAGGCCTAGCACGAGGAAATCTTATTCAGCCAAATGGCAAAGATTCTCTGCTTGGTGCCAGAGGCACCATCTTGAGCCTAGCTCAGCTAACATTTCGGCCATCTTGGAGTACCTGGCCAGTCTAGTGCATAAAGGCCTTTCCTACTCCTCCATAAAAATGCATACCTCAGCCGTCTCTGCTCACATTCCTGTTCTTCCCCCAATCTTCTCACACCCCCTCCTGAAACAATTCCTTAAGGGTGTCATTCACATTAGGCCCCCAGGAGGAAACACACACCTCATTGGGACCTCAACTATGTGCAGGAAAAATTGACTGACTCCTTTTGAACCTGAAGTGAATGCCTCTTTATAATTTCTCACTTGGAAAACTGGTCTTCTTTGAGCCATTACCTCCGCTAGAAGGGTCTCAGAGTTACAGGCCCTAATGGTAGTAGAGACGTTAATTATCTTCCATAAAGACAGGGTCTTTCTCAGGACTAACCCATCCTTTATGCCTAAGGTGGTAACCAATGTGTCTTTGAATCAAGTCATCCATCTGCCTACCTTCTTTCCCAATCCTCACAACAGTGGAGAAATGTTACTGCACTCCTTGGATGTGCACAGAATGCTATGCTTCTACCTAGACAGAACAAAATCCTTAAGGAAATAAGATCAACTGTTCATTACCTTTGCCTGTGGATCTGAAGGAAAACCAGCTTCTAAACAGACCATTTCCAAGTGGATTTCACACTGCATTTCTTTCTGCTACAGCCATGATGGCAACCTCCCCCACATTTGGCTAGACCTCACTCTACCAGGGCCACAGCTACTTCTACAGCCTTCCTTAAGGGGGTGGAAGGATCCACTTGGTTTTCTGTGTATACTTTCAGTAAACACTACCACCCGCCAGCTTTCTTTAAATCTAGAGCAGGATATGCCTTTACAGTCCTGCAGGGGATCATCTCCTCGCCTTGATGTCTAGGCACAGTCAGTTAAGCTTTGGGAATCTTCCCAACTGTCAGGACATCCAACAGTGAAACACAAAGAGCATAGTATAGTTGTGTACACTTACCGTAAATGTAGATGTTTGTGTGTATTCACTGTTACAGTCATCTTTCCCTCCCTCCTACCCCTTGGCCTACCAGGTAGGCGTACAATCTCCACATATTTCAACCTTGGGCACTTTCCCAGGCTACCCTGGGTTAAGTACCCCCTTTTTTCTTTCACCTATACTTATCTCTGGTCTCTTCCTTAATGGGACCAAGAAAATACCGAAGTGGTGAAGCAGGCTGGCTTCCTTTATACCTGAGTGTACTGACACCAGTTAAGGCATCTGCCAGCCTGGGAGGCAAAACAATTTTCTATGGTAGTCAGGCCGGCTGAGGACTTTCATAGCAGGAAATGCCAACTGCCAGGACTGCGACAGTGTACCCACTTGAACATCTACATGTATGGTACATGTGCACAGCTGGACTTTCTTCGTTGAGTATGGACCCCAGCCATAAACAAACTCTACAACAAAAGGAGGAAGCTACTACAAGATAGAGCAAAATCCTTAAAAGGAAAGACACCCTTGATCACTATAAGTAAAAAACTAAGAGCTCTCATAAAATCATCCAAAGCAAATTTTGAGAGAAAAATAGCTAAAGACTCAAAAGACAATCATAAGGCCTTCTTTAGCTATGTTAGAAACCTGGGAGGAAACTCCCAGATATGCTCAGAACTAGTTCAAAATGATGAGAAGATTACTGATCCTACAGACATTGCCAACATACTGGCTGACAGGTTCAGTGCAAACTTCTCCCCTCCCCAAAAGGAGAGATATCTATACCAGCGATTGCAGCCTCCCAAACATCTCCAACGCCCAAGTGAGAACTGCTCTCTCCAAAGCAAAAAACACAGCATCCATGGGACCTGATGGTGTCTCCGGCTGTGTGCTCCACGAACTCAATGAGGAATTAAACCCACAGCTAGGACAGCTGTTTAATCATAGTCTTACCTCTGGATACACCCAGGAGTGGCGCACTGCAACTGTGGTCCCACTTCACAAAGGCGGTGCCTCCACCGACCCTGGAAATTACCGGCCCATTAGCTTGACAAGCCTTATCTGCAAAGCCATGGAGAGGATCATAATGGACCTCATAAATAAAGACATAGGGAATTTGCAGACTTTGGATCCATCCCAGTTTGGCTTTGTCAAAGGCAGATCATGCCTTCTAAACTTGGTTGACTTTTTCGAAACAGTCACCAAAGCCATTGATGAGGGAAAGGCAGTCCATACAGCCTACCTCGATCTGGCGAAGGCCTTTGATACAATACCCCACTCGGGTATCATTGAAAAACTCATCAGCTTAAATGTTAACCCATACATCACAAGATGGGTTGCAAACTGGCTGAGTGACAGAACCCACAGGGTCAGAGTTGCTGGCGCCATGTCAGACTCAAAGCCTGTCACAAGTGGTGTACCACAGGGCTCAGTCCTGGGCCCACTCTTGTTTGGCATCTACTTTTCCGAAGTGCAAGCAAACACAGGAGGGTTATGGCTGACAAAGTTTGCAGATGACTGCAAACTGGGCCATAGTAGAAAACACATCTGACACAGATATCCTTCAGAAGGGTCTCACAGAAACGGATAACTGGTGCCAGAGCCATGGCCTAAAGTTAAATGCCAAAAAATGCATAGTCATACCCTTCGGGAAAAACAAGGTTACCCCTAGCTACCAAATAGGTGGCAATCCACTGAGTACAGAAGAAATTATCAGGGACCTGGGGACCCAGGTTGATAGTAGTCTGTCATTCAACACCCATGTAGCTAAAGTAGTTAGGAAGACCTTCTACATTGCCCACCTTATCATGAAGGGATTCTCATCTAGATCAAGGGAGGTCATAGTCTCCCTATACTCATCACTCATCAGACCAATGATTGAGTACAATGCCCCATTCGGAATGTATCTGACCCGACACTTGCAGCAGCTGGAGAGGCCACAAAAGTTCCTCACCAAAAGGATAAAGGGTCTCAAACATCTGTCCTATGCTGCCCGACTGAAAGAACTCCAGCTCTATTCAGTCGCCACCGCTTGCTCAGAGGTGACCTTTGCCTAACATACAAGGCCATGTCATACCCAGATTTGATGAATATGCTTCACCTCAAAAAATCTAGATCCATCAGAGCCACAAGGGCGGGAGACTTAAACCTCGACACGGCTATTAATAGGACGTGCTGGAGGGATAGATTCATCACCCAAAGACTCCCTATGCTGTGGAATAAAATCCCGGTATATGTGAGGCAGAGCACCTCGCTGGCCTTGTTCAAGAGAAATCTTGACCAATGGATGGGAGATCGCAGATATACCCCAGGGATTACCTCAGTGTCACTGCTCAACAGAGGCACAGCAAAATAATGGGTATAGTTCCCCATACTAAAGGGGTGGCGTAAGCCACAAAACTATGGGCTAGGCTTGTAAATGCCCTCGGGCAGATAGCCTAGTATGAACCTATGAACCTATGAACCTATTATTCAGGACTGCGACGGTGTACACACTTGAACATGTACATCTATGGTACATGTGCAGAGCTGGACTTTCTTCATTGAGTATTCATTATTCAGGACTGCGACAGTGTACACACTTGAACATGTACATTTATGGTACATGTGCACAGCTGGACTTTCTTCATTAAGTATTCATTATTCAGGACTGCGACCGTGTACATATTTGAACATCTACATGTATGGTACATGTGCACAGCTGGACTTTCTTCATTGAGTATTCATTATTCAGGACTGTGATGGTGTACACACGTGAACATCTACATATATGGTACATGTGCACAGCTGGACTTTCTTCATTGAGTATTCATTATTCAGGACTGCGACGGTGTACACACTTGAACATCTACATTTATGGTACATGTACACAGCTGGACTTTCTTCGTTGAGTATTCATTATTCAGGACTGCGACGGTGTACACACTTGAACATTTACATTTATGGTACATGTGCACAGCTGGACTTTCTTCGTTGAGTATTCATTATTCAGGACTGCGATGGTGTACACACTTGAACATGTACATGTATGGTACATGTGCACAGCTGGACTTTCTTCATTGCGTATTCAGGACTGCGACAGTGTACAGACTTGAACATCTACATTTATGGTACATGTGCACAGCTGGACTTTCTTCGTTGAGTATTCAGGACAGCGACAGTGTACACACTTGAACATGTACATCTATGGTGCATGTGCAGAGCTGGACTTTCTTCACTGAGAATTCATTATTCAGGACTGCGACGGTGTACAGACTTGAACATCTACATTTATGGTACATGTGCACAACTGGACTTTCTTCATTAAGTATTCATTATTCAGGACTGCGACGGTGTACACACTTGAACATGTACATGTATGGTACATGTGCACAGCTGGACTTTCTTCGTTGAGTATTCATTATTCAGGACTGCGACGGTATACACACTTGAACATCTACATGTATGGTACATGTGCGCAGCTGGACTTTCTTCATTGAGTATTCATTATTCAGGACTGCGACGGTGTACACACTTGAACATCTACATTTATGGTACATGTGCACAGCTGGACTTTCTTCATTGAGTATTCATTATTCAGGACTGAGACGGTGTACACACTTGAACAGCTACATTTATGGTACATGTGCACAGCTGGACTTTCTTCATTAAGTATTCATTATTCAGGACTGTGACGGTGTACACACTTGAACATGTACATGTATGGTACATGTGCACAGCTGGACTTCGTTGAGTATTCATTATTCTGGACTGCGACAATGTACACACTTGAACATTTACATTTATGGTACATGTGCACAGCTGGACTTTCTTCATTAAGTATTCATTATTCAGGACTGCGACGGTGTACACACTTAAACATGTACATGTATGGTACATGTGCACAGCTGGACTTTCTTCATTGAGTATTCATTATTCAGGACTGCGACGGTGTACACACTTGAACATCTACATTTATGGTACATGTGCACAGCTGGACTTTCTTCATTAAGTATTCATTATTCAGGACTGTGACGGTGTACACACTCGAACATCTACATGTATGGTACATGTGCACAGCTGGACTTTCTTCGTTGAGTATTCATTATTCCGGACTGCGACGGTGTACACACTTGAACATGTACATGTATGGTACGTGTGCACAGCTGGACTTTCTTCACTGAGTATTCATTATTCAGGACTGCGACAGTGTACACACTTGAACATGTACATGTATGGTACATGTGCACAACTGGACTTTCTTCATTAAATATTCATTATTCAGGACTGCGACAATGTATACACTTGAACATCTACATGTATGGTACATGTGCACAGCTGGACTTTCTTCGTTGAGTATTCATTATTATTTTTTGATGCTTCTGTTTCTGCATATCGCTGTGTGCATGTCTGAATGCCCATTTTGCTATGAGTCACCTCTGAAAAGGAATTGTAGATTCTTCAGTGTATTATGTACTAACCTAGATGCCCATTCAGGTCATTTCAAGCTTAGCCAATTTCCTTTTTTTGTGCTCAAAATAATCTATCCCATTTGGTGTGGTCTTACCCATCCCATGGCTGATAATTATATATTACCCCCAATGAGAATAACTGGAATCATACCATAGATAATATGGTGCAACTTCCCCATGCATGGGATAAAGCATTTAGGAGCTGACTGTCCTTTAGTAGTACATAGAGCAATCCTGGGTACATTTTCTGTTTCCCATGCATAGATCTAAGTTGCCCTTGATTATGGACAAGGATGACCTTTGCTTTATGTGGACGGGGAGTCTATTCCACAACAGTGGTATCCTCTCTGAGGTATATCTGTCTCTCCAAACATCATAAAAGTCAATCCCTAGTTATTTCACATAAGTAAATCGATAGTGATTGCTGTAAAGCAGTGATTATGACGAGAGAGTTATTGTTTACAGTGGAGGCTGCTGCCATTGATGTAAATGAGAAACTAAAATAAAAAAAGACAAAAGGTAAGAAACCCGCACATAGAATGACAAAATGAAGATACTGAATACAGGGAGTTAGCAGTACCTAGAGCCTAGTAAGTAACATCCTCGATCGTTTGGCCTTTGTATTGGAGTTTGTGCACAACCTTGTAATTGTGCATAACCTTGTAATTGTGCATAGACTGTATTATTTACGAACCACATATGTGGTGTGGCAGTGACTGCAGTGGTGGTGCTGTGGTAGTGTTGTCACCTCACTGTTAGACGTTGCCTGTTCGATTCTCAGTTAGAGCATCTTCTGTGTGGCTACATGCGTGAATGGGCGTTCCTTCGATGAAGGCTGTGTGTTAGGCCCGGCAAGCCAGCATGTAAAAAAATCTACTGCTAATCATTAGTGGACCAGAGTTCTGCTGTGGTGACCCCTAACCAGGAAAAGCCGAAAGACACAAACAAACAATATGTGGTGTGGGAGTAAATATCTATATCAGATCTACAGAATGTTTAAAGACATACAGTTATAGTGGGTCACTAGTTGCTTGCATTTCAAAGCAGGATTTATAGACTTTTATTTGGATAAAGGAATGACTATCCATTTTGCACAGTCACAGAAAACATGGTTTTCATACCTTTGTTACCCCTTTTCTTGGCTGACCATAAAGCTACTGTCTGCTGGTCTCTTCGTTCATTCCTGAGTCCACGTCAACTAATTTGCATCCCACGTCCTATGGGTGGCCTTCACTTTCCAGACTAGGTTAGCCTTATGGAAACCTTCCTTTAATCATCTGGAAATTGGGGTGGGACAGGGGTGAGCATCTTCCAGGCAGGCAGGGAGGGTTGTTTGTTTCCCCTTTCTAAGCATGTGCATCTTCTCTTTGATTTCTTGAGTGCTACCATTATCCTAATAACCTGAGAATTTAACTCCCGTCTCCTTCCGAAACAGAGATTACGGCTGCTTTAAAGACTGACTCTGTCTCCAGGCTACAGATGTTGTAGCTCTCAGTCCAAGCCAAGCCTTAATCTCTGGTTGAAGGGATTGCCTTTAGGCCCCAACTCACCCACTGTAAATGAAAAGGTGTACTGTGCCTTCTTTAAATGTTCTCACACTCCTGTATACATTCCCCTAAACGTTTACTGTAAATGGCTTATTGGTGATAAGTACATGTCCCTGATGTGTATTTCTGCAAGCCATATACCTGCACTTCTTGTATGTGTCAGCTTATGCAGAGGACCAGCCACCTGCCTTCCCCTAAGTTAAACAAACCAACGTCATCCACTCACTGCCATCCTTCCTTGCTGACATTTCCATCTCAAAGGTTATACTACTTGTCTGGGCTGTAACTGTGTAACCCTCTGTGGTTTCCATACATTTGGCTGAATTACACTACTATGACATACACAAAAACATAACATATTTTTTTTGCATGGAATTATAATTCCCTACACTTCTCACTAATTTATATATACCAACTTGGTTGTCACATTATGAAGAAAAGGTGGAAGAACGGTAAACGCTCATTACCAGTTCTCACGCAATCTAACTGCAGTAAAATATACAGCAATATAACCAGATGAAAAACCTTTCAGCTGAACATGCCTCAGCAGAGTGTGAGTGAACCTCTCCTGGTTATATGATAGAGACATCTGGTATTGTAGTTGATATGTAAACTAAGGGGTGCAGGGGGCATAGATTCCCACTTAGACAGATTGGTGCCCCCCCCCCCCCACACACACACACACACACACACACTCTGAATGTCTTGTTTCCTTGTGATTTGTCTGACATCTTATTGCTGATAAATTCTGTGCCATGAAATGTGTATGATGTTCTAAGTGTTCAAAATGTATGTTTTTGAGGCCATTATTTTAGTGTACTAAAAATTACAGCTTATCTAAAGAGTTCCTTGTGTGGGTTGTACCACAGTTATTAAACGCTTCAAAGAAAAATACTTTTGGAGGGTTAATTTTATGAAAGGATGTTAGTGAAGCTCATTCCAGTAAAGCAGACAAGAAATGATTACACTTAAGAGACCTGTGCATCCTTTTGAAGTTCAGGGAAGTCTTCACTGGGAAAAACAATTGCCTGCCTCATTTAATACAGGCAGTGATAGTTTCCCCAGACATGGTATGCTGACTTCTTTCAAATACGGAAACATGTATGCAGTATTAGTCAAATTAAGGAAGTCTGGGATTTAGGAACAGAACATGAGACGCAGTCAGGTTGTATTAAGGAAGTGTGGGATGCAGGAGCACGACCGGAGAGACAATTGGGATGTATTAAGGAAGTCTGGAATTCAGAAGCAGAACATGAGATACAGTCAGGTTTTATTAAGGAAGATTGGGATTCAGAAGCAGAACATGAGATACAGTCAGGTTGTACTAATGAAGTCTGGGATTCAGGAGCAGAACACAAGAGACAGTCAGGATGTATTAAGGAAGTCTGGGATTCAAGAAAAGAACACGAGAGACAGGTTTTATTAAGGAAGTCTGGGATTAAGGAGCAGAACATGAGATACAGTCAGGTTTTATTAAGGAAGTGTGGTATTCAGAAGTAGAACACGAGAGACAGTCAGGTATTTTAAGAAATTTTGGGATTCGGGAGCAGAACACAAGAGACAGGTTGTAGTAAGGAAGTCTGGGATTCAGGAACACGACAGGATAGACAATCAGGTTATATTAAGGAAGTTTGGGATTCAGGAGCAGAACATGAAAGACAGGTTGTATTGAGTTAAAGGTGATATAGAGATGAGGAAGTTGGACTTTAGTAGGATGGTGTTGAGATGTTTTCAAGTATCTTGAAGCAAGAAGGCACAAACTGATGGCATGAAAAAACACTAGTACTAGCTAAAATGATTCATACTGAAGGAGACCAAACTTAGATAGAATTCTTAGCAATCGTAGGAATTTCAAAGATTTTTTAATCTACTGACCTGTACACCTTGCTAATACCCAACCTCATGCTTGTCCTGGGGTAAATTTAAGAACCTCCATCTATTAATTCAGGTTATGTTTGAAAGAAGATATTGAATCACATCCTTTAACCTGCAGAGAAACTTCATTCCAGAGAAGGAGGAAGTGGTGATTTTATGTCTCCACTGTGTTCTGTTTATCTGCCCGTAAAGGTTCAGGTTTCTTGTTCTAGTGTTAACTGAGCTGTTTGACTTATTGAGATTGAGATGTAGGAGGTCAAGCACCACTGGGTCTCTAATAGCATACATGATATGTGAGTCACAGATCACCCATCAGAAGTCAGTAAAACTCAGAATACAGGGACAGCATTTCTGGTCTGTCCTGGTAGCTAAGGTTTTAGGACCAGAGATAATTTTAGTTAGGAATCTCAGGGGCTTCTTGAATTTGTTGATATTTTAAAGGAGGTACATACCAAAGGGAGCATTGCACTTTATAATGTTCTTATCAGGGGAACTACACAAAATACCTTTGGCTATTGTTTGTGCTAAGTAGAATGATTTCTTCACTATAGGTGATATGTGATAATGACAAGAGAAGAACTTTCAACCAAAGTGCTGAGGCCACCAGCCGCCTTTTCACTTAATAAGGGAGTATTTACAGTGTGTGATTTGGGTAATTCTTCTTTTCTGAAAGAGATAAAGCTGTACTATACTTTTTAGCATTTAAATTAAACCCATTATGCATACACCAGGTATTAATTTGGGGACGGTCTTTCTCAAAGATACAGGTATCTTGAGGGAGGTATGACAATTATATCCAGTCTACAGTCATCTACTGTTTATAATTTTTGAAATCCAAGTAGTAAATGCCAAATAAGAAAGGACCCAGTACAGACACATGGATGACTTTGTTGGTTATCATAACACGATTTGAAGAGGCATGTTCCACATGAGCTATGTGGGATCCGACTTTCAGCCAATTAACTGTCCATTTCGCCACATAAGGATCTGGGTTTAAGGATGATACTTTCCTTACAATTCTGGCATGACATTTGGTAGTGAGTGCTTTGTCCATATGGACATAAACTATATGAGAAGCATGACTTCTGTCAACAGTTTGTCTGACTCTCTTGAAAGAAATGAAGAACATTTAATGGGCATGGTTGTTGAGGGTCATGCCTAGTGTGATTTTTGATATTGTCATTAATGAGACTGATCATGATATGCTCCGGGACTTTATACATCAGACTCATGAGGTTGACTGGCCTGTAATTTCCAAAGAAAACAGTACAGCCACTCTTGTGATGAGGTAACAGCATACCAGAGTGCCAGGATTCTGGGACATACCTTGCAGCTAGGCGTAGGTAAAAAATTTAAGACGAGGCTCAGAGAGACCCAGTTTGATGCTATTTAATAAGCACCCAGGTGTCCAAACTTGGTCAGCCAGAAACTCTTAACATTAGCTTTGACATCAGAGAAATAAATTCCAAGCAGGAGTGCCCCAAAGACTGAACCCTGGGGTACACCACTCATGACAGGTCGTTTGGAGGAGGTAAAGCTGCTCACCCTCACTTCCTGTGTCCTATTTCTGATCCAACTTACTATTCAATGAGTTAAACAGGAATTGAAGTTTAACTGGGAGATGTTATCTATGATACCTGAACAGCATCCCATACTGAGCACCTTTACAAGGCCTGCATATGCAATGTGCACTGTTTTTCTCTCATCTGTTGCTTCTGTAGGTAAGACCTGCCATTTACAAATCCAAAGCAGATTGGGTCGAAGGTCTGTAGGTTAACTATGTCCTTATTTATTAATTTGACAATGATCCTTTCCATTGCCATATATATATATATATATATATATATATATATATATATATATATATATATATATATATATATATATATATATATATGTATATATATATGTATATATATATATATGTGTGTGTGTGTGTAGGGGTCTACTTCAGTAGACCAAAATCCCACTTACCCAGCTTTTAAAATACAGAGATGACAAAGCCAAAAATCCATAATACCGATGGTCCCAGAACACCGACATTTCACTTCAGGAAAGTAATTGCTTGGTCACCTTGGTGAACTTTGCCCCATACCCCCACAGTTGTGCAATCTCGGAGTTGGTATATTTAGTTGGGGGGTATGAGGGGGTGTAGCTTTGGTTTTCATTTGTTTTTCAGGTTGTCCAAGAGGTTACTTACCTGGAGTTGAAAGTCTGTGTTCCATGAGATTGGTCTTTTACAGTGTCTGCTTTTTTGTTTCGGTTGTATAAAAGTTGGGTAAGAGGGATTTCGGGTTTTTGAAGTAGAGCAAAACTTTCATAAATGACATCTTGTTTATTTGGAAGCAGTCAGAACTGTGTCTTGTGTTTTTGTCAGAATTAAATGCAAGTACATCCTTTTTAAAATTTGCAATCGGTGACAATGATAACTTGTGAATTTTAGGATATTACAATACATTTAGATGGTGATAGTTGTTTAATAATCATATTTATAGAAAACCAACTTTTATTAGTAATTGTTTACATTTTAAAAGTACACATCAGTATTGTATTAGAAAGCATAAAGCAAGAGTCCATTTACTTAGGGCCTTAAGACTGATTACAGATGATTATCTATATCAAACAAAGCTCCTCATTAGCACTCTTCAAGAAAAATCTTGATGATTGGATGGTAAATAGAAAATTCACCCCGGGGATCACCTCTGTGGCTCTGCTCGACAGTGGCACAGGAAAATAATTTTCTTGGGTGGCAAAAGCCAGGGTACCTTTTTGGCTGGGCCTTGTATAGGCCCCAGGGCTGATAGCCTAGTACCTACCTATGAACCTATGAACCTATTATAAATGTAAAAAAGAGATGGACTTTATTCATAGCATTTTTGTTGATAGAGGTTATCAGTTAATCATATTTAAGGGCATGGTTGATGAGGTATTGCAAAAAAAGAAAAGATAAGTTCCCTCATATTTTAAGATTAGGAGTTCCCAAACATTAATAATATTATTAATAATTATAACAATAATATGAATATTAATGTCAATTCTAACTTGGATAATGGTAATAATGGGCCTGGATTAGGCGTTCCCAAACATTAATAATATTATTAATAATTATAACAATAATATGAATATTAATGTCGATTCTAACTTGGATAATGGTAATAATGGGCCTGGATTAGGCGTTCCCAAACATTAATAATATTATTAATAATTATAACAATAATATGAATATTAATGTCGATTCTAACTTGGATAATGGTAATAATGGGCCTGGATTAGGAGTTCCCAAACATTAATAATATTATTAATAATTATAAAAATAATATGAATATTAATGTCGATTCTAACTTGGATAATGGTAATAATGGGCCTGGATTAGGAGTTCTCAAACATTAATAATATTATTAATAATTATAACAATAATATGAATATTAATGTCAATTCTAACTTGGATAATGGTAATAATGGGCCTGGATTAGGCGTTCCCAAACATTAATAATATTATTAATAATTATAACAATAATATGAATATTAATGTCGATTCTAACTTGGATAATGGTAATAATGGGCCTGGATTAGGCGTTCCCAAACATTAATAATATTATTAATAATTATAACAATAATATGAATATTAATGTTGATTCTAACTTGGATAATGGTAATAATGGGCCTGGATTAGGAGTTCCCAAACATTAATAATATTATTAATAATTATAACAATAATATGAATATTAATGTCAATTCTAACTTGGATAATGGTAATAATGGGCCTGGATTAGGAGTTCCCAAACATTAATAATATTATTAATAACTATAACAATAATATGAATATTAATGTCGATTCTAACTTGGATAATGGTAATAATGGGCCTGGATTAGGAGTTCCCAAACATTAATAATATTATTAATAATTATAACAATAATATGAATATTAATGTCGATTCTAACTTGGGTAATGGTAATAATGGGCCTGGATTAGACATTCCCAAACATTAATAATATTATTAATAATTATAACAATAATATGAATATTAATGTCAATTCTAACTTGGATAATGGTAATAATGGGCCTGGATTAGGCGTTCCCAAACATTAATAATATTATTAATAATTATAACAATAATATGAATATTAATGTCGATTCTAACTTGGATAATGGTAATAATGGGCCTGGATTAGGAGTTCCCAAACATTAATAATATTATTAATAATTATAACAATAATATGAATATTAATGTCGATTCTAACTTGGATAATGGTAATAATGGGCCTGGATTAGGCGTTCCCAAACATTAATAATATTATTAATAATTATAACAATAATATGAATATTAATGTTGATTCTAACTTGGATAATGGTAATAATGGGCCTGGATTAGGCGTTCCCAAACATTAATAATGTTATTAATAATTATAACAATAATATGAATATTAATGTCGATTCTAACTTGGATAATGGTAATAATGGGCCTGGATTAGGAGTTCCCAAACATTAATAATATTATTAATAATTATAACAATAATATGAATATTAATGTCGATTCTAACTTGGATAATGGTAATAATGGGCCTGGATTAGGAGTTCCCAAACATTAATAATATTATTAGTAATTATAACAATAATATGAATATTAATGTCGATTCTAACTTGGATAATGGTAATAATGGACCTGGTAGTAGTTTGGTAGGGAATTCTAGAAATTTTGTTCTGGAAACTTCAATAGAAGCTAATGTTGTAAAGAATGCAGCTTGTAGGAATTAAAAACATTATATTGGGTAATCAAGACCAAGTTAAGGTAGTGAGCAATAAACCCCATTTTGTGTTAAAGAGGCCAGTAATTTTAAAATTTGTTTTGGAACAAAGTGCTAGTGTAATTCTTAGACCACTCACAGGTAAAAGTTGTGGAATGTACAAATGTAGATTTACTGATGAATATATAATACTTGTTCATGAGTCCAGGTCCACCCTTTTGTGCGAGTACAATACTGACAGTAGCTGCCTTGGTGGGCCATTTTAAGCCAATGCAATTTCCCTTTCAAAGTGAGAATCAAACCCTGTACCTTTTGTCCTTTAGATAAATGCCTTAACCATTAAGTCACCCCCTAACTCCTTTAGCTTTGCTAAAACCAAGGAAGGTAGAGTTAGCTGCACTTGTCAGTTCTACTACTTTTGTAGCACTTTGACAGCGCAGTTTGGCATTTTCTGATAGGGTACTCGTACAGTTTGGCATTTTCTGATAGGATACTCATGCAGTTTGGCATTTTCTGATAGGATACACCTGCTGTGAAGCTGTTCTGATTTGAATATTTAGTCACTGTGGCTTCCACGTGGTCAAAGTCTCAGTTAAATAGAAGTTTTGTTACTTACAACAGAAACAGTAAAAAATTTTGACTTGTTTGTAGCTGCATAATTTTACCATGAGTTCCTCAGAAGATTAGAAGACAGTGCTGTTCATCTGAGTGATGTTTGAACTGGTCTTTCTGTTAAGATTACACATTTATCAGCTGAATGCGTCCTATCATGCCTTTTGGTTTCATCTACCTGACTTGTGTTAACACTTCTGGTGCACTTTTTCTCAAAATAAGTCCTTCTTTAACCTTCTGTTTTCAGTCTGCAAACTCTCCCTCTATCACCCACCAAATTCCCTGAGTAGAAAAATGTATTTACTCCTTAAACATCTCTTGTTACCACATTGCTGTTTTTTTACATCATTAGTGAGCACATGTAACAATTTATTTATTTCCTGTTGGTCTGTCTTTCTGATTTTTTTTAAAGATGAAGACAATGGCACAGTATGCTGCCTGCCATTATGAGGAGATTTTTAAATAAAATCACTTGCATTAGTAAATAGGTTAATAGCTAAGTATTAGGCTAGCTTCCCTTGTCAGCCATTTTAAGTCTAGCCAAGTTCTTTTTCAAATGTGAGAATCAACCCTGTACCCTTCGTCTATAAGGTAAATACCTTAACCTTTATACCTCCCACCAACCCCCAGAAAGGAAATGTGTGTCATTGCTGGGGCTGAATTCCTAATTATTTTTTTGTCACTAATTATTGGTTCACAGGCAAGTACTAGGCTAGCTGTTCTTACAAGTAATTTTGAGTCTAGCCAATTTCCCTTCAAGGGTGAAAATCAAGCTTTGTACATTGTGTCTGTATGACACTATATGAGTATGTAAATATATATATATATATATATATATATATATATATATATATATATATATTAACTATGTATTATTACCTTAAAAAATATATAATATACTTAAACTAGCTCATATGTATGTAAATATGGCTCATTATACTGTAAACTAAGGGAGCGCTCTCTTAGTTTACAGTATAATGAGCCATATATAGATAGATACATATGAGCTAGTTTAAGTATATTATATATTTTTATGGTAATAATACATAGTTAATATATACAATTTTTTACATACTCATGTATAATATCTTTTGTTAATGTGTATTAGTTTATTGTATATAGGGATGTATTTAGTGATGTTGTTGATTCGTTGTGTTGCCATTTTGCACACATTTGAAGTGTGGCTTTAATGTTTTCCTTAAGTCTAGTGTTAATGATTTCCTTGATTGAATCATTGGTTTTATACTTTTTTATAAAAAGCTGTTTAATTGCTCTGTATTTTGTCTGAAGAAGGAGAGGCACCGACCACTCCGAAAGCGCTAATAAAATAGTTTGTGATTTTATCTTCGTGATCGCTCAGTTTCATTTTCGCTTTTTTGTGGTTTATTAAACTAAATTTTTCTTTAAAGGTGAGAATTAAACCAGTATCTTGTGTTTGTGAGGTAAACACTTTAACCATTATGGCAACACCCCCCAAACATTCTTTTTTTTTAAACAAGAAACATCTTTATTAAATTATCACTTATGACATAGGCAGTAATACATTTATATAAATTAAAACAAACCTTGTTGACATATTTTCATTTGCAAACATTATACATCACTTATAATGTCAAATTGAACATTACATATCTCATTCAATGTCTGCCTTCCCTTAAACTTCATTCCTCCTGTAAAATATTATTCTGCATGTTCTGCTCCTACAGTCCCCATTCCCAATTTTTTCCATGTAATTTGTTCCTTGTCTTTTCTAAAGATCCTACTTCCAGTTGTGGTGTCTCTATTATTATATTAATTACTGCTAGTACACTTGGTTTAGAATTTGATGTCAATTTTCTTAGTGATTTTTTTTTTTGGCAACCACCAAAACTAGACTCAGCAAGGCCTTACTATGTCAAGGCATTTCTGATTCTGTACCATAGGTCAAAAAATAATTTCCTTAGTTACACCAATTTTCTCACCCAGTATCTGTGACAGAGTTGTCTGCAGTGAATTTATATAGTCTGCCAACTTCTTATACTCACAAAAAATATGCTCACAATTACCTCTTTCTTCCCCATCACACCTCCAACATATGCAGTCTACCCATGGAAAAATTATTTGGTGCCTGCTTGGAGTATAAAAATACCTGTTCAAACACGTCCAAGCAAAGATCCTAAATCTTCTAGACTTTGTTGCATATTTGGGAGACATACATATATCCCTCCATTGTTTCTTTGCAAATTGCTTATCCAGTCTCTCTTTCCAATCCTTTCTAATCTCTTCTGCTTGTTCCCTGTAGTTATCGTGCAGTATTTTGTGTGCCCTACTAATTATCCCTTTTTTAACAGCAGCTTTTGTTCTAGATTCTACTAAAAACTCTACCAGTGCTGGTCTTTTGCTTAGGATCCTCCTAATTTTTTTTCTTTTTGGCTATACTCTAATTTCAGTCCTTGACTAGCCTCCAGTCCAAATGAGTTATCGGCCACTTCCCATTCTATTACCTTTCCATCTCTAATTATTTGCTCCCAGTACCTTGGTTCCTTTGCCAGGTTTCTCCTCTAAGTTCCAGCCCCCTCTTGCCTGTTGTCTGTATCCCTAATTGCAGTCATACCTATCGGCAGAATCTCCATTCCCATGTTGGCTTAGTTCTTAGAATACTTTCTGCTACTTTATGAATATAATATTCTGCATGGTTATTGTTATTCTCCTTAGGGACCTACATCCAAAATCCCAGTCTGTCCTTGTATCTTGAGCTTCTCCCTCTGTCTCCTCATCATCCTTTTTCGCTTTAATAACCCCTAACCATTCCTGATCACCAAGTGATTTTTCTTCCTTTTTGATGGTTGACCATAGGTGTTAATCATATATTACATTTAATAACTTACGTCTGCCGATCACCAAGTGATTTTTCTTCCTTTTTGATGGTTGACCATAGGTGTTAATCATATATTACATTTAATAACTTACGTCTGCCGATCACCAAGTGATTTTTCTTCCTTTTTGATGGTTGACCATAGGTGTTAATCATATATTACATTTAATAACTTACGTCTGCCTTTGTAATGTCTTGCATGATCTAGAAATCCTTTGCCATTATGGAAGTTAAGGAGCTGCCATCCACAGCCTTAATAACATGATTGGAGCAAGAATTCAAGTTAGACGTGTTTACAAAAGCTTGGCATTTGGAAATTTATGAAAGCTTTTCAGTAATCCTTTTATGTTAGTAGCCAATCTAAAGGAAAGCCCACCTTAGCATAAGTTGGGCACATTTTTTTAGATGATGTACTATTTTCAGGGTTGCTTTATCCTGTGTACCTGTTGCATGATTTCTTACCTGTAGACAAGAAGGGGTGCAGGTAAGCTGCTGTGCCCTCAGCACCCTGTGTTAGTTTAGTAGTTCAAGTGTAATTTCAGGAATTATCTGTTACAGCAGTAATCTATGACTATGTGTGGGTATATCAGAATTTACTAACGTCTGGTATGATTTTATCATGAGGGCAAGGCCAAAGTGACTAAACAAAGCCAGCTTTGGGTAATTCCTGATATACCCACAAACAGAAGTGGATTATTGCTTTTATGCAGTAACATTATTTAAGAAAGAAATTACTTTCCTTTCTTAAATCATGTGATTATGTAAGGGGACTTCTGTCTTCTTCCGCATCGTATTCACCATTCTGACGTACTGTGCCTGCTTATGGGACATGTGTTCCACACTTGCATAGTGCATCAGTGCAGCAGATACCATGAAGAAAACCGAATCTCCATTGTTGTTTGTTTAGTATTTTTTTTGTGCTGTTAAAAACAGACATTACAGGGACAGTGCAACAATATGACACAAATCAGGTACGTTTCTGCTTTAGCTCACAACATTCCTGATTTTTCCTCAAATTTGGTATTTCCTTCAGTATATGCCAGTACAAAAGTGTGGCCAGTCAATGCTGGACTTTTTCCTGTTGGCATTTGCTCAATTTTCAACAGGCACACTTGTTGGGCTGTCTAACCAGCCTGCTTGTTTTTGAATAGTAATGTGCCATTGTTGTATAAAAAGTCATAGACCGCCACATATATTCCATGCTTACCCGCCACATATATTCCATACTTACCCACCACATATATTCTAGTGTTTTCATTACCCACAGCGGGTATTTGGATTCATTTCATAAATAATGTTCATATCTATTTCTGAAGATGAGAATGCTTTGTTATGAATGCACACTGTTGGCATAGCAGTGGCTGGAGAACTAAATGTGTAAGAGGAGTGTGCGGAAATTTATTCATTTATTTATTTGCAGATTGTTAACAATTGAAGGCAATTGAAATAACAATTTGTTAACAATTGAAAGCAATTGAAATAATTTGTTAATTGAAATAATTTGTTAACAATTGAAGACAATTTAAATAATTTGTTAACAACTGAAGGCAATTGAAATAATTTGTTAACAACTGAAGGCAATTGAAATAATTTGTTAATTGAAGGCAATTGAAATAACAACAATGTGTTAACAATTGATAACAATTGAAGGCACTTGAAATAATTTAACAATTGAAGGCAATTGAAATAACAACAATTTAACAATTGAAGGCAATTGAAATAACCCCAAAGTGCATGCAAGGAAAAGCTGGAAAGCATAACTCACAGTCTGCAAACCCATCAATAAGGCAAAATGGAATATTCTGAGGGACTGGCCATTTATAAATGTCCTTAACCTGTCTGCGCTGCCCTTTCAGGGACAACATCCTGTTTTGTAGTTATTTTCTGCTAAGCAAGGGAATTTAATAGTTTTGAGTTTACTTGCCATGACTGAATGCGGTCATTGATTGTCAAAATCTGCTCTAGCAAGAAGTCGTAGCAGGATAAAAGCAGAGGTCAGCATAAGAGTTTACTGCAGGTTGCAAAGGGATGTTCTGTGAATGAATAATATTGCTACTTTCCAGGTGATAGATGATAATTTACATAACAATGTTTAGTTCATTACATAACAACATTTAGTTCACTTCTACAACCCAAGTCATTTCTTGTACTAACTTTGGATAAAGAGATTTCTTTAGTTACTCCATAAATGTTACAAATATTTAAGCAGCAATTGTGCTGATGTATGGTATGATGGTGGAGAATGGTGTAGGCACAGTGACTGAGTGGTTGTTGTCTCTACTTGCATCCTGGCGCCTTAGTCATTGCACACTGTGCTGCTGATTTCTTCATTATCCCTGGCAGAAATTTACGATGAAGTCTGATGGTCTAATGAGCAATATAACTTTGTGTTCATTAGACGATCATTCATTCATTATGAAGTGTCCCCATTCCTGGTCTGGAGTTGATAGAGTTAGCATATACAGTATTAGCACTTTTCTTGTGCCACTAATTACAGACACACACCGAGTCGTGGATATCAGGCATGTACTAGTGTTACGTTACTTAATTTGGAAGCTGGATAACAGACTACTTTGGGGCTGATTCAATAAAGCCCACACTGAATGTACACAATATGTATTCAAGAACATTCTTATCATATTATTTGTACTTTCTAGTCACTTAGAAAGATTACATTAAGTGCACATGTAGTCTATACTTTGTGGTAAACTTTATGAATCCCTGTCAATAATTAAAGCTGCAAGAATATCAGTAGGAAAATTAAAATTAGGAGGAAGGAGGTGTGTGTTATGTTTGTGTTGTCTGCTTACTCAGAACAGTGTGCACTTAGTGTAGGCATTATTGAGTTTTAGGGTCTCTTTACACAGTGTGATTTTTTTTTTCTTCTGTTTTCTTTTGCATATTAACAAACCGACAAATAGACAATATTACATACTCTATAGAGGCCCATAAGAGCATTACATTTTTATATGAATGACTATAATATATCTTTAAATAAGTATGGACAGATGGAAATATGTATATGTAATAACATCAATATATAACAATTAACAATTGGTGTAATGCAGGACTGCAAAACATCTTGATATGTTGGGGTTGAGGTATATTAGAGCAACATGTGAGAAGCAGATGGCAATTTAAATTCCTAGTTTTATATACCTGTGAAATGTTCAACTTACCTCATTTTCTATGTAGTAGTCCCCATTAAATTGCTTATTTTTTGCAGCACATGTATTTGTAGCAGTGGACTATATAGATTATCCTGTTATTCCTGGGTTGGACTGTCCTTCTAGTGGGGAGGCAGTATCCACGTGTTAAGTGAAATAGGACAGTATGTTTTGTTCTAGACCATATTCATCTACAGTGCTCCTTTGTAAATGCAGTTGTCACCATACCAATCGTAGTCATATCTGTTCCAGGATCTGATCATAAGGTATCATGACAGAATTTGTCCCATTTCATGTTGAATTACAGCCTCATAAAGCACTTCAGGTTGTTTACTTTGGTTCATATTTGTGATATCAGGGCTGAAATTGTCCACTGTAAGCTTAGGGTTAGTAGTAAAACTGTCATCAACCTTGATAACTGATATTACCCAAGTTGATGGTGAAAGGGATGCTTCTGAATTTCTTTTTTCATTTTTCTTGGTTTCTTGTTCACTTCCTTTGAGGTCATTCTGATATCATATACCCCATAGACAAATTCATAAAACTTCACTAAATCACTTTAGCAAATTTGCACAACGAGCAGGATGTATGTGATTTAGGAAACCAAGTGTGAGCAGCTGAAATAACATGGCTGGCCACATTATATGCTAATTGCCACATAATAAAGTGCTGCCTATGAAACTGAGGGCAGAAGACATAGAGGAGAGATTCTGAAATGTTTAAATGCCTCCTGATGGTTGTGTGCTTGCAGTGTAAGGCAGTCTACAATGTTAGAGGTCAACATAGTCATTGTAGACATGTATTAGCGAGTGAAGCCACAGAGATCACCATAGTCATTGTAGACATATATTACCGAGTGAAGCCACAGATGTCACCATAGTCACTGTAGACATGCATTAGCGAGTGAAGCCACAGAGGTCACCATAGTCACTATAGACATGTATTAACGAGTGAAGCCACAGAGGTCACCATAGTCATTGTAGACATGTATTAGCGAGTGAAGCCACAGAGGTCACCATAGTCGTTGTAGACCTGTATTAGTGAGCGAAGCCACAGAGGCCACTATAGTCACTGTAGACATGTATTAGTGAGTGAAACCACAGAAGTTACCATAGTCATTGTAGATGTATTAACGAGTGAAGCCACAGAAGTCACCATAGTCATTGTAGACATGTATTAGCAAGTGAAGCCACAGAAGTCACCATAGTCATTGTAGACATGTATTAGCGATTGAAGCCACAAAAGTCACCATAGTCATTGTAGACATGTATTAGTGAGTGAAGCCACAGAAGTCACCATAGTCATTGTAGACAAGTATTAGGGGTACGATACATGACAAGGATTTAGCAGGATGAAAATAGGTGAAGAAGAAAGACATCAACAGATTTGACCCCATGCCTGTATATTCATATGATACATAGCAGTGCATTAACAAGGGAAGTCACTGAAGCAGTCAGACTAAAAGGGGTCATAAGTACACATTTCAGGAAAATGTAAGACATTGGCAGTGTGATAGTAAGAAGAACAAAAAGATATTTGTGAGATTAAAATCAACACTTCCATAGCCACGGTCTCCATAAAGCTGCTTAGTAAGGGCAGTGAATGAAGCTCTCGGACTGTAATGGGTCATTAAAAAAAACGCATGTCAGGAATATGTAGCAGATTAGCTGAGTAGATATGGATCAGTATCAAACACCATAACACTCCCAAGGAAGATGAACACCCCAATCAGTACATCAACACAGAAGAAATCATTGTATGATGTTATGAGTATGCTGAGCTGTCCACGCAGTTAGAATAAACTTAACTGTAATGTACATGAAATATCATTGTAACTCATCATGATCAGTAATGGTCCTTTGCAAACAAGCACAACATGATTTTGATGTAGGAATAGCCAAAATAAATACTGTACATACTCATGTATCAGTCAAAAAATGTATGTCAAAAGTTAGTATTAAAAGGTGGTGGGGGTCGACTTATGCATGACTAGTACAATACATCAGAGTATTGGGGCATGGCAGCCATTGAAACATTGAACATTAAGTGGTGAAAATTGTATTTTTTCTTTAATGGTACCGCTGACTGACTTCTCATTTATTGTATTTATGGGATGGGGCAGGATTAGTACCGGTTTTGTTTCTAAACACTTCTGTTTCATGAATTTGTTAACCGCACACAGTTAAGTGAAGAGCCAGTAAGGCATGACCTTCATTAAAGCAGAAGGTATTAAATAAAAACTACATGTTTTAATGACTGACTCTTTCACTTAACGTTGTACAGTTTGACAGATGGTGGTGCAGATCACTACAGGGACAACACAGTTTTTAAATGTTTCTGTTTCCTGCAGTTGTTAGAGAACACTGCAGTGGTTTTATACCATGACAGTCACTAGAACAAAGAACATACCTCTCAGTCTCGGATCATTAAAGCTCATAGCACAAAGTAAGACAGAAAGTAGCTTGTTGATTTAAACAGTAGAAGGTCTTTATGTACTCTGTATTCTGTAGATAGCGATGGGGAATCTTTGTATAAGCTTAGTATGTTTATTTTGATAATGTATGTAGTAGTAAATTCATTTGACTTAATGAAGAAAAAAGTAAGCTAAAGCCCAATCTGAGGGCTACAATAAGCAGAGGAGAAGTTTGGCATAAAGCACTAAATGAAATTTATACTTTTGGGTCAACGAATTTTAATGGATTTGTGTTCTCAAACTCGCCCCTTTACCTATCCATGATATGAACATATACATGAGTATATATGATAAACAAGTGCTCTTTAATTAAAGGGGAAATACAATTTAAAAGAAATACTGCAGTGGTGGTGCTGCGGTAGTGTTGTTGCCTCACAGTAAGACGTTGTCCTGTTCGATTCTCAGCTAAAGCGTCTTCTTTGTGGAGACATGTGTGAATAGGTGTACCTTTGTTGAAGGTTGTGCATCAGGGCTGGCAACTTGGCACGTAAAAATCTACTGCCAATCATTAGCGGACCGGACTTCCGCTGTGGCAACCCCTAAACGGGAAAAGCCGAAAGGCACAACAACAACTGTCAAAAAAGACCTCATACTGGAACCAATGCAGTAAAATAAACTGTTTTATTAATCCTTTCACCCAATGTACTTTAACAGAAGTCAGATAGATACTATAGATATATCTTGGGAACTGAACATATTCACCCAGCTATCGAAAACTAGCATCACTACAGCACACATTTTCCAAACGGTGATTAACTTTCAGATAATGAATGGCTATAAGTCTATAAACGCATGTGTACCAGATAGACTCAAAGTGAGAGCCCCAAGTAAAATCAAGCTGCCCTGGTGGAGTTCCAGAATCAATAAACTCTGCAATAATTGCAAAACGTTGCTGTCCAAGAAAACAAGACAAGGTCCCAGCAATAGAAAAGCACCCTCTTCAGCCTTAACAGGCAAGTAAAACAACTTGTCAAGAGCTACTTTGAGAGAAACCTAGCAAGTACTGCCAAGGATAACCATAAGACCTTTTCCAGCTACGTACATAACCTAAAGGGTACAGGTATGTACGTAACCTAAAGGGTACAGGTATGTACGTAACCTAAAGGGTACAGGTATGTACATAACCTAAAGGGTTGGACCCAAGCATGTGCAGAGCCGGTGGCCAATGTCACACACATCAACCCCACAGTGATAGCATACCTGCAAGTTGATAGGTTTGACGAGAATTTCACTCCCTTATCCCCTTCTAACTTACAGCAAACCCTCCTCCAAACTTCCCCCCAGCCTTACACATCTGAAGAGCAGGTCCTCAAAGCCGTGTCTAAGGCAAAGAACACAGCCCCTATGGGATCAGATAACATCCCAGGCTGTCTTCTAAACAGGCTAAAACTTGAACTAGTATCACCACTACGTACCCTTTTCAGTCATAGCCTAACCACAGGCTTTGTTCCTGTGGAATGGACAACAGTTACAGTTGTTCCCAGCCACAAAGTTGGCCTAGCAGCAGACCCAGGGAATTACAGACCCATAAGCCTGACCAGCCTCATCTGTAAGGCCATAGAACATATCATTTCGGACTCAGAAATAAAGACATAGGTGACCTCCAAACCCTGGATCATACACAGTTTTGCTTCATAAAGGGCAGATCCTGCTTGTTAAATCTGATGGATTTCTTTGAAAGTGTGACCAAGGCCATTGATGAGGGCAAATCTGTGCAAACAGCATACTTCGACTTGGCTAAGGCTTTCAACACTATCCCAAATTTAGGCATTACCGATAAACTTAGCAAACTGAATGTAAACTCCTTCATTGTAAGATGTGTTGCCAACTGGCTCACAAACCAGACGCACACACTATCAAAATGGTTGACTCCACATCAACCAGCAGACCTGTCGTCAGTGGGGTGCCACAGCGGTCATTGCTGGCCCCCTACTGTTTGGTATATACTTCTCAGAAGATCAGATCAAAACTAAAGGGTTGTGGCTGACCAAGTTTGCAGATGACTGCAAACTAGGTGCAGTCATTGAATCCTCAAATCATGTCAGTGTAGTCCAGGAGGGTTTCACACAGAGCAATGACTAGTGTATTAGTCACAGTCTCAAACTGAATGCAAAGAAATGCATCATCATTCCCTTCGGCACAAACAATGTCCCTTCACACTATCAGATCAACAACAATACCATAAGTACCTATAAAATGATAAGGGACCTGGGATCACAGGTTGACCGCAACCTTAACTTCAACCACCACATGTCTACTATTGTAAGGAAAGCTTTCCACATAGCACAATTGATTAGTAAAGGCATTTCCTTGAGAGCAATAGACGTTATAACCCTCAGAACTTATCTGGCCCATAACTGAGTATAATGCCCCAATTGGTATGTACCATACTAAGCACCTGCAGCAATTAGAGAGAGACCTCAAAGGTTTCTAACAAAGAGGATCAGGGGCCTCTAGCATGTGCCTTACATGGACCAACTAAAGTCCCTGTCACTATATTCTGTATCGTATAGACTTCTTAGAGGAGACTTATGCCTGGCCTACAGAGCAACCCAAGACCCAAACCTAATGAACTTACTGCATTTTACTGCATATCAGTAAATCAAAAGGGTTTAGGGATATCAGTTCCAGGGACTTAAATATGGCCTGTGACTTAAATAGGATGTGCTGGAGGGACAGATTTATCTCCCAGTGACTGCTGCGTCTTTGGAACAGGCAACCAATTCATGTGAAACTGACCACCTCTATGACACTGTTCAAGAGGAACCTGGACGAGTGGATGGAGCACCGTAAATTCTTATTGGGGATAGTGCTCATAACCCTCCTGGACATGGGCAGTCATCACTAAATACAATCTTGGGTACTGACTAGTATTTCTACAGTATTACATTGAGTTGAAATGGCTAGGCTTAAAATGACCTCCGAGTCGATAGCCTAGTAATCTCCTATGATCCTATGAACATTAAATTCTCACAGGTAAACTATCTCTGCAAAGTAGAAGAGCATGTAAAACTTATCATATAATCAGTACTTAACCAAACTGAAGTAGTAATGCATACATTCTCTTTATAGATCACATTTTATTTATTTTATTTTTTTATTTTATTTTACATTTGTTTACCAGGAAAGTCCGACTGGAACAAGGTCCATTTGCAGCGGAGGCCTGGGGACAAAAGCTCCATAACATAACAGTACAAATACAACAAATGACAAAAAAAAAAATTCTGTACAGAAGCATATATACAATCAGAGCTCCATGTCTTTATATGACAACACATAATCCACGAATGACAGAAAATTTCTGTACAGTGGCATATATACAATCAAAGAGATTTTTCGTACCTTAGTTTGATTTGAGCAAGATTGGTATGTAGATAGCAAAACTTTGAATTCCTTATTGGTAGTACAAAGCATAAAAATGAAGGAATGGAATCTGGAAAATAATGCTATTCAGGAGATATGTCACAGCATGAGAAACAGTTTGTAGGATAATAGTTTGTAGGATAGCAGTTCCTGATGGGGAGTATTTGAGTAGTACAGAATAGCTGAGGTAAGCAGTGAGGAGATGAGGGGTGGCAAGTTGGGAGAAGAGCAGAAACGATTTTATGTGATACAGGGACAGAGCCATGATTGCAAGAGGTGTGACTTTAGTGATGTCTTAAAGTGAGATGGATGGTGCAGAGGAGATACTTCAAGGGAGGTTATTCCATTCCCTAACAAGGGTGTGGGAGAACAGACTTTTCCCTGCAGTGTCATTGGCTTTGGTTATGCAGAGCAGGGTTTTGTTGGATGAGCGTAGAGGACAATTTGCAGAATATTGGTTTAGAAGTTGGTTTAGGGCTGGGGTTTTCTGAGGGTTCCTTATTATGTTGAAGGTGAAGACTAATTGGTGATAGCTAATTAGCTGAGGGAGTTCTAATCACTGTAGTTGCTTCAGGGCAAGACAGTGATGACTTCTAATAGTGGAGTTGTTAGTGAATTTTGCAATTTTATTGTAACATGGCTCTAGTTTGTTTAGGTCTGTTTTCCTGATATGAGTTAGGATTGGTGATGCATACATTAGGGTAGACAAGAGGTGGGTTGGGCTAAGGAGAGTCTAGCTTGGTCCGACAGGAACTGTTTGTGTTTGTATAGGGTTCCTAGTTTCTTATGTACCTTTGTGATGGTTTGTGAGATATGGACATTAAAGTTTAGATTGTTATCTATTTCAGCACCGAGCAGCTTAGTGTGAGGGGAGGGGGAGATTGTGGTCCTGTTTTTGGAGGTGGTAGTGAAGGTAGGAGGTGTGGATTTGGATTTATTGGGGGTAAAAAGGAGTAATTTGGTCTTGTTGGGGTTTAGAATGAGTTGGATATTGGTAATCCATTGATGTTCTTCGTGTTTCACCATTGCAGTCATTACATTTGGGTAATCCTGCTGGCAGGTTGCCCTCAGCCAGCCTGAATTCCTGGGTCCTGCATCGGCTGCTGTCGCCCCTTCCCTGATGTCAGGTTGTCAGGGGTATAAAAGAAGCAGCCAACGCCATTTTCTTTAGTCTTTCTTGCCGCACGGTGCCCGAAGCAGAAGCAGTTTGCAAGTGCCGGTCAGCCATCTCCTGAGATTTTTGTGTTCGAGTTTCAGATCCGAAGTTTTCAATACAGCTAAGTACCCCGTTGGGGAAACTTTTTTCTTGCTCCAGACCGATGTCAGTAAAAGTTAATAATTGTATTTCTTGTGGGAAGCAAATACCTCATAAGGACTTTCATTCTTATTGTATTCATTGTCTAGGCCCTGATCACAACGTTTCTGGTTGTCGCTTTTGTGCTAGATTTAACCAACGCACTATTAATCGTTGGTATGATTTTGCTTTAAACTATTTTGGACGCCAGTTTAATTATCCAGAAATGTCATCGGATAACCATCCGACTACCGGAGTTCACAAAAAATGCAAAGAAAAGGAGAGAGATAGACAACCAAGGCCCAAAACCGACGAAGCTTCTCCTAAGCCAGTCGCCGGTTCACTGGTCCTCAGTGAGGCACTTTCGCAGCCCCTGATGCCCGCTACTTTAGAGTCGCAGGCCGCTACTGACTCCCACGTGGAGTCGGCCATGCCGCTGGAAACTCAAGGTATTGGAGCCTCAGATATTATCCCTTCAGATGGGTCCAGAGCCGCTGAGCAGGCACTGGCTTCTGAGGGTGTATTCAGACCTAAACATCTTTACATCAGACTGACTTCAGCTTCAAAGGCAAAGACTAAAGCACCTTCCAAAGCAAAGAAACCAACTCAAGAGCCACGTAGGCAGGCCTCTATGCCCAAAAACAGATGCTCAAAATGGCTGAAGACTTGATTAACTTGATCAGGTGTTCCCATCCTCCTCCTGATAAGAGGCCTAGGCAAGAGACTGACTATTAATCTTCAGGTCAGGTTTCCATTTCTTCTGATTCCTCTTCTGATCAGGAATATTCTCTTCCACCCTATGTGGATTCTGATGCTGAAGAATCTATACCTTCAGCTTCTCCTCCAGAGGACTATTCTTTTCAGGAAACCTTACATACCATGAGGGAGCATTTCCACTGGGAGAGCCAAGATTTTTCAGAATCTAAAAAGAGGCTCAGGGATTTCCTTTTACTACCTCAACACAAGCCACTAGCCATCCCACCTGTGTTAGACATTGTAGATTATGTGTTTTCAGAGTCTAGTCTTACCCCTGACTCCTTACCTCCAGCTCCTGTTAAGCCTGACAGATATTACAGGGTTCCTGACTCTCATAAATTAATTTTTAAAAACCCTGCTGCAGACCCAGAAACTATTTCTCAGGGTCCCAAAGGAGTTAAGGCTTCTGCTGCAAAAAACCCTAACCCCTCTGATAGATTCTAGGGCACTGGATAGATGGGGAAAAAAGGATTACACATCTGCTACCTTGGCTATAAGGACCTTAAACTGTCAGTTTCATATGCTCAAATATCAGCAACATGTCATGGCATTGCTTAAACAGAAAATGTTGTTAAACTCTGAATGTGCAGAAAACAAGGAAATGCAGGATTTATTGCATGCAGCTGAACAAGTTGGAAAGCATACTTTGCAATGTGGCTTTGATTCTTTAGAGGCCTCCTGCAGGGCCGCAGTTACAGGTTCTGTAATTGGGAGGCATGCTTGGTTAAAAGAACAAAATCTGCCTGATCATGTTAAAGTTAAATTATTAGATCCACCTTTACAGCATGATACTTTGTTTGGTGTTAAGGCAGAAGAGGTGTTAAAGAAAATGGAGGACAAAGCTAAATCTATGCAAACTGTCAAAGATATTTTACAAGTACAGCCACCTAGGTTTAGTAGACACTGGCCAACAAAGAATTGGTCCTTTTCTGTATCAGACAGACCTCAAAGAGGCAGATCTAGATGCCCTAGAGGCAGATCCCAGGCGCAAGGTTCATACCGCTCAAAGCAATAGGGGGCTTCTACCTCCAAAGTTGGAGAAGACAAATCACAACCATACAGGAAACAGTTCCAATGACTTCCCCCTGCCTGCTCCAAGCACTTATATCCTGGCAGCACCCTTAGGGGGAATATTAGCACTTTTTTCGCAAAATTGGCACATTATAACCCAGGACAAGTGGATTCTAAACATCGTGCCACAAGGTTAAAAGTTCCATTTCCATACCCTGCCAAAGGCAAACGGCTGGCCAGATCTGCCAAAAAATCAATGGGCAGAGGCACAAAAACAAGTCTCATCCCTCATGGACATGGGGGCCATTCAACAAGTACCAGAGCAAGAGCAGGGACAAGGATTTTACTCCAGACTGTTCTTGGTACCCAGAAAGGACAAGGCCTGGAGGCCAATACTGGACCAATCTATTCTAAACACATTCCTAGATATTCCAAAATTCAAAATGTTGACTTTGCAGCAGCTTCTGCCCATGCTGGGCAAGAAGGCTTGGCTAGTGACTTTAGACCTAAAAGGCGCATACCTGCATGTCCCAATCAGACAAATATGCAGAAGATACCTCAGATTCAAGGCTGGCTCAATGCATTACCAATTCTCTGCACTGCCCTTTGGCTTATGTACTGCGTCCAGGGCCTTTACAAAGTGCCTGGCACCAGTAATTGCATTCTGCAGACAAAGAGGAATACAAATATATCCGTACTTGGATGACTGTCTAATTCAAGCAGAGAACAAGGACATTCTTCTACAGCATCTGGCATTTGTGAAAAGACTTCTAACATGCCTAGGGTACACAGTCAACGAAAAGAAATCAAAACTAGTACCCTCTCAAGAGATAATATTCCTGGGTGCAAGTTTAAATACAACTGCCCAGATGGCTTATCTCACGCCAGACAAACAAAGACAACTGACTACTTATTTCAAAATGTTGGCAACAAAGGCCCAGCTATCTGCAAGAAAAATTCTGCAGGCTTTGGGCTTCATGGCATCCTGCATACTACTGATTCCATATGCAAGACTGCATATGAGGAAACTTCAATGATACCTAAAAAGTGTTTGGACTCAACATTGCCACAGCCTAGAAACTATGATTACTCTCATTCCCTGCCTGCAACAGGAGTTTTGATGGTGGGTAAAGGCTTGTCACCAAAACAAGGGACAGCCATTCACATTACCCCCCGCCAGGCAGACACTAAGAATGGATGCATCAGATTATGCCTGGGGGGCCCACATGGCAGGAAGATGCATTCAAACCAAATGCATCTACATATCAATCAAAAAGAGATGCTAGCAGTTCAAAATGCCCTGACAGCCTTCAAGGACCTACTTCATCCATGACAACTACTGATAAAGACAGACAACACCACAGTCATGTGGTATATAAACAAGCAGGGGGACACACATTCTTACCCCCTTTGCAGACTAGCCATGACTTTGTGGGACACAGCATTGACTTACCAAGTCCATCTGCAGGCACAATTCCTGCCAGAAAGGAGAAATACTCTGGCAGAAGAACTAAGCAGAAACCTCCTGGATCCCCACGAGTGGCACCTGGACCCACAAGTCTTCAGCATGATAACAAGGAAATGGGGATGCCCGGACATAGATCTATTTACCTCCCCTCACAGCTACCAACTAAAAAATTCTGCACAAGGATTTATCACAGACAAGCATGGAAAGTGGACGCCCTATCTTTCAGCTGGAAAAACCTATCAGTATATGCCTTTCCTCCACTGCCTCTCCTCCTCAAGGTGCTCTTAAAGGTCAGACAGGAGAAGCCAAAGATGATACTGATTGCCCCAGTCTGGCGCCGCCAGTACTGGTATCCAATACTAAGGAGCTTGTCTCAATTCCCAGCTTGGACCTTACCTTAAATACCTCATCTACTGTCCCAGCAAAACAGTCAGATCCTGCACAGCCAACTCAGGACTTTAAACCTGGCAGCATGGCAGATAATGTATTCATACAAAACACACCTCTCAGTAAAGCTATGATGGATGTCATTTTGGAAGCCAGAAGGCCTAGTACTAGAAAATGTTATGCTGGAAAATGGAGGAGATTCTGTGCTTGGAACCAGGCAGAAGGAACAGATACAGCTGTGCCAAATATTCCTCAGTTTTGCAATACTTAACTGAGATGCTGGACAAAGGCCTATCTTTTTCATCTATTAAAATTCATGCCTCTGCCATTTCAGCTCATTACAATGCAGAGCCACCAATCTTTTCTCATCCCTTATTAAAGCAGTACCTCAGAGGAGGCAAAAACTTAAGGCCTCCAAGGACATCACCAATGCCTGCATGGGGCCTCAACTATGTCTTCGAAAAACTCACCCTGCCTCCTTTTGAGCTAGCTGCTACTGCTGATTTAAAGTTTTTATCTTGGAAAACAGCTGTGCTCCTAGCAATAACTTCTGCAAGACGAGTTTCAGAGCTACAGGCACTCATGGCTGTGGAACCTTTTATCATTTTTTATCCAGACAGGGTGTCTCTGAGGACAAACCCAACATTTATGTTTAAGGTGGTGTCCAGTGTGGCTCTCAACCAAACTATTCACCTGCCAACCTTTTATCCAAATCCACAGAACAAGGGGGATAGAATTCTGCATTCTTTAGATGTACACAGACAGCTTAGATTCTACTTGGACAGAATCAATTTTTTCAGAAAGACAGAGCAATTACTAGTGACATATGCTGCAGGATCACAAGGAAAGGCTATCTATCTCAAAGCAGACTATTTCAAAGTGTATAGGCCACTGCATTCGTTTCTGCTATGCACACCATGACAAGCCAGTACCTAAGGACATTAGGCCACACTCAACCAAAGCTGCAGCCACTTCAGCAGCCTTTCTCAGGGGAGTACCTACCATTGACATTTTAGAGGCGGCTACTTGGAGTTCGAAGCACTATCATCTGCCACTCTACTCTAAATCCAGGGCAGGCTTTGCCACTACAGATGTCCTTCAAGGATGCATCTGCAGTCCTTACAAATGGGTTGTGCTGGCCTCAGGCAGCCCTTCGGTCGGCTGGATTCCAAAGTCTGGGTCTGGCCTTGGCTGATGTCGCACTTCACCCGACGTCATAGCTGCAGTTCTTCTGGTATAAAGGGATCAGCCGACGCCATTTTCCTCAGTCTTTCTTGCCACGTGGCGCCCGAAGCAGAAGCTGTTCGCAAGTGCCGGTCAGTCAGAACCAGAGATTACTACTACCGAAGACTTATAAAAAGCTAAGTACCCTGTTGGGGACTCTTTCTTGCCTCAGCCGATGTCAGAAAAAGTGAATAACTGTTTAACTTGTGGGAAACAAATACCTCATAAAGATTTCCACTCTTACTGCCTACCTTGTTTAAGCCCAGACCACGACGTAGCAGCTTGTCTAGCCTGTGCTTCCTTCAACCGACTAACACTTAGACGTCGGTCGGAGTTTGCAGAGGAGTTTTTCGACTCCGCTTTTGCTTATATCATGCCGTCGGAGACTCCGACTTCACATTTAGCTAAAAAGCGTAAAGAAAAGGACCGACACTCGCGGTCCGCGGTTTCGGCCGAAACCGGCTAAGCCAACCATGGCCTCGGTTTCAGCTGAAGCCGAGTCTGCGGTTCTTCCTTCGGCCGAAAGCATGCCTCCTTCTACCGAGGCCTCTTCCAGCATGGCTGAATCTGCTACTGAAATTCCACCTGCTCCTACAGTTTCTCAGGATTTATCAGATACTATTCCCTTAGATGTATCTACTCCTGCATGTGGAGCTGCTAGGCCCCCTGCATCCATGTCAATTAAGGCTTTTGCCAGGGCTAAAGCAGCTAAATCTTCAAAGGCCGTGCCTGCTAAAGCCCCCTCTCACAGGCCTAGCTCTAGTACTCAAATGCTTAGTCTAGCAGAGGATCTCATTTCTTTGATCAGGGGAACCCAATCTCACCCTGACAGGGCCTCTCACCCACCTCCAGAGAAGAGGCTTAGAGCAGAGCCCCCTGAGCCAGTTTCTTCAGATTATTCCTCTGATGATTCAGAAAACACAAATCCTCCAGAGGGCCCTTACTCTCCATATGAGGACTCTGATGCAGAGGATTCCATACCTTCTGCCTCTCCTCCTGAGGAATTTTCTTTTGGGGAAACCTTGCATGCTATGAGGGAACAATTTCAATGGCAGGGCCAGGATTTTTCAGACTCCAGGAAAAGGCTTAGGACCTTTTTACATTTACCACAGCATAGGCCTTTAGCTATTCCACCAGTGCTTACAGTTGTGGATGATGCATTTACTGATGCTTGTACTGCCCTGACTCTCTGCCTCCGGCCCCTGCTAAGCCCGACAGATACTACAGGGTTCCGGACACACATTATCATTTGTATAAGGCTCCTATTGCAGATCCAGAAACTATCTCACAGGGCCCAAAAGCTGTAACAACTGCCTCTGCCAAAAACCCCCTCCCCTCTGAAAGAGAATCTAGGGCATTGGAGAGATGGGGTAAAAAAGTTTATACTTCTGCTACTCTTTCGGCTAGGGCCTTAAACTGTCAATTCCACATGATTCAGTATCAGGAATTCCTGTTAGATCAGCTCACTAAAAAATTGTCCTTGCCTGAACCGTTAGACCGTAAGTCCCTTCAGGATTTGGTGCATAACACTCAGCAGGTCAGTAATCATTCCTTAAAATGCGGCTATGATGCACTGGAGGCTTCCTTTAGATCAGCTATGACTGGTACAGTGATCAGAAGGCATGCATGGTTAAAAGAGCAATCCTTACCAGACCATGTAAAATCAAAGCTTCTAGATGCTCCCATGGAAAAACACAGTTTGTTTGGTTCCCCTGCACAGCAAGTGTTGAAGAACATGGAAGAAAAAGCTAAATCTGTCCAGACAGTCAAGGATTTCTTACAGGTCCAGCCTCCGAGGTTCAGTAGGAACTGGCCTTCCAAGAATTGGTCCTTTCCAGACACCACCAGAGCACAGAGAGGCAGAAATAGACGCCCTAGAGGCAGAGGTCAGTCCAGAGGTGCCTACAGGGGACGTCAGTGGCAGCCTAACAGCCAGAGAACTACTGCCACAGATCCAGCCACTACCACTTCTACAGGACAATCACAGTGACTTGGCTCTGCAACTGCCTACCAGGGAACAACTGGCAGCACCCTTAGGCGGAAAATTAGCCTTATTTTCAGTAAATTGGCATTACATTACAGGAGACCAATGGATTTTACAGACAATAGACAAAGGCTACAGGTTTCACTTCCATACTCTTCCAAGGAAGAGAGGAATGCCAAACCTTCCTCCAAACCAAAGAACAAACGCTCTACAGCAAATAGACAACTTACTGAGGTTGAGAGCTATAGAAAAGGTACCGGTTATGGAACAAGGACAAGGATTTTATTAAAGGCTTTTCCTAGTACCAAGAAAGGAAAACCAATGGAGACCTATCCTCGACCTGTCCGCTCTAAACACATATCTCATTGTTCCAAAATTCAAAATGCTGACCCTACAGCAACTTCTTCCCATGCTGGGCAAGGAGTCTTGGCTCGTGACTCTGGATCTCAAGGAGGCATACCTGCACGTCCCCATATGACCAAATTGCAGAAGATACCTCAGATTTCTTGCAGGATCAGAGCATTATCAATTCTCAGCATTGCCTTTTGGCTTATCTACTGCGCCCAGAGTATTCACGAAATGCCTGGCATCAGTAATTGCTCATTGCAGGCTACAGGGAATTCAAATTTATCCATACCTGGACGACTGCCTGGTACAAGCGGACAGCAAAGACAAATTAACAAAAGATTTGGAAAAAGTTATTCACCTGCTGCAAGCCCTGGGATACACAGTCAGCACAAAAGAGTCAAGGCTGATACCATCCCAAAGGATAACTTTCCTGGGTGCAGAACTGGACACATCAAACCAGATGGCATTCCTCACAGCAGAAAAACAGAAGCAGCTACCACTCTATTTCATGGCATTAACAACACAGAACCAGCTTACAGCAAGGAAAATCCTGCAAGCCCTGGGTTACATGGCATCCTGCATAATAATAATTCCACATGCCAGACTACATATGAGGAAGTTACAATGGTACCTGAGGAATTTATGGTCTCAGCACAAGCACAGCCTAGAGACCCAAATTCCAATAATTCCATGCCTGAAGCAAGAATTCCAGTTGTGGGCCCAGGCCTGTCAATTGAACAAAGGACTGCCCTTCCACAGGCCTCACCCAAGCCAGACTATCACCACGGATGCCTCAGACCTCGGATGGGGGGCACACATGGTGGACAAGTGTATACAAGGCTTATGGACTCAAGACCAGATGAACCTACACATAAATCAAAAGGAGATGCTGGCAGTAAAACAGGCAATTCAGACATTCAGACCATTTCTTCAACAGGGTCATTTGCTGATAAGGACGGACAACACCACAGTTATGTGGTATATCAACAAACAGGGAGGCACACATTCATATCCTCTATGCCGGATGGCAATGGACCTCTGGAATGTGGCCCTGAGCCTCAACATTCAGCTCCAAGCCATATTCGTGCCAGGAAAAGAAAATATACTAGCAGACATCTTAAGAAGAACCACCACGGATGCCCACGAATGGATGCTGCATCCAGACATCTTCAAAACCATCACAAGGAAATGGGGACTGCCAGAAATAGACCTATTCGCATCCCCACACAACCACCAATTGAAAAAATTCTGCACAAGGACATACCACCCACTTGCTTGGAAGGTGGACTCCCTATCCTTCAGTTGGGAAAACCTGACAGCATATGCATTCCCACCTCTTCCTTTGATGCACAAAGTGCTACTGAAGATCAAAGAAGATCACCCGAGGATCATCTTGATAGCTCCAGATTGGCCGAGGCAACATTGGTACCTGCTACTGAGGAGTATGTCCCGGGAACACACATGGCCTCTACCCCTAATACCTCTACTGCTAACACAGAACAACTTCAAAATCCTGCATCCAAACTTGAAAACTCTGCAGCTAGCTGCTTGGAACATTACATAAGGAAAAATAACCCAAATTTATCTCAAAGGGTTAGAGACATTATCTTGGAGGCTCGCAGACCCTCAACAAGAAAAACTTATTCAGCAAAATGGAAAAGATATCTCATTTGGAGTGCAACAAAAGGAGTAGATGCATCATTGGCAAACATAGCTAACATCCTGGAATATTTAGCAGAGCTTTTCCACAATGGTCTGTCTTACTCCTCCATTAAGATTCATGCATCAGCAATTTCAGCAGAATACAACATGGATCCTCCAGTCTTTTCTCAACCTCTACTCAGACAGTTTCTCAGAGGAATTAAAATGTAAAACCACCAAGGAAACCACCATTGCCTACATGGGACTTGAACTTTGTGTTAGAAAAGTTGACACTCCCCCCTTTTGAACCAGCAGCAACAGCAGAATTACAGTACTTATCTTGGAAGACTGCATTCCTACTTGCAATCACTTCAGCTAGAAGGGTTTCTGAATTACAGGCATTAATGGCAGTACAGCCCTTCCTTATCTTCCATCAGGATAGAGTGTCCATGAGAACTAATCCTACCTTTATGCCAAAAGTGGTCTCCAGGGTATCTTTAAACCAAGCAATACACCTACCAACATTCTTCCCCAACCCACAGAACAGGGGGGAAAGATTGCTGCATACTTTGGATGTACACAGACAATTGCGCTACTACCTGGACAGAACCAAGAACAATAGAAAAACTGACCAGCTTCTGGTAGCATATGCAACAGGAATGGAAGGAAAAGCAATTTCAAAACAAACAATCTCAAAATGGAGAGGAAATTGCATTAGATTTTGTTACTCTTTTCATGGAAAGGCAACTCCAGAAAACATCAGACCTCATTCCACAAGGGCTACAGCCACTACTACAGCTTTCTTACGAGGAGTGGCTACCCAAGACATTTTAGAGGCTGCTACTTGGAGCTCCGTGCATACATTTGCCAAGCATTATAATCTGCCTTTATACTCCAGATCCCGAGCAGGTTTTGCCACTGCTGTTTTACAAGGGATCTTAACTACACCATAAATTCTTAGTGCCTCCTTAGTGCCTCCTCCCCCAGTTTGGCTATGGTATTCTACCCATTTGTAAGGACTGCAGATACATCCTTGAAGGACATAGTACAGATGTTCTTCATCTCACATTGCTGCAGTCCTAACACTTGGGTAGTCCGCTGTCCCTCGGTCGGCCCGAATATCAGAGTATAAGGCTGACGTCGGTCAAGGCGCATTTGACTGACATCAGAATGTCAGGGTACAAATGCGCATGACCGACATCATATCCTCAGTCTTTTTTGCTGCATGGTCCGATGCAGAAGCAGTGTTGCAAGTGCCGTTCGGCGTTCTGAAATTTTTCGAATTCGGAGTTTCAGACCGAAGTCAGAGTTGGTTAAGTACCCCGTTGGGGAATATTTTGTTTTTTTCTTGCCTCAGTGGTTTACCGGATGTCAGAAAAAGTGAATAACTGTATTTCTTGTGGGAAACAGATTCCGCATAGGGACTACCATAATTTGTGTATACCTTGTTTGGGACCTGAGCACGACGTTGTTGGGTGTCGCTTTTGTGCTAGGTTTAATAAACGCACTATAAAGCGAAGGTTGGATTGTGCCAGGTTGGTCTTTGGGAAGCGGTGCAATTACAATATGCCGTCGGATGCTCCGGCGCTGGCTTCCTCTAAGAAGCGCAAGGACAAGGCAGTTAAAACTAGGTTAGAGGAGTCGTCCGAACCGGACGCCGGTTCTTTAGAGGCGTCAGGGGAACCGGTGGTTCCGACGGAGGCCTCTCTGGAGTCCCAGGGAGAAACTTTGATTTTACAGGATGTGGCCTCCCAGGAGGCAGGTCAGGCTACAGGGGCTTCTCAGATTACTTTACTCCCCTCCCTTCCTAAGGTGTCTAGGCCCTCTCTTTCTGCTTCCAAGGCTTCTCCTAGAGGCAGGTCTAGTTTAGCTGCTGTGGGTGCCACTCCTAGTTCTTCAGGTTCTGTGCCCAAGAAGCACATGCTTAAAATGGCAGAAGATTTAATTACTTTAATTAGAGGCTCTATGCCCCCTCCTGATAAGAGGCCTAGGATGGAGCCAGTGTTGGGGGATTTTGAGCAGGCTTCGGATGTGTCTGAGTCTTCGGCTGAAGACTTGCAGGAGTATTCTCATTATTCTGATTCTGATGTTGATGATTCTACTCCTTCTGCTTCTCCTCCTGAGGATTTTTCTTTTTCAGAGACCCTTCACTCCATGAGAGAGCACTTTAAATGGGAAGGTCAGAACTTCTCTGACTCCAGGAAAAGGCTTAGGGAATTTTTGTTTTTACCCCAGCATAGGCCTTTGGCTATACCTCCTGTTTTGACTGTGGTGGAAGATGTGTTTGCAGAGGCTTCTCTTAATCCTGATTCTTTGCCTCCTGCTCCTGTTAAACCAGATAGGTATTACAGGGTGCCTGAAGCTCATAAGTATCTTTTTAAGAGTCCTAGGGCAGACCCAGAAACTGTTAGCCAGGGGCCTAAGGGTGTTAAGGCTTCTGTTGTCAAGAATCCGGTTCCTGCAGATAAAGAGGCCAGGGCCTTGGATAGATGGGGAAAGAAAGTTTATACTTCTTCCACCCTAGCCATGAGAGCTTTGAATTGCCAGTTTCACATGTTAAAATATCAAAATTATCTGCTTTCACAGTTGAAATCTAAGGTTGATGCTCTGGCGGAAGGTATTGATTGTAAAGAGTTACAAGATTTAGTGCATGTTTCTGAACAGGTGGGTAAGCATTCTTTGCAATGTGGTTTTGATGCTGTGCAGGCCTCCTCTAGGGTGGCTGCCACTGGGTCAGTTCTTCGCAGGCATGCCTGGCTGAGGGATCAAAATTTATCTGACCATGTTAAAACTAGGATTTTGGATGCCCCTTTGCAATCTGATGTCTTGTTTGGTTCTCCTGTTGAGGCAGTTTTAAAGAAAATGGAAGACAAGGCTAAGTCTATGCAGACTGTTAAAGATTTTTTGCAGGTTCAGCCTCCAAAGTTTAGTAGAAATTGGCCTACTAAGGGGTGGACGTATCCTTCTTATGATTCCCAGTCTAGGGGTAGATCTAGACGTGGCAGGGGCAGAGGTCAGGGCTCTTTCAGGCCTAGAACTGGGGTTCTCCTGCACAGTCTTCGGTGAGGGCAGGGGTCAGTCCTTTCGTAAACAGACCCAATGACCTACCTTTTCAGCTGCCAGCACCTTCTCGCCTGGCAGCACCTTTGGGAGGAAGGTTGGCACTTTTCAAAGAAAATTGGAGTTTGATTACCCAAGACAGATGGGTGTTGGATATCATACATCACGGGTACAGGTTTTATTTCCATACCTTGCCTCCTTTCAAAGGCATGCCAGACATTCCTCCTCAACAAAGAATAGAGGCTCACAAGCAAATTTCTCTGTTACTCCAAATAGGGGCCATACAGCCGGTTCCTGTGCCAGAAAGGGGCCTAGGATTTTATTCTCGCCTGTTCCTTGTACCAAAAAAGGGGAACACGTGGAGACCAATTTTGGATTTATCTATCCTCAACACTTATCTGGACATTCCCAAGTTCAAAATGTTGACGTTACAACAACTTTTACCTCTGCTGGGCAAGGATCACTGGATGGTAACTTTGGATCTCAAGGAGGCTTACCTTCATGTTCCTATCAGGCTAAGTTGCAGGAAATATCTGCGTTTTCGGACTGGGACTTCTCACTTTCAGTTCTCTGCATTGCCCTTTGGCTTATCTACTGCGCCCAGAGTATTTACGAAAGTTCTGGCTCCAGTGATAGCTTTCTTCAAGCTAAAAGGAATACAAATCTATCCTTATTTGGACGATTGCCTGATTCTGGCTCAAGGAAAGGATGAGCTTCTTCGTCATTTGGAATATGTGATAGCAGTGCTAAGATGCCTGGGGTATTCTGTGAACGAAATAAAGTCCAGTCTAGTACCCTCTCAAGACATGTGCTTTCTGGGTGTAAGACTGAATACAGCATCCCAGATGGCCTTTCTAACCCCGGACAAACAAAAGAATCTTTCCCTTTACTTCCATCATCTTTCTCTTCAGTCCGGGCTGACTGCAAGGACAGTCCTTCAAGCCTTAGGGTTCATGGCATCTTGTATTCTGGTGCTTCCCAATGCCAAACTGCATATGAGGAAATTGCAATGGTATCTCAAAAATTTATGGACTCAGCACTGCCAGGATCTGGACACTGTCATTCAAATAATACCTTGCATTCAAAAGGAATTTTTGTGGTGGGCTCAGGAATGTCACCTAAACAAGGGACTCTCTGTGACCCGGCCAGAGGCGAGTCAGATTCTAACAACAGATGCCTCAGACAAAGCTTGGGGAGCTCATCTAAACGGAAAGTGGATACAAGACAAGTGGCCTGTCAGACTACTGCATCTACATATCAATTTAAAGGAGATGTTAGCAGTCCAGTTTGCATTAATAGCTTTCAAGGATTTACTTCTTCCAGGGCAGGTGTTGATTCTAACAGACAACACAACTGTCATGTGGTACATCAACAAGCAAGGGGGAACACATTCTTATCCTCTATGCAGGCAAGCAATGATTTTGTGGGAGACTGCTCTCAGTTTACAACTAAGTCTTCAGGCAAGGTTTCTGCCGGGAGCACAGAACTCCTTAGCAGATGTGTTAAGCAGACAAATCATGGATCCCCACGAGTGGAAACTGGATCTTCATGTATTTCAGAAATTGACAGTGTCCTGGGGAACTCCAGACATAGATCTGTTCGCTTCTCCACTAAACCACCAGCTGCCAAAGTTTTGCACGAAGAGGTTTCATCCCACAGCTTGGAAAGTGGATGCTCTTTCTTTCAGTTGGACAAATCTTCATGTGTATGCCTTTCCACCTCTGCCTCTCCTCCCAAAGGTACTTCTGAAGGTCAGACAGGACAAGCCAAGGATGATTTTGATAGCTCCAGATTGGCCTCGACAGCACTGGTACCCATTACTGAGAAGTCTAGTACGGAAGCCTCCATGGCCTTTGCCTTTGATTCCACATCTGTTGTCCCAGAAGGACAGCCATCTACTCAATGTCAAGCTTCACTCTCTTCACCTAACAGCTTGGCATATTCTGTTTTAAACCATAGAGGGTCTCAACTTCCACAACAAGTTTTGAATGTGATTTTGGAAGCTAGAAGGCCTAGTACAAGGAAAGTGTACGCAGATAAATGGAAGAGATTTTTGTTTTGGAGTGCAGCTAAGGATTTGGATGTTTCTGAGCCTGATTTAAGTGTGGCTCTTCAATATCTTACTGAGTTATTGGACAAAGGTTTGTCCTTCTCTTCTATTAAGATTCATGCTGCAGCAATTTCAGCTCACTATGACTGTGACCCACCATTGTTTTCTCATCCTTTGTTCAAGCAATTTCTTAGAGGGGCAAAGAATATAAGACCCCCACGAAGAGCTCCTACTCCTGCTTGGGATCTCAATTTTGTGTTGGAGAAACTCACTCTACAACCTTTTGAGCCTGCAGCGACTGCTGAGTTGAAATATTTGTCATGGAAGACTGCTTTTTTGTTGGCCATTACCTCTGCAAGAAGGGTTTCTGAATTGCAGGCCCTTATGTCAGTTGAGCCTTTCTTAATTTTTCATAAGGACAGGGTATCTTTACGTACTAATCCTTCCTTTATGCCTAAAGTGGTTTCTAGTGTGGCTTTAAACCAAACTATTCATTTGCCTACTTTTTATGCAAATCCCCAAAATAAAGGGGAAAAGATTTTGCACACTTTAGATGTACACAGGCAGTTGCGATATTATTTGGACAGAACTAAAGGGTTCAGACAATCTCAGCAGTTATTAGTTTCTTTTGCTTTGTGCTCTCAGGGCAAGCCCGTGTCAAAACAAACTATTTCTAAATGGATTGGATTTTGCATTGCTTTCTGTTATTCCCATCATGGCAAAGAGATTCCAGCTGGGATTAGGCCTCATTCCACTAGGGCTACTGCCACTTCAACAGCTTTTTTGGGGGGGGTGGCAACTAAGGATATTTTGGAGGCAGCCACTTGGAGTTCAGTGCATACCTTTTCTAGGCATTACCACCTTCCACTGTACTCTAAATCCAGGGCTGGTTTTGCCACTGCTGTGTTGCAGGGCATTTTGGCAGCTCCTGCTTCCTTATAGTTTGGCCATCCTCCCTTACCTCTGCTTTGGGATTCTACCCAAGTGTTAGGACTGCAGCAATGTGAGATGAAGAACATAGTACAGTTTTGTACCTACCATAAATGTAGATGTTCGAAGATCCACATTGCTGCAGTCCAATTTACCCTCCCTCCTTCCCCTCTGTAGTGTGAGGTGGTTGTGTGGGTTGAGTTATCCATCTGAGGTATATATGGTGCATATTGTATATATGTTGTATATATTGTACATATTTTTGGTATTAGGCTGGTTGGTTGTTTAGTTGTTGTCTTTGGGTTTGGACCTTTCTTTTTAGGGTCTTCTGACATCTGGGGCAAGAAAAGACTGAGGATATGACGTCGGTCATGCGCATTTGTACCCTGACGTTCTGATGTCAGTCAAATGCGTCTTGACCGACGTCAGCCTTATACTCTGATATTCGGGCCGACCGAGGGACAGCGGACTACCCCAAGTGTTAGGACTGCAGCAATGTGGATCTTCGAACATCTACATTTATGGTAGGTACAAAACTGTACTTTTTGTACCTACCATAAATGTAGATGTCCGAGAGGTATGCATCTGCAGTCAGGATTACCCACCCTCCTTCCCCTCTGTGGTACTCCTAGGGTAATTGCCCATCTTGTAGCTAGCTGGGGGAATCTATTATGGTGTATTTGTTTGTATATATGTATATACATGTTTATTTCTATTTGCTCTCTTTTGTATTGGAAATATTTGCATTTATCCAAATTTACCCTTCCTAGAGGGCACCTGGCATCTGGGGCAAGAAACACTGAGGAAAATGGCGTCGGCTGATCCCTTTATACCCGAAGAACTGCAGCTATGACATCGGGTGAAGTGCGACATCAGCCGAGGCCAGACCCAGACTTTGGAATCCGGCCGACTGAAGGGCTGCCTGAGGCCAGGACAACCCATTTGTAAGGACTGCAGATGCATACCTCTCGGACATCTACATTTATGGTAGGTACAAAACTGTACTTTCTGCATGGCCTCATAGCCGCTCCTAATGCTGTCTAGCTTCAGCCTCCCAACCTTAGCTTTGGGACTCTGCCCAAATGTAATGACTGCAACAGTGAAACACGATGAACATAGTACAGTTGTGTACACTTACCATAAATGTAGATGTTTGAGTATATTCACTGTTGCAGTCCAGGTTACCCACCCTCCATCCCCCTTTTCTTCTGATGGATCCTATCTTTCCTTCTCTGATTTATACAGCCTGTGTGGTGTATTCACTTGTAGATGAAGTTTAAGTTTATACTGGTGCATGTATTTACATATATATATATATATATATATATATATATATATATATATATTCTGGCTACTCTTATAGGGGGCACCTGACATCTGAGGCAAGAAAAACTAAAGAAAATAGCGTCGGCCGCATCTTTTATACCCCTGACGACCTGACGTCAGGGAAGGGGCAACAGCAGCCGACACAGGACCCAGGACTTTGGAATTCAGGCTGACTGAGGGCAACCTGCCAGCAGGATTACCCAAATGTAATGACTGCAACAGTGAATACACTCGAACACCTACATTTATGGTAAGTGTACACAACTGTACTTTCCACGGAGCAGAAGGATTCTTGGGTAGGGTGGAGTCTTCTGCGTACTGTATAAGTGATGCATGCAGAGTGGAAGTATGTAGTTTGTTAGTGAAAATGATGAATAGTAGAGGATCCAGTAATGATGCTTGTGGGACACCTAGAGTAGCTGGTAATAGAGGCGACAGTGTACTTTGCCATTTAACTGATTGTTTTCTGTCAGAGCGATAGCTTCTAAACCATGAAGTAGTAGAGGGGCGAAGGATAAGGTTGGCAGATTGTCTAAGAGTAGGTTATGCTTTTGACAGATCTAGGAATATGGCTGAGACAAATTTGTCGTTGTTTCTTAGATGGTTAATCTGATTGGTAAAGGCGAGTAGAGCAGTGGTTGTGCTATGGTTTGGGCAGAAACCATGCTGTGTGGGGGAGAGGAGGTTTTGTGAGGATAAGAAGTGCATTACCTGGGTGTGAATACATTTCTCCAGAAGCTTGGAAAGGGGGGACAAGATAGCAATTGGCCGGTAGTTTGACAGTTCATAGGAGTTTCCGCCTTTGTGAAGGGGAATTGTATGTGACACTTTCCCTAGATGAGGTACATATGTTTCTTGTATAGAGCAGTTTGTAAGAATTGAGACAGGGTAGGCTAGTGATTCTGCAGCTAATTTTAGAAAATTTGTGGGTAAACCATCTGCTGCGAGTGTGGCGTCTTTTAATTTAGAGAGTAGCTTTTTAACTGAAGAGGTTGGTACAGGTGAGAGTGTGAAGGTGGGTATGCTAGTTTGTTCTACAGTTGGGGTGGTTTTAGTGTTTTTGTTGGATAGTTGATAGTGCGAGGATAGATTCTGTGAAGTGATGGTTGGATTCTGAAGCTATGCTATCATTATCAGAATTGTTGTTGGGAGATGAGGGTAGTGGTTTTGCCTGGTTTTAGAAGGGTATTGAGGCCTGCCAGAACTTTTAGGGGTTTCTAGAGTGCTTGTTTTGGATGTCTAAGAAGTAGTTCTTTTTATCTACTTTTGTTTGGGTTTTGGCCTTATTTTGTAGTTCTTGATATTTCTGTCTGTCTTGGATAGTGTTATTCTTTTCCAGGTTTTCCAGGCATTGTCTCTGGCTTTTATTAAGGCTTTTGTTGTCTTATTTAGCCATGGGGCATAGTTAACTTTAGTCCTGAGTTTCCTGATGGGAGCTAGTATATTTAGTGCATTCATAAAAGTAGTATTAAAACAATTAACTGCCTGGTCTAAAGGTAGAGTTTTTAGTGGGTTCCAGGCCTGTTGCTGGAGCACACTGTTAAGAGTTTGTGGATTGACTTTGTGCTTGTCCCTAGTCTTCTTGAATAGCATGGGTTTGGGGTCCCTAGTCTTCTTGAATAGCATGGGTTTGGGTATTTTTGGCTGTTTACGAAGGAGGAATGTGGGGCAGTGGTCACTCAATGTATCAGGTAAGCAGTTCACATGATCATTTTCTGTAGGGATATTAACGAGTGTCCAATCTAGAATGGAGGTTCTACTGGATTTTTTTGTCTTCTCTGGTGGGTTCTTGGATTAGTTGTGAGAATCCAAGTAAGTTAATATGGTTTGAGAGGTTGTTGGATTTGCAGACTAGCCAGTCTAAGTTTAGGTTGCCTAAAGGATGGTTTCTTGGGGTAGGTTGATTGTGGCCCATTGTAGTATCCCTTCTATTATAGGTGAGTTATTTCCTGGAGGAATATAACTACAGAGGATGTTGATAGCAGGATGGTTTCTTGGGGTAGGTTGATTGCGGCCCATTGTAATCTGTTCTATTATAGGTGAGTTATTTCCTGGATGAATATAACTACAGAGGATGTTGATAGCAGGATGGTTTCTTGGGGTAGGTTGATTGCGGCCCATTGTAGTATCTCTTCTATTATAGGTGGGTTATTTCCTGGTGGAATATAACTACAGAGGATGTTGATAGCAGGATGGTTTCTTGGGGCAGGTTGGTTGTGGCCCATTGTAGTATCTCTTCTATTATAGGTGGGTTATTTCCTGGTGGAATATAACTACAGAGGATGTTGATAGCAGGATGGTTTATTGGGGTAGGTTGGTTGTGGCCCATGGTAGTATCCCTTCTATTATAGGTGAGGTATTTCCTGGTGGTATGTAACTGCAGAGGATGTTGATTCTTGTTTTGTTTTTAAGGGGCATAACGGAGCCTGATGTCTCTGCATTCTGGAATTTGGGAAGTGGGGGATTTAGTGGTTGGAGGTTGAATTATTATTAAATAAGATTGCAACTCCATCTCCCTTTTTGGTACCTCTATCTTGCCTTAGGATGTTATAGCCTGGTGGAAGAATTTCATTGTTTTGTGTGGCAGGTTTTAGCCAGGTCTCTGAAGGTTTCTGAAAACAAGGAAACTATAGCATAAAAAGACACAGTAGCCCACATTTTTTAATCAATAACAGTACAAGGACAATACATAAGAGTAAATGAGTTCCAAGAAATGAGAGAGTATACTCAACATTGCTGTTGAAACCAAGTCATATTTTTTAATAGCCAATAATAAAAACAAAAAATTTATAACATAATTACAAAAATCTATAGAGTGTATGGCATGCTGCACTAAATTCAGGAAAATTCAACTTTGTTCATAGTTTAGTACTAAGCTAACTGCCCTTGCGGGCCATTTTAAGCCTAACCAATGATTCCTTGTGAGACTCAAACCCTGCATCTTGAGTTTGTAAGGCAAACAACTTAGCCATTAAGCCACCCTCCCAACCCCTAAGCAGCTTTCTGAAGAATGGTGCTTAACAAAACTATATTGAGCATCTTTCAGCACTGTTATGGTCCAGTCTTATGCTAAAACCAACATAACAGCTGCCAGCTAATAAGAATGTTGGGAGCCTTTTCTCAGTTTTAAAAGTAGCTTTGGTGTAAACTTAAATAGTTGGATGGACGGCCTTCAGTTCTCCCGTGACATATCTTGTGTTGCCTTCTTATAGGCTGGAGGGAATGTCTGAATGTCTTTTTTTGGCTAGGCTTGTAATCTGCAGACTGATTGCCTAGTACTTTCATACGAACCTGTATACTTATATACTTCAATGTCACACAAAAACAAGAATGTGACCTAGCAAACTGTCTTAACAACTTTTAAAGCCATTTGTTCATCTGACAGACACTTCACTGCCTGTATCGTATGGCTGTCCTAAATATTTTAAGCCTTTCATAGCCTTAAAACACATTGTTCTCCAACAGTTTTTTCTCGTACATGGAACAGATAAAGCTTCATGCACTGCGAAGAATTATGATTATGTCTCTTCAGTCGTAATTACTTATATGTTCTCATCATGGGCATAAAGATTTTGACTCCACTCTCGAAGTACGTTTTCTGAAACGTACAGTAAATTAGTTGTGATTGGAGACATTGTCATAATCCTCTCCATTGTTAACTATGATGTCATACACTAAGAGACTCACACTTACAAAAGCAATGGAACTATTTTTAATAACTGCAGAACTGATGGGTAAAAGCTACATACCTCACATCCCTCAGTATCAGTTCATGTTTAATTAGTCTCATTTTAACACTGAGAGTTTGTTTTGGATCAGATGACACAACAAAATAACCCATTGTTGTTTTCAAATGCAATATTGGTAAGTCACTTCCGGTTTGAAGTCTGTTATTTTCTCCAAGTATTACAGTAGTTTTCGATGCACAAATCCATTATTAGTTACTATTAGAATTACATTTTTTTTTCAGTAGATTGTTTATGTTTAGAGAATGGGTAACCTGTACATTGACCCCTGACTGGGGAATGAATGTTCTCCAACAGGGTGCTAATTTATACTTTATGCCCATTGAAAAACATGTCTAGTGTTTCATGGCAGCATATTAAGCTACTGTGGAGCTCAGACTGAAAGAAGGCTAACAGCAGCTATTATTTTGCACTTGTTAAGAAGCGCTTTTACTAAATGTAAAATTAAAAAAAAAAAAAAAACATTAGAAAAGTGTGTGTATCTTTATGTCTGGGTATGAGTGTATGTGTGTATGAAACTGCGAGTGAGATCGATCAAGCCATTCATTTAGCAAGTATAAAATTAAAAGAAACATAAGAAAGGTAGAAAAGTGTGTGTGTTTATGTTTCTATGTGTGTGTGAGTGAATACATGCTTGTGTGCATGAAATCAGAAGTGTGTGTGTGTGTGTGTGTGTGTGTGTGTGTGTGTGTGTGTGTGTGCGTGAGAGAGAGATCAATTGAGCGGTGGCAGCAGCAATTAAGAGATTTGAATACCTGTCGACCTCCTAGTTCAAGAAATCTGGATCAAATCTAAAATATAAAGGAGGAGCAAAGGCTAAAAAATAGGAACAGATTTTAAATATTGCTCTTGTAAAGTTAGAACGTTGCTTGAATAACATGATTTGTGTTAGTATGCATTTTTTGAAGGAAATAAAGTCTGAAACTCACATTATATCATTATTTAGTGTCCTCAGTCCCCAAAGACTGGCAACAAACCACACATTTTAGAAGTAAGGGACCAAAAACATGAAGTAAATATCTGGATTTTTTTTGAAAATTTTATATTTTGGATGTAAAATATGTCTTCCAACATTATTTACATGTAGTACACCACCAAACGCTTCCAGCCCAAATAGCAGCCAAATATGAGACACCAACAAGTTGTGTTAGCGCTTTCATTCACATTTAATACAGAGTGAACTTCTTCAGAAACAACTTGCACATCCTTACAACTCTAATAAATACTTTTGTCAATCAAGAAATTTGCATAATAAATTGATTGATTGAATTAATTGTTTAAAGCATATACTGAATATTCTATGAACCATATCAAAATCAAAATAATCACATACGTAAATAAAAAAGGTTATACATTGTTTAAATGTTTATAAAAATTAAAACATATTTTGTCTAAAAAAATGTATGTATATATGTATATAATATGATAAACATAGATCTGCATTCTAGCAAAGATTTAACATTTCCATTAAAAAAAGATTTTAATAATGCATTAGCTAGACATTCAGCCATTTGCAGTGTTTTCAAAAAGTTCACATTTTCTGTTATGGACAATGTGTCAAACACTGTATTTAATGGAAATGTTAAATCTTTGCTAGAATGCAAAGAGTCTTTCTGGCAATTTTTTTTAGGGGCAGACTGTGCCCCCGGTCTAAATGAAGTGATAAATCTAAAATGTTTCTTAGAAAATAGGTAGTTCATATATACAAAATTATTTATAATAACTTTTTATTAGATCTATGTTTATCATATTATATACATATATACATACATTTTTTTAGACAAAATATGTTTTAATTTTTATAAACATTTAAACAATGTATAACCTTTTTTATTTACTTATGTGATTATTTTGATTTTGACATGGTTCATAGAATATTCAGTATATGCCTTTAAACAATTAATTCAATCAATCAATTTATTATGCAAATTTCTTGATTGACAAAAGTATTTATTAGAGTTGTAAGGATGTGCAAGTTGTTTCTGAAGAAGTTCTCTCTGTATTAAATGTGAATGAAAGCGCTAACACAACTTGTTGGTGTCTCATATTTGGCTGCTATTTGGGCTGGAAGCGTTTGGTGGTGTTTTTTACTCTGTTTGGTTCTACTTGTACTTTTACATGTAGTACACCTTCTTCTGGCTTTTTCATGGTTAGGGGTTGCCACAGCAGATCACCTGTCCGCTCATGATTGGCAGTGGAATTTTATGGTATTGAGTTGTCAGCCCAGCACCCAACCTTCCACAGAAGGCACACACATGCATGCACTCACTCCTTGGGCAAATTTTAGAGCGTCCAATTACCTACAGCATGTCTTTGGGATGTGGGAGGAAACCAGAGCACCTGGAGGAAACCCACACGACCACAGGGAGGACATGCAGACTCTGCACAGAAGGCACCCCAGCTGAGGATCGAACCGGAGAACCTCTTGCTGTGAGGGAGCAATGTTAACCGCTGCGCCACCGTGGCTGCCCATTTACATGTAGTATACCAAGTTTGAAATATTAGGCAGAGGAACTATTTTATATCAAAATATATAAACAATATAGTTATAAAAATGAGTAAGTAAAACACAATTTAACAGATATCCCATTCTCTAAGTGCAATAATGCACTCCAGGGTGTGTGTTACTGTGTAAATAATGCCCTTTCAGGGGTGTAAAGCCCTCCACTTGAGGCATCAGGTATCAGAACACCCCTTGGCAGACATTATTTACACAGTAACACACACCCTGTTAGGTGTTATTGCTTGCATAATGTAATTGTTTTTTAGTTTTCAGTGCAGATTGGTGCACATATTTAAGGACAGCAGTTTGTATGAATGTTCTTCTGAGCTAAGAATTCTGTTGCAGTTGACTAAGCAAAAATGGCTAAAAATACATTTCAGCACGTGTAGAGAGTCCCTTAAAAATATAAATGGATTTGTATCCTAATGATGTTGGGGGGGGCCTCTTGACAGAGGACCCCCCTCCCCGATTTGATTCCTCTCTCTCCCCCTCTTATTTAACTGTTTACCACTTGTCTGTGAAATAAAGTGTACATATTTCCACACTGTATCAGTATATGACCAACTTCTACACTGTTAACCAAACAGTATGAGCAGTAAACAGAGGACATGTGTTAAATCTTCAGAGATGAACGAATGCAATGTCTCAGAAAAATAAAAGGCAATTAACTGACAAACAGTTAAGAAGATTTAACATATATGCTGTGTTCGCTGGGGAGACTTGGCTATTCCTCATATTTTTTGGTTATTGGTTTAAAGTTAAGAAGTTTGCTCCATTTCTAGCAACTTCTACACTGTGGTTGGGGGTTGGCATAAGGGTTAAGTTGTTTACCTCACATACACAAGATAGAGGGTTTGATTCATACATTTGAAGGTAAATTGGCTGAGCTTAAAGTGGCCTGCAAGAGCAACTGCCTCATACTTACCTGTGTACCTATGAAATCTGGAGGGGGTTGGTATAATGATTGAGGTGTTTACCTCACTAACACAAGGTACAGAGTTTGATTCTTATGAAAGGAAAATTAACTAGACTTAAAATAGCCCTCAAGGACAGAAAACTTATTACTTGCATATGAACCTATAACAGCAATGTCAGTCAGGATGACCACAACTGGCAAGCCTTTTTTATCACTCTAACTGGCCATAAATTGTCTGATTGAGTTTGTTTGAAAGTAGGGAATGTTCTTAATTGTTCTGTTAAACTAGGAGATGTTTTTCTTTATCAAGTGTGGCTATTAGAGCAGGGGACCAAAGCTGTGGATTGTTAATGAGCTGTGTCCTATGGCAAGGGTACAGGGTTTGAATCTTTTCACCTTCATTTGCATGACCTTGAACAAGTCACTTAACCATACAGTGCTTTGAGGCAGTTGGGAACTTGGGATAGACTTCTTAACAACCGCACGTCGTGTTTAAGCCTGTTAGATGTAGAGCCTTTTCTGGACAAGCCTTCGGCTCAATAATTTTAGCATTTACTGTTCAACTTGGTGACCAATGTTTGGCATAAAAAACACTTCCATAGCAGTGACAGTTTGATGACAGCATTAATACAATGTGTGTGTGTGTGTGTGTGTGTGTGTGTGGGGGGGGGGGGGTATGTGTGTGTGGGTGTGTGTGCGTGTGTGTGTGTGTGTGTGTGTGTGTGTGTGTGTGTGTGTGTGTGTGTGTGTGCATGTGTATCCGTGTGTGTGCGTGCGTGCATGTGTATGTGTGTGTGCGTGTGCACGTGTGTGTGTGTGTACGTGTGTGTGTGCACGTGTGTGTGCGTGCATGTGTGTGTGTGTGTGGGGGGGTATGTGTGTGTGCGTGTGCACGTGTGTGTGTCTGTGTGTGTGTGAGTGAGATGAGTGTGTGAATATTTCTCTTCTCTCTGCTTGTGTCAGTGGAGTTACAATATGTGTAAGATGACATAGTGGGGAAAAGCTCCCGTAAACAGAGAGCTACAAGGGTGTTTGTTTTTTCTAGACTTTTCGTTATGATGAAGGTTCATGTCATTATTTTTATCTGACTAAACCTTCAGCCAGTTAAGGGAAGTCATTTTTTGCCACAGGAGTTAATGAAATACTGATTCAGTGCCTTGATTCATTCTGCCTGCCGCTTGTGCAACAGTAAAGCTACAGAGTTCCTCAAAATCTCCAGGTTCAAGCAATGTGCAGATTCAGCTAGTCACGATCAATGACTCACAACTAACATGATTGTTTTACATTTCTGTCAGACAAGCACACATTGTGCAATTGTTTAAATAATAGCACATCAGCTTAATTTTGCATAGGTTGCAGATGGGATTTGGACTTTTACTGGTAAAGAGTTAGGCAGTAGCTTTAGTTTCTTTGTTCAGAATGATCACTTTGGAACAGGGTAAGTGTCTGTATCCTATATTTGTTAAGATTATTTGTTGCTGAGGCTTACATTAGTATATGACCTCATAATGTCCTAGTAACCTGCTTATGTTTTGCAAGTGTTCTTTGAAAGAACAAATGTACAGAATCTCCTTAAATGGACAAATTTAATGTAGTTTAAGTTGGAAATGACAGCAAGGCTTACTGAAAGCAAAGTTATTATTCTAGAATATCTTGTAACCTGTCTGCTTGAAGATGAACACCCATTTTCAGTTTAAAGGTAGGTTATGCATATCATTTTATATTTATATCCTAGCCCTTATTGTGTTATTACCCAATAGGCTGTGATACCTGTTTACTGAAAATAAATTGTTGGTAGTGTTCTTTTGATTGTGTTCACGTGTACAATAAAGTGAGATTTCAAAGTCAAACCCAGATGTAATGAATAAATCCATTCACAGTTGTTTTCCAAATTCTTCGTACCAGCATGCCACATAACGATATGCAAATTAAGGTACGGTTAAAGAAAACCTCTCGGAATGAGAAAGTAGAGAGTGTGGTAACAGTTCAGTGCGTAGTATATAGCACAAAATGAAAGCAAAAACTGAGAAAAAGTACATTTGTATACGTGTTTGTGGCTATGATTGTTACATACCTTCACAAAAACACATGCTAACTTGAAAATAGCATTTTAAACAAAAGAAGATGTCAGGTTCTTTAAACTAAGTCAGAGTTTTCTCTGTGGGGCTGTTATGCTGGATATGAGCTTACGGTGTCTGCCTTACAGTATAGGTCTTGTCCTTGAAGGTATTCGTACGTGCTGACCCTTCATGTATTGTGTCATGGACACCTGCTTAACCTCCCATACACAGTCTGAGCATTTAGAAGCATTTGCTTTGGCATAGTAAGACCGGGTGGGAGTGAACTTATCTCGATGTTTCTTACTGTGTAGTTCATAATACACTATTTACAACTTTTGTCCATCACCCATAGTGGTAACTCCCTTTTTAGGTGTTAAAAAAAACAAGTGAATGCTTAAAAAAAGCTAGTAATGCATTGTGTATATTATCTGTGTATTAAATAATATTTAACATTTTACTAACTCTAATGAATGAAAGTGCACTTGTCTCAGGAAATACAGTGAAGAATGTTTTTTAAAAAGTTGTAAAATTACAAAAGGTTAATAACACAATCTTTCATGCCAAAGTAGCACTTATTCAAGTGTTTAAAATTAATCAATCAGCCATAATTTCCCTTACATAATGACTAAAGTCATGTGGCTAATGTTATGTATTTTACAAAACTGCAGACATTTTGTACATTTTTGACTGAGCAAAGCATGTTTTGAGCACTTTGAGTTTTACTGTATCGCTCTGAACTGAGATTTACTTGTCTTTCAGCTTCATAAGTGTTGGTTGTTAGCATACCTAATGAAGGTACACACAATTTAAGAGCGCTTTCTACAGTCCGTGCTTGTTACGGCATCAGATATAGTATGACAGTGCATCACAGTTAATGTAATCTGCATCCTGAGAGCGATGCCGTTTCTTGCAATTTGCTGACTGTAGTTTGTCCTTAGTTTTAGGTTGCACCTTCCTTGTCATGTGTGAAGGTACGGTGCATAGGTATGACAGTTTATTTAAACTTAAGTAGTAATATATGACTCTATTTTTGTCAGTATAGTATGATTTTGTATGTCTTATTATATACGATTACTCTCTGAAGTGGTGATGCTTTCAATATGTGTTGTAAAGTACATAATTATTGTGGCAAAACTGGTAATAATAATAATAATTACAATGGTTTCCCCTCCAGTCCAGCTGGTGAATCTGGGAATTTTGAGGCAATGTTACAACTGTCTCATGTACACGGACAACCCTCTCCTCCTCCAAACAGGTTCAAATATATGTGAGAGATGCAACCATATAGCCAAACTGGAGGCTGAGCTCTCTCATCTCAAAACTGGTGAAACCAGTCAGGAGGAGAAGGTAACCTCACACAACACAATTCCAGTATCACATAGTCCCACCACATCAGCGAACCAAACACATAAAAACACAAAAACATACTCGGAGGCTCTAAATAAAAATCTACCCAAGCAACAGAGACCTCCAAAGCAGACATCCAAGCAAACGCTACCCCAAAACAAAACACGTACAACACATAGCCCACAAAGTCAGTGTGCCAAGCAGCCACAGCCCTTAAGGCTGAATAACACACCTGATACTCTTGTAATAGGTGACTCTATTGTCAGACACACTGACGTCCTGCTCACCAGGCTAAACAAAGAGAAGGTCACAGTGAGCTGCCTGTCAGGCACTAGGATCCGCCACATAACACAAGCACTCAGGTCACTCCAAGGCAAGTACAAATATGACTCAGTCATCGTACATACTGGTGTGAATGACCTGAGACGTACCTCCCTCGACTACATGAAAAGAGACATAGAGCAGCTCTCTGATCATGTAGCCCAGGCCGGTATGACCCTGACCTTGAGCAGCATCTTACCCTCACCTAGAATGATGCCACAGTACAAAGACAAAATGATCGATTTTAACAATTGGCTAAAATTTTGGTGTCATTCAAAGGGGATCCAGTGTCTGTCAGCCTTGGATGACATGCTCGACAAGCCATGTTGCTTCGCTAGTGACTGCTTGCACCTGTCACCACTGGGCTTTCGGATATTGGCAAAGGCTCTTGCCACCCCCATAGTGCCTTTTTTAGGCAAGGTTAAAAAGTCAAACCCACCTCCATAAACAGCACAAGGAACAAGAAACTAAGGGTAATGCTGCTAAATGCCAGAAGTCTTAACCTCAAGATGCACGCACTCGAAGCTCTCCTCAGTATGGAGAACATCGATATCTGTGCAGTGACAGAAACCTGGTTCAAGGCTCCAGAGAGCACCCCAGCACTACCAGCTTATACCTCATATCATGCTTTTCGGCCCCAAAACCCAGACTGAACCACAAAAGGAGGGGGAGTTTCCATATTTATCAAGGATATCCACACCTCCAGGTTAGTGGCATTGCACGAAGTATCGGAGATCATCCATGTGCAACTAACAGTGGGCAAGACTGCTATTCAGTTTATAGCATCCTACAGACCACCCTCTCAAAGTCAGGAATCCCACTCAGCTTTCCTGAAAACATTGGAGAACATGAAGATCTCTCCGAACACCATTATATTGGGTGACTTCAACTACCCAAACATAGACTGGGAGCACTACTCAAGCCCCAGCACCTTAGCCCAAAGGTTCCTGGAAATTATAAACTCAAATGCTATGGAACAACTAGTCACCACTCCCACAAGAGGGGATAACATACTAGACCTGATCATTACCAACATGGTTACTCTATGCTCCATACCAGAAGTATATCCCTCATTGGTAAGATCAGACCTTAAATTAATTTCACTGGATATCCACATCCCGACCCCACCCCCAAACCAGAAAACCACAGTGAAAAACTTCTCAAAAGTGAACTTCTCACTTCTCAAAACTGAAGTGGAGTCCTTCAAGGCCCCAGGGCCAGTGGAAACTACGGCCCAAACTGCAGAATCCTATATAAACGCATGCTACGGACATCTCCAGGAATGCATGGATCATGCTACCCCAAACAAAACCAAGACCCAATCATCCAAAGGCAGGCGTCCAGTCTGGTGGACCCCAGCCATAAATAAACTATACAACAGAAGGAGGAAGCTACTACATGATAGAGCAAAATCCCTAATAGGGAAGGCAGTTCTGATCAGTACTAGCAAAAAATTACGATCCCTCATAAAATCCTCCAAGGTCAGCTTCGAGAGAAAAATTGCACAGGACACTAAAGGCAATCTTAAGGCTTTTTTCAGTTATGTTAGGAACCTGGGATGCAACTCCCAGACTTGTTCTGAGTTGATTCTAAACGACAAAAAATACACTGAACCCACAGACATCACCAATATCCTGGCAGACAGGTTCAGTGCAAACTTCTCCACCCTCTCCCCCCCAAAAGAGCAAGTATCTATCCCGGCAGTGGGCTGCTTCCCAAACATCTCTGATGCTCAGGTGAAGGCTGCCCTCTCCAAAGCAAAAAACATTGCTTCCATGGGACCAGATGGCATCCCGGGTTGCATCCTACATGAACTCCAAGAAGAACTAACCCCTCAAATAAAACAGCTGTACAATCTCAGCCTCACTACAGGATATGTGCCCACAGAATAGCGTACAGCAACAGTGGTCCCACTCCACAAAGGTGGAGCCTCTATGGACCCTGGAAACTATCGCCCCATAAGCCTGACTAGCCTAGTCTGCAAGGCTATGGAGAGGATCATCATGGAGCTCATACACAAAGACATTGGGGACCTACAGACACTAGATCCTACCCAATTCAGCTTCGTCAAGGGCAGATCCTGCCTTTTGAACCTGGTCGACTTCTTTGAAACAGTCACCAAAGCCATAGATGAAGGGAAGGCAGTCCACACAGCCTATCTGGACCTAGCAAAGGCATTTGACACAATACCCCACTCAGGCATCATAGATAAGCTATCCAGCTTAAATATAAACCCCTATGTCACAAGATGGGTCGCAAACTGGCTCAAAGACAGAACCCACAGAGTGAGAGTTGCTGGAGCCATGTCAGACTCGAAACCGGTCACAAGTGGCGTCCCACAAGGTTCTGTCCTGGGACCGCTCTTGCTCGGTATATACTTTTCCGAGGTACAGGCCAACATGGGAGGACTATGGCTCACCAAGTTCGAAGATGACTGCAAACTGGGCGCCATAATCGACTCTCCAGCTGACACAAACATCCTTCAAAAAGGTCTCACAGAGACAGATAACTGGTGCCAGAGCCATGGTCTAAACTAAATGCCAAAAAGTGTATAGTCATACCCTTTGGCAAAAACAATGTGCCCACAAATTACCACATAGGCGGTAACCCATTAAGTACAGAGAAGGTAATTAGGGATCTGGGGACCCAAGTTGATAGCAATCTCTCCTTTGACAACCACATTGCCAAAGTGGTTAGAAAGACCTTCTACATAGCCCACCTCATCATGAAAGGATTCACATCTAGATCAAGAGAGGTAATTGTGTCCCTTTATTCATCCCTCATCAGGCCTATCATAGAATATAATGCCCCTTTTGGGATGTACCTTACCCGACACCTGCAGCAATTAGAAAGACCCCAAAAGTACCTCACCAAGAGGATCAAGGGACTCAAGCAGATGCCATATGCTGCTCGGTTAAAAAAACTCCAGCTCTACTCAGTTGCATACCGCCTACTTCGAGGCGATCTATGCCTGACATATAAAGCTATGTCCAATCCAGAATTAATGGACATGCTCCACCTCAGTAAATCTAAATCCCTTAGAGCCACACGCTCGAGGGACTTGAACCTCAGCACAGAAATAAATAGAACTTGCTGGAGGGACAGATTCATAACCCAGAGGCTCCCTTCGCTCTGGAATAGAATTCCAGTTCATGTTAGGCAGAGCACCTCACTGAATCTCTTCAAGAAGAATCTTGATGAGTGGATGGGGGAATCGTAGGTTTGTCCCGTGGATTACTTCCGTGTCACTTTTAGACAGAGGCACAGTAAACTAAACCTTAAAAAGGGCACAATATACTCAAATCAAGGGGTGGCGTAAGCCAAACAAAATCGGGCTAGGCTTGTAATTGCCCCAGGGCAGATAGCCTAGTATGAACCTATGAACCTATCAATAGTTATTTTTGTTGTTATTCTGTAACCACCCCTAATCACAGTATGTCTAAAGTGTAAAATATCTTATAGTATTTAACAAAAAGGAATTGAAAAGTACAGTCGCCACTGCAAACAGGCATTCATTTGTTCTAGTGTCTGCCCTGTGGTAACACAGATTAAAATGGTTACAGTGTCAGTGAATGAACAATTTTGAAAGATTCATAAAAACAGTGAATGCAGAATTCCAAGATTATAATTCACACGAAAAGATATTTCATGAAAAAAAAAATTTTTAATGAGCAATATCCCCAGTGTATGTGTCTCCACAGCTTCCTATGATGTCCTTCAAGGTAGCATCTGCAGTCATAACAAATGGGTTGTCCTGTCGTCAGGCAGCCCTTCGGTCAGCCGGATTCCAAAGTCTGGGTCCGGCTTCGGCTGATGTCGCACTTCACCCGACGTCATCTCTGCTGGTCTTCGGGTATAAAGGCATCATCCGACGCCATTTTCCTCAGTCTTTCTTGCCGCGTGGCGCCCGAAGCAGAAGCTGTTCGCAAGTGCCGGTCGGTCAGATCCAGAGATTACTACTACCGAATACTACTTCGAAGACTTCTAAAAAGCTAAGTACCCCGTTGGGGACTCTTTCTTGCCTCAGCCGATGTCAGAAAAAGTCAATAACTGTTTAACTTGTGGGAAACAAATACCTCATAAAGATTTCCACTCTTACTGTCTGCCTTGCTTAGGCCCAGACCACGACGTAGCAGCCTGTTCGGCCTGTGCTTCCTTCAACCGAGCGCTTAGGCGTCGGTCGGAGTTTGCTGAACAGTTTTTCGGCTCAGATTTTGCGTACATTATGCCGTCGGATCCTCCGACTTCCCAAATTGTTAAAAAGCGCAAAGAAAAAGACCTACACTCGCGGTCTGCAGTTTCGGCCGAAACCACAGTTAAGCAAGCCGCGAGTGTCTCGGTTTCGGCTGAAACCGAGAATACCGGTCAATCTTCAGCCGAATCCATGACTACTACTGAGGCTCCTGCTACCTTAGTTGAATCGGCCTCAGACGTTTTGCCTACTACTGTGGTTCCTAGTGATTTATCAGACACCATCCCTTTGGATGTCTCTACCCCAGCACGTGGTGCTGCTAGGCCTCCTGCAGCCATGTCTATTAAGGCCTTTGCCAGGGCTAAAGCAGCCAAAACTGTTAAATCAGTGCCTGTTAAGCCCCCCTCACACAGGCCCACTTCTAGTTCACAAATGCTTACTCTGGCAGAGGATTTAATATCCTTAATTAGGGATCCCAATCTCACCCAGACAGGGCCTCTCAGCCACCAGAAAAGAGATCTAGAGCAGAGGCCCCCGAGCCAGTGTCCTCTGATGATTCTGCGGATGACTCAGACATTACAGACCAGCCAGAGGCTCCTTTGTCTACATATGAAGATTCCGATGCTGAAGAATCCATTCCATCTGCCTCTCCGCCAGAGGAATTTTCCTTTGGGGAAACCTTACATGCCATGAGAGAACAATTCCAATGGCAGGGACAAGATTTCTCAGATTCAAGAAAAAGGCTTAGGACATTTCTGCACTTACCACAACATAGGCCCTTAGCTATACCTCCAGTACTGCCTGTTGTGGATGATGCATTTAATGATGTTTGCACTGCTCCTGATACTTTACCTCCAGCCCCTGCCAAACCAGATAGATTTTACAGGGTGCCAGACACTCATCACCACCTATACAAGGCCCCACTTGCAGATCCTGAGACTATATCCCAGGGGCCTAAGGCAGTAGCCTTGACCTCAGCAAAAAACCCTACTCCTTCTGAAAGGGAATCCAGGTCCTTAGAGATGGGGAAAAAGTTTACACCTCTGCTACTCTCTCAGCTAGAGCTTTAAACTGTCAGTTTCATATGATCCAATACCAAGAGTTTATGCTTGATCAGTTAACTAAGAAGCTGTCCTCTGATGACTCCTTAGATAAGAAATATGTTTTAGAAATGGTGAATAACATCCAACAGGTTAGTAACCATTCTTTAAAATGTGGCTATGATGCACTGGAGGCTTCATTTAGATCAGCCATGACTGGCACAGTGATAAGAAGACATGCAAGGTTGAAAGAACAGGTCTTCCGGATCATGTTAAAGCAAAGCTGTTAGATGCTCCTATAGATAAGACCAGTCTATTTGGTACACCTGCTCAGCAAGTAATGAAGAAAATGGAAGAAAAGGCAAAATCTGTACAAACAGTTAAGGATTTCTTACAGGTTCAGCCCCCAAGGTTTAGCAGGAACTGGCCTGCCAAAAATTGGTCCTTTCCAGACTCCTCAAAATCTCAAAGAGGCAGGAATAGACGCTCTAGAGGCAGAAATCAATCCAGAGGAGGTGCCTACAGAGGACGACAGTGGCAAGGCAATAACGAGCACAGACACAACCACTGCCACTACAACAGGACAATCACAGTGACTTGGCTCTAACACCGCCTACCAGGGAGCAAATAGCAGCACCTTTAGGCGGAAAGTTAGCCTTATTTTCAAAAATTGGCACTGTATCACAAAAGACAAGTGGATTTTGCAAACCATAGACCAAGGCTACAGGTTCCACTTCCACACCTTACCAGTAAAAAGAGGAATGCCAAACCTACCTCCAAATCAAAAAACAGAAGCTCTAAAGCAGATAGCAGAATTAACAAAGATGAGAGCTGTGGAAAGAGTACCAATAACAGAACAGGGCAAAGGATTCTACTCCAGACTCTTCCTAGTACCAAGAAAAGAGAAAAGTTGGAGACCTATTCTCGTCCTGTCCATCTTAAACACATACATCATTGTCCCAAAATTCAAAATGCTGACCCTACAGCAACTTCTTCCCATGCTGGGCAAGGAGTGTTGGCTGGTAACTCTAGATCTCAATGAGGCATACCTGCACGTCCCCATACGACCAAATTGCAGAAGATACCTCAGATTTCTTGCAGGATCAGAGCATTATCAATTCTCAGCATTGCCCTTTGGCTTATCTACTGCGCCCAGAGTATTTACAAAATGCCTGGCATCAGTAATCGCTCACTGCAGGCTACAGGGAATACAAATTTATCCATACCTGGACGACTGCCTGTTACAAGCGGACAACAAAAGCAAGCTGACAACAGATCTACAAAGAGTCATTTGCTTACTACAAGCCCTGGGATACACAGTCAATTTACAAAAGTCAAGACTGATACCATCCCAAACAAGAACATTCTTGGGTGTGGATTTGGACACAGTAAAACAAATGGCATTCCTAACTGCAGAAAAACAAAAACAACTCCCTCTTTACTTCTTGGCATTAACAAAGCAGAACAAACTAACAGCAAGAAAAGTACTGCAGGCCTTGGGCTTCATGGCATCATGCATAATCTTGGTCCCACATGCCAGACTGCATATGAGAAAGCTACAGTGGTACCTAAAGAATTTATGGTCTCAACACAGGCACAGCTTAGAAACCAAAATCCCACTAATCCCATGCCTGAAGCAGGAGTTCCTATGGTGGGCTCAAGCATGCCAGTCAAACCCAGGCTTACCCTTCCACAACTTTCAAGCAAGCCAAACCATCACAACGGATGCCTCAGACCTAGGCTGGGGGGCGCACATGTTGGACAAATGCATACAAGGATTGTGGACTCAAGACCAGCTGCACCTGCACATAAACCAAAAAGAAATGCTGGCAGTAAAACTAGCAATACAGAAATTCAGACCATTCCTCAAAGAAGGCCATTTAATGATAAGGACAGACAACACCACAGTCATGTGGTACATCAACAAACAAGGAGGCACTCATTCATACCCCCTATGCAGAATGACTCTGGATCTTTGGAATATGGCTCTGAGCTACAACATCCAGTTACAGGCAATGTTTGTGCCGGGAAAAGAAAACACCCTAGCAGACATGTTAAGCAGAACCACCTCGGATGCTCACGAATGGATGCTACACCAGGACATCTTCAAGGCCATCACAAAGAAATGGGGAATGCCACAAATAGACCTATTCGCATCCCCACTCAATCACCAGCTCAAAAAATTCTGCACAAGGACATGCCACCCACTTGCATGGAAGGTGGACTCTCTATCCTTCAACTGGAAAGGCCTGACAGCATATGCATTTCCACCTCTTCCTTTGATGCACAAGGTACTACTGAAAATCAAAGAGGAACGTCCAAGGATAATTCTGATAGCTCCAAATTGGCCAAGACAACACTGGTACCCATTGCTGAGGAGCATATCTCGGGGAAGAATGTGGTCAATACCCCTGATGCCTTTGATGTTAACTCAGAACAACTACAACATCATGCACCCAAACCTAAAAACATTGCAACTGACTGCCCGGAACATCACATAGCAGCAACTAACCCAGACCTATCCCAAAGGGTTAAAGACATTATCCTTGAAGCCCGCAGACCTTCAACAAGAAGGAACTATGCAGGAAAATGGAAAAGGTTTGTCATTTGGAGTACTGAAAGAGGAAAAGATGTGTCGAACATAGATATTGCTAACATCCTGGAGTACTTGGCAGAGCTTCTACATACAGGCCTGTCTTATTCCTCCATCAAGATACATGCATCAGCTATTTCAGCAGAATACAGCTTGATCCACCTGTCTTTTCGCATCCTCTACTCAGGCAGTTCCTCAGAGGGATCAAGAATGTAAAACCTCCTAGGAAACCACCATTACCAGCATGGGACTTGAACTTTGTGCTAGAAAAATTGACACTCCCTCCATTTGAACCAGCAGCAACAGCAGATCTTCAACACCTATCATGGAAAACTGCTTTCCTACTGGCAATTACTTCAGCAAGGAGGGTTTCGAACTACAGGCCTTAATGGCAGTACAACCCTTCCTAATCTTCCATCAAGATAGGGTCTCCATGAGAACTAATCCTACATTTATGCCTAAGGTGGTATCCAGAGTGTCTTTAAACCAGGCAATCCACCTACCTACCTTCTTTCCCAATCCACAGAACAGGGGAAAGACTGCTGCATACCTTGGATGTACATAGACAGTTACGCTACTACCTGGACAGAACCAAAGGTAACAGAAAAACTGACCAGCTTTTAGTAGCCTATGCAACAGGAAGGGAAGGAAAAGCAATTTCCAAACAGACAATCTCCAAATGGATAGGAAATTGCATAAGATTCTGTTACTCCTACCATGGAAAACCAATTCCACAGAACATAAGACCTCATTCTACAAGGGCTACTGCCACTACCACAGCTTTCTTACGAGGAGTGGCAACCAAGGACATTATTGAGGTGGCTACTTGGACCTCCGTGCATACATTTGCCAAGCATTATAATTTACCTCTATACTCTAGATCCCGAGCAGGGTTTGCCACTGCTGTACTGCAAGGGATCCTAACTACACCATAATTTTCTTCCTCCACCCCTAGTTGGCTATGGTATTCTACCCATTTGTTATGACTGCAGATGCTACCTTGAAGGACATAGTACAGTTTTGTACCTACCATAAATGTAGATGTCCGAACAGGATAGCATCTGCAGTCAGGATTACCCACCCTCCTTCCCCTCTGTGGTACTCCTAGGGTATTTACCCTCCTATTAGCTAGCTGAGGGGGAGTCTCTTATGGTGTATTTGTTTGTATATATGTACATACATGCTTATTTTTTGTGTTTGCCTTCTACTTTTTTGGAAACATTGGCATTTATCCAAAATTTAGCTTTCCAAGAGGGCAACTGGCATCTGGGGCAAGAAACACTGAGGAAAATGGCGTCGGCTGATGCCTTTGTACCCGAAGACCAGCAGAGATGACGTCGGGTGAAGTGTGACATCAGCCGAAGCCGGACCCAGACTTTGGAATCCGGCCGACCGAAGGGCTGCCTGACGACAGGACAACCCATTTGTTATGACTGCAGATGCTATCCTGTTCGGACATCTACATTTATGGTAGGTACAAAACTGTACTTTTCCTTCTCCAAGAAAA